>NC_141136.1:66873739-67185458 GCF_053477565.2 Lygodium microphyllum
AGACTGGGGTTCAGATACAGCTTCATGGATACACTGATGCTGATTGGGCTGGTAGTATTTCTAATAGACGATCTACCAGTGGACATGTGTTCTCTTTTGGGAGTACTGCAGTCACTTGGAGCAGCAAGAAACAGCCTACAGTTACCTTGTTGAGCACAGAGGCTGAGTACAGGGGTGTAGCAATGGCTGCATGTGAGGTAGCTTGGTTTCATAAGCTACTTTATGATATGCATCAACCTTCTACAGATGGGCCAATTGTCATTTATTGTGACAACATGAGCAGTATACACTTAGCAAATAACCCAATCTATCATGCTAGAACAAAGCACATTGAGGTGCATTATCACTATGTGCGGGAGAGGGTTTTACTAGGTCTTATTGATCTACTTTATGTCAGCACAAAGGATCAAGTAGCTGACATATTTATGAAGGCATTGGGCGCAGAGAAGCTGCGCAAGTTCAGAGACCTACTTGATGTGCAGGAATTGGGATTGAGCTTGAGGGGGAGTGTTGAGATATCGAGCTCCACTCGTGATATGCCAGGGTGACCGTTGTGCATTTATGTCACCGACTTGTTAGCTGCAGATGCGGTTGGTACACCGCCCATGAATAATAGCTAGATGACAGCTATCCTTATCTACTCTAGCTTGTGGCTCGGTTAGTATCCCACCTTAGTTAGTTGAGTTTGGTTTGAGACCCATATATAGGGTTCTTCTATTTCTCTGTACTAGAGTTCTTTTGGCTTACACAACTAAGAAGAGGAAAACTCTTTTCAGCCTCCACCTGTGTGTGTATTCCCATATTGTGCAAGTGAGAAAGCTACAAGTGAGACTCCTTCCGTCTCTCCCACAATCTTGGCATCTTATGATTAAACCACAAGGCCATGCAATGTTGCAACTTATTGCACAAGTGTTGCATTTATCTCATGCGATCATTTCACCCATTGAACGGCGTTTCTTGGTCAAGGAATTATGTTTAGAAGCAGGGTTTAGGGTGTCTTCTTACCCAACCCAATCCTAATTGTACTAGGCTGACAACGTTCGGTCTTAGGGTTTCCAAACTCAATTCGAGTTTTAGCATTAGGACAAACGATCCTTAGGGTAGAAACCCTAGATCGTTAATTGCATGAGCGTCCAATTGACCCAAACATTCCGTGAATGTGGGTAGGACCTTAGGGTTTGAGGATTTTGACTTGGCGTTCCAAGTGTGATATTAGGTAGCACTTCTAACATGCCAAGCCCTAGCTAGTACTTGAGGTATTTATCGTGTCGACTAGTTATGCCTATACGAAACCCTAACAGTAATATTATCACAAGTGATTTGGGTAAATTGAACTACTTGTCTTGCGACAAGGACGATTCTTTCCTAGAGATGCTAAGCCAGTTTGCAAGACGTCACAATATATGTAAGTATGCGATTCATTACTTCCACGCACCACAAGGTTCGCAATAACCCTATCTTTTCTTGCTAGAGTCAAAAACTCATGATAATTTGCAGAATAACTTTCATAGGACCTACTAGGACTTACATCAAAGAGTCATGCCTACATCCTTTTGTCTAGGCAATTGAGTTTCATGCTTTGATAAGCCATGCAATCTGTTCTAAATGCAACTCGCTGAAATGAAATTTACGCACGATGAATATGCAACATGCAACCCTTTCCTAACTACAATGTAGTTAATGAAGTTCATGCAAAGTGAATATTGTAGGACTAGTGTTGACTTATTCCATTTTACAAGCATATGCCACGTGCAAATCCATGGATTCATTTTCGTGCTCTACAATTCCTTTTCAGATAACATCCTACGGGTGTTAACGACTTTTCCTCATGCAAATCATTACAAGGAAGATATTGCCTAAAATGCGACATATGCTTATTCTTTCCATGTCCAGTCAAAATGCACTTAACAGTTTAGAATCGTTACTTTGGAAATGCACCAAAATAGCAACATGCGACTACGTGCACAAGATGAATGAGCAATTTATATTCTTAGCTTCCCTACGAATTTTTAAACATGCCCAACACGGAAATTACTCCAAGAACCTGGTTATGAGGACTCGTGGTGATGTCCACGTGCAAGTTCGGGTGTGAGGCTTCCACGCGTGCGCCTTGCAACTTGGACTTTGGATCCATCATGGACGTAGTGAAATATGGACTCCGCGGGTTCCTCCTAGCCTCTATTCCCACTCTCTGAGGCTGCATGTGGGTCGATGCCTATTCTCTTGCGTAGGAATTCGAGCTTTACAAGCCGGTTTTTGAAACCAGGGAGATCACATAAAAACAAGGCTTAAGGAAGCCCATTGTGGAAGCTCCCAAGGAAGCTTCTATGCTCTTAATCAGAGCTTACATGGAGAGGGAATCTAGAAGAGAGAGGTGATGAGGATGACGAATCACATGGTGGCGTTGATGATGAGTGGCAATGAATCTACATGGCGGCAGCAAGAGTTAAAACGGCAGTAGCTTCCTGGCTTGGGGATGGCGATGGCGGCCTCCACTCTCTCTCTCCTCTCCCTCAGCACGGCGCCCTCTTTTTTCCCTTTTCATCCCCCTCCCTTCACCATAGGGGGGTTCTTATAGAGCTTAAGGGTGGGGGGGAGAGACTCCACACATGTGGAGCCCCCCCCCCCATGCTTCCCTCTTCTCCCATGCATCTCCACCTCTTCACCTCCTTCTCCCAGTCCCTCCCCTCCAGCCATGCATCGGCTGGGGGAATTAGTAAAAGAGTTTGCTTAATTTTCATCATTATCCATTTTTCCCCCTTCAAAAAGGGTATTTCCCCGCGGGATTTTACAGTCTTCATTCCCTGGCCTTGATTTCACAATGCGGATGGGGATTTTTATTGGGCACACGGGTTAACCGCTTAGCCACTATCATTAATCAATGTGGGGAATGACTTTTCACAGCTTATATGCGGCGTGCGGTGATCAAATCCTATAATGTTTTTGGGTGGAAATATTACAAGGTCTACCCCAGCACTTTTTGGGCTGAGGCAATTACGATTGTTGTGCATATCATTAATAAATTGCACTGTAGTGCCATTGATTTCCAGGTTTTAGAGGAGGTATGGATAGGAAAGCCTCCCTCTTATGGGCATTTATGTATCTTTGGATATGATTCATTTTGCCATGTGCCCAAGGACAAGCGTAACAAGCTAGATCCTAAGAGAGTTAAATGCATATTCCTTGGCTATGGAGATGCAGGAGAGACGGGTTACCATCTATGGGATCCACATGTGCGAAAAGTCATCTGCAATCATGATGTAGTCTTCCATGAAGACAAGATGCATAGGCAACCTGAGAAGATAGTGGGATACATAGGGTTATATTTCAAGAGGAGCCACGAGCTCCCGTACAGCTAGTTGGACAGCCTGTAGTAGCAGTAGATGCTCATGGCCAAGGTGTTGGGCAGAATGTTGGGTAGGCAGCAAAGCCTATAGTGCGGAGTTCTACTAGAGATAGACACCCACCTGACAGATTTGAGCGCTCCATGCACTATGTATTGGTTACAGATGCAAGAGAGCCTCTCACCTATGATAAGGCTATGCGTAGGGGTGATAGTCACTCCTAGGAGAGGGCTATGCCTTGGTTACAAATGCAAGTGAGTCTCTCACCTATGATAAGGCTATGCGTAGGGGTGACAGTCACTCCCAAGAGAGGGCTATGCAGTTTGAGATAGACTCCTTGCATAAGAATATGACTTGGGTTTTGGTTTCCTTGCCTGCTGGCAAGAAGGCTCTGCCATGCAAGTGGGTGTACAAGCTGGAAAGTACCCTTAGACACCCCAGGCTGGCATACAAGGCTAGATTGGTAGCAAAGGGTTTTAAGCAGGAGCATGGTGTTGACTTTGATGAGGTCTTCTCTCCTATGGTTAAAATGACCACCCTGCGCTTAGTCTTGGATTTGGTTGCACGGCTTGACTTAGACTTATACCAAATGGATGTCAAAACGGATTTCTTACATGGGGACTTGCATGATGAGATTTACATGGAGCAGCTTAAGGGCTTTGCAAACCTGCAGAGCTTGGCAGGGAGCACCTAGTATGCAGGTTGAAAAAAAGTCTTTATGACTTGAAGCAAGCACCTGGAGAATGGTACCGTAAGTTTGATGCTTTTATGCACTCACAAGGCTGCAGTCATAGTGCTATGGATCCGTGCTTGTACACGAAGAAAGCCCATGATGGATCTTTGCTTATTTTGGTACTCTATGTGGATGACATGCTATTAGCAAGGAAAGCTCATGATGAGCTAGATGCTCTTAAGGCTCAACTCAAGAAGAGCTTTGAGATGAAGGATCTGGGACAGGCCTCTCACATACTTGGTATGCACTTCTTTGGACGAGTACATTCATAAAGTCCTTGAGCACTTCCGCATGCAGGACATGAAAGCTATTGGTTGTCCATTGCCTTCTTATGTGAAGGTATCACAAGCTGATTGTTCACAAACAAATGAGAAGAGGGTCGAGATGGCCAAGATTCCCTATGCATCCACAGTGGGCAATCTTATGTATGTCATGATAGCCACTCGTCTAGATATTGCCTTTGCAGTTGGTGTTGTGGTACGCTGTATGGCTACACCTGGCAAGAAGAATTGGGATGCCATAAAGGGTATCATGAGGTACCTGAAGGGCACTATAGATATGTGCATATGCTATGGTAGCTAAGATACATGACTCGTGGGGTACACTGACTCTGATTATGCAAGACATGCAGATAATAGGAAGTCCACTTCTGACTATGTGTTCACTTATGCCGAAGGTACTGTCTCTTGGATGTCCAAGGTGCAAAAGTTTATGGCTCTTTCCACCACTAAGACCGAGTATGTTGCAGTCACACTGAGGCTTGCAAGGAGGCCATATGGTTAGGTTGTTTGGTTCATGACCTTGGTATTGATGTTATCCCTACACTGTATTCGGATTCTATAAGTGTTATTCAGTTAGCCAAGAGTTCGGTCTTCCATGTGAAGACGAAACACATTGAGGTGAGGCATCACTTCATATGTGGGGTCGTTGAGGACAAGTGTCTTAACCTTGTTAAGATCTTGGCTAACCAGAATCTTGCAAATCTACTCACCAAAAGCCTCTCTATGAAGCACTTTGCCTTCCTTAGGAGATTGATGGGCATGGGATGAGATGACGTCTTTCCTCATCCTGTTGTACATGTGTACATGTTATAGTGTCTTTTTCTTTTTTTTCTTTTTCACTCCTCACTAGGGTAGATTTGCCTTTATGTGGGAGGTTGTTGGGGGTAAAGGCTCCTTCGCCTAGTCGCCCGTGTATTACTACACTAACAGTACTCGCACCTACACACTCCAGGTGGCGAGCACGTGTCACCATCACTTTATTCTTTATTCTTTTAGTGATAGATGAATAAAGGGAAGTCCGGTCACACATTGTGATTGTTGAAATTCCCACATTGTGAGTCTCTCTCACTCTCTTGCTCTTGCTCTCCCACCATAGCTCTCTCGTGCAAGCTTTGATCCTTCTCACCTTTCATAATAAAGACTAGCTACTCACTTGAGGCTTTGCAAAAATCAAGAAACTTTAGAGATCATTCTTGTATACATCGCAAATTTCCAAGTAAAACGTAGAAAGGAATATATTTAGGCTAAGGATTCATCTCCCTTCATCTTCCTCAGCATAAATTTCCAAATAATCTATATCGAAAGGCAGTCTAACAAAATAGCAATGTTAGGAAGTCCTACCTATGGATAGGTCGAGAAACTTACTAACCTCTCCTCTCATGCATGATCCACTTTGGGTTATGTGCCCACCACCACTACAACAATGTGATTTATGGATACCTCCATGATGCCTACTTGGTCATTGATCACCCTATTACTAAGGTCAGTAAATTAATTTGCATTTAGGCTAGTATTATGTCAAATGGTACAAGCATTTTTTAGAATGCCTCAACAATGGTTACTCTTCCCAAGTGTAATGTTCCATGTACAAATATGTTCAAACAAGTCTTACATGTGCCTTCGGCCAAAACCCGAGGCTCTACATAGGAACAAGGCCAAAAAATTAAAAAATTGAAGGTAAAGGTTGAAAACTTAACTTTATCCCTAAATTAATCACCCATCCTGAAAGAAATATGGGACATTAGGAACAAAGCTATCTTTGTGGGGGCCAAGGTCTCTCCTAGTTGGCCAACAAGAGCATAAAAAGTTTGGTGGTGTGAAGTTCTTTCCTTTCCTATGAGATTGGTAAATTTGAGAGAGAGGATCTGCCTAGATTCACCAAATGGCTGAACTAGTAGCCTTTTGTAACCGAAGTATATCTGAGACTTCATGTCAATAGAAACTATCTTTTAGCATCTAAATTAATCTCTCGTCCTTGTCATTCTCATGAGGTGGTCCTTATTTTCATCATTATCCTCACCCTTTGTCTTTGTCATCGATCAATTGCATCAATCCACTACCACCACCATGCACGAAAAGACTTCCAATATTCCTATCATCTCAAGAGTCAAGACTACATCACATACTCATCATTCATCATTGTCGTTAACATCCAATTGTCATGCTAAGGGAACGAATTGATGGACTAATACTCATCATCATCATCATCATCATCATCATCATCATCTTCAAACTAATCACTTCTTTATCAGAATGAAAGAAAAACAATAGTCCAAGTAAAGTAAAATTGTGTAAACGATGGCTAAAACAGACTATATAATAACCTTGTTGCCATAGCTATTGAGTTTCTCTTTTGTATCTTCTTTTTCTGGTGAGTAGAGCAACTACTTTACCTTTTTACACACATGTACATACACAGAGGCTCTAATCTTATTCTTGTAGCCCAATACCATCCTTCTTATGGCTATCATTATTCATCTCATCTCATCATGATCAGCTACTCCTAACGTAACTCCAACCATGCTATATGAGCTAGTGGGCATACTAGCCAAAGGTTGAGTGGTGAGAAGGCCACCATGAAGTGTTAGCTTGCTACTATAGCAATATACGGGAGTTAGGTCTAGAAATCTTACATAAGCCTAGAATGGAGATAGAAAAACCTTCATGGCCTAACATTTGTAGACATTCGAATACCCCATTCTAAATAAAGGTTGGATTATGGATTGTGTCCATGGGACTTGGACAAAGTATCTAGGTATTTGGATACAAAGGTCCCAATATAAGGAACGAAACACTAGGTTATCATTGTACCTTGGAGAAGGTGCAGATAAATACATTATTGTTGCTATTTTTTAAAGATTGTTTGATATTGTCTTTATATATGTGCATAAATTACACGAACAAACCTTGTGTGAATGTGTTAAGAAACCCCATCTTAATGGGAAGTAAGAGGGTGAATCCCTGACAGATCCATCCTATGGTAGGGTGGCCTTGGTAAATTGAGAGGTCTCCCACAACATGATAAGTTAAGTGGTTTGGGAAGAGCTAAATGTGACTATCCTAGGAATACTAATTTTGTTGTTTTAGGGGGCTAGGATGGGACTTTGCCTTATAGGTAGAGGGATTGACGCATTAGCTCTCCCTCATTTCTCACCCTCTTTGAACCAAGACCGACATAGGTCTACTTTAGTTGAACGTAGTTTGCACAAGTAGTTGCTCGAAGACCAATGCTAGACAAATTGGTTGGTGATTTTAGTATTATCTAAGAGTCTTATTTCATATCGATTCTCATGGGTATAGAGTGGAGCTTCCCCTATAAGTAAGACTCGAGTGAGCCTAGGAAATAATGTCCACGAGATTCCAAGGGAGTTAGAAAAAGAGTTGCCTAGGACTATCTCTTGATGGGATACCCAAATTGTGCCATCAAGGGAGCATTTGATAGACATGTTACACGTAGTATCAAAGAGGAATAATACAAACAAGTTATCAATAATCTATGTATGCATTTATTTATAAGAGTGGCATAACAATAGCGTGGTGGGTTCCTAACCCATTGGTCCGATAATATAACTTTCCCTAAATATTTGTAACCCCAAATTCTCTTGAGACAAGGACATCTCGATCTCTTTAAGGGGGGAGAGGGTGAAGTGTCCCATATACAAATATATTCAAAAGAGTCTAACATGTGCCTAAGTCCACAACCCCTAGCTCTACATAGGAACAAGGCTCGAAAAAGAAATGTTAAAGGTAATGCTTAAATGCTTAGCCTTATCCCCTAAATCAATCACTCTTCCTCATCACTCTTGTCATAAACTACCACCTCACCATCATTTATGATGTCAACACCAATTGCAACTCTCATCTCATCTTACCTTAATGGACATTTTTTCATATTTATCCTCATCTACACTTTGTCATCGATCAATCTTTTCAATCCACTACTATTGTTGAAATGCATGGAAATGCTTTTGGTCTTCTTCTCATCTCGACCTTAACATCATCTCAAGATTGTAGCGCACACTTATCATTCATTAGCATTGTCAACATCAAACCACCATGCAAAGAAAACTAATTGAAGGAAGAATATTCATTGTCATCATCTTCATATTGATCGCTTGTTGATCACAATTAAAGAAAAACAATAGTTTAGGTAAAGTAAAATGGCATAAAAGATAGCTAAACTAGGCTATATAATAGCCTTATTACCATATCTATTATGGTTCTCTTTTCCATCTTCTTTTTCTTATGAGTACAAATGTTCCTCGACCCTTGTGAATAAATAAATAAATATAGAGAAAGAGAGAGAGAGAAGGGGGGATAGAAAAAATGGGAGAAGGTGAGAGAGAAAGAGGCTCCTATCCTACTCTTGCAACCATTGTTACCACTACCATCCTTCTTATGGCCATCATTATTCATCTTATCTCATTGTGATCAACTACTCCTAACATGACTGCAACTATGCTATTAGAGCTAATGGAGATTGAAATATTGATTGTGCAAGAACTAGAAGCCATATAGCTCAAGAGTATTTTGAATCATGATCAAGGTTTGGGAAGGAGCAAGAGAAGCAATAGGCACGTGATGGCACTCAAAAGGAGCACTTTGGATACAAAGCATACATTTGAAACGATGATGCCCATTCCACCCATGTTGCAAACTTTCTAGGTGCATTTGTAGTACAAATTCGAATTAAATGATATAATGTAAAGGTAAAGCATGTACTCAATGTTAAGATCACTTGGGAATATGTAGCACGATTGTCATTATTGCATGAGATATCAATAAGTGGAATAAGTCATTGAAGGACTTGTATTTGAGATGGGCATTAGAGAGGCTAATTATGGATTTGTAAACATTAGATTATGAATTGTTGTCTTCTACGAAGAGGAACAAATGCCTTTTTCATAACCTTATTTTCTAGATACCATGTCCTTAAATAAGGATCATCTCACCAAGTTCTGAATGAAGGTCTTGATAGTGTTTTGAGGTATGTTTAACTAAGACCTTACCTTGAGATTAGTCTACAAGAGACTTAGTGATCCCTTGGGTTAAGATTAGAAATGGAGAAATATGTCTTATGAAACAATAAGGAAATTACTTTTACATTACGAAGTATTATATATTTCGAGGGGGGAGACTTGGGGCATACAAAAAGGTTCAAATCTGCATGGGTGACAATGTAGAAGATTTAGACTTCTCAACTTTAGTCGCAAAAATCATGTATCCCTTGTGTTTCTTTCTAAGTGCTTGCTTAGCCTATGTGTGACTAATTGGTGGAAAGAATTCAATGTCACTAATTAAAGAATTTATTTATTCTTAGAAGTGAAATGTCATTGTATTAGTGTGATGATCAATGGTAGAATTAAATTGATGTCAGAAAGACATACCAAGGATAATATTCAATGATTGAATAGTGTGCGACTGAGTCATGCATTGAGTGTTGTTGGGTGGTAACGGAGCTCAACTATTCAATTGATAATATCCAAGTTTTTAATAATGATAATAAGTAAACTTGGCCATTTTATTTTAAACATTAAGATTTGCAGTTTGAGGCTTTATCTTGTTGTTTGGATACCTTTACAAATTACCTCCTGGTTGAAAGTTAGAAGACACGTTAACCGAAAAAGAGTTAGGGTGATAACGTACAAAAGGTTTCTTCATGTTGTGGTTGTCGTTGGGGATTGCTATATATCACT
The DNA here is from genome assembly GCF_053477565.2 of Lygodium microphyllum. NCBI lineage: Eukaryota > Viridiplantae > Streptophyta > Polypodiopsida > Schizaeales > Lygodiaceae > Lygodium > Lygodium microphyllum. The sequence continues at coordinate 66,883,794 of NC_141136.1, forward strand.
TTTCAAGTAGCCATACTTTTAGAGGCTTATGTTGATAAATTGATTATCTTTTGTGGGATACTCAAAAGTGGTTCTTTGAATTCTATGTTGTCTTAAATAGATGTTATACCCACCATTGGAATATATTGTTTTCCTTAAATGAAGGCTATTTGGCTTGTTTTTATTTGAACCTTCAGAATCCCCTAAGGGGGAGCGTTGTACTTATTCCAAGATTTTTCAAACAAGTATTTGATACATGAGTGGATCACCTCCATGATTGCACCATGGAGAAAGATACAGATAAAGGCAAGAGACCTAGATGGGTACTCCTCGATATTTTGGGCTGAAGGTTGAGTGGTGAGAAGGACACCATAGAATGTTGGTTCACTCCTATGACAACATGTGGCTTAGGGAGGCTCTAGATAACACACGTTGGGCCTAGAATGGAGATAGAAAAAACTCTGTGGCCTAATGTGTGATGATGTTGGAATACCCTATTCTAGATAAAGGGTGGATTATGGATTGTGTCCATGGGAGTTGGATAGGGGTATCCACAAATTTGGATATGGGTCTCGGTGTAAGGGATGGAATGCTAGATTAGCATTGCACCTTGGAGAAGGTGCAGACTTTAAAGACAGTTTGATCTTGTCTTTGTGTACATGCATAATTTACATGAACAAACCTCATATTAATGGGTTAAGTAAAGAAGTCATATTTATATGTTGAATTAATTGTGCTAGGCAATTAAATGTTTAAGAAACCCTATCTTAATGGGAAGTGAGAGGGGAGTATCCTTAATGGATTATAGGCTGGTCTTAGTAAGGTGAGAGGTCTCCCATGACAATCATAGGTTAAGAAGTTTGGGAAGAGCTAAAACATCACTATCCTAGGAATACTAATTTTAGAATTGACATTATGTCTTTTTAGGGGGGATATGGTGGTGGGACTTTCCCTTATGGGTAGAGGGGTTGATGTGTCAACTCTCCCTTATTTTTACTTTGATTGGAGCTGGTTTGCACAAGTAGCTACTCAACCACCAATGCTAGATAAACAGTTAGGTGACCTTAGTATTATCTAGGAGCCTTATTTCACATCGATCCTCGTGGATATGGAGTGCAGCTTCCCATGCAAGCTAGATTCAAGAGAGCTAGGAAATAATGTCTATTACATTCCAAGGGAGTTTCAGATAGTGTCACCATGGCCTATCTCTTGATGGGCTACCGAAATTGTGCCGTTTACACAAAGAGCATTGCCTAATAGTCTTTGATAAGCATATGCACATCTAATTAGTGTGTGTGTATGTTAGTGATGTATCAATGTCACTTAGTGGCTAAGTTTTCATTAGCATTTAAGGAGCTTCCAAGTATGTGCAATGAGGGTTGGAGGTGAAGGATTAGTGTAACGTGTCCCCCTGTCCACTTGTAGGACACGTCTTAGTAGCCCATCGGGAAGAGAGTCTAGAAAGCACCGCCTGGCACTCACAAGAAATGTCACGCGGCTTGCGATCTAGGTCTTCCCAAGTCTACTATGAAGCGGAAGCATTCCGGTCATTCCCACTTAGGACCGACATGAATCAGGGTTTTCCTAATGGTTAAGTTCCTAGGAGGTAGCTAGCATCGAGCCCCAAACAAACTACTTTGCGCAGAAACATCAGGGTCGAAGCGGATTTATACTGCACTTGGTTCAAGGAGAATGGGAAACGAGAGGGATACGAAGCTCGACCTGTTGAGATATCGAGCTCCACTCGTGATATGCCAGGGTGACCGTTGTGCATTTATGTCACCGACTTGTTAGCTGCAGATGCAGTTGGTACACCGCCCATGAATAATAGCTAGATGACAGTTATCCTTATCTACTCTAGTTCGTAGCTCAGTTAGTATGCCACCTTAGTTAGTTGAGTTTGGTTTGAGACCCATATATAGGGTTCTTCTATTTCTCTATACTAGAGTTCTTTTGGCTTACACAACTAAGAAGAGGAAAATTGTTTTCAGCCTCCACCTATGTGTGTATTCCCCCATTGTGCAAGCAAGAAAGCTACAAGTGAGACTCCTTCCTTCTCTCCCACAATCTTGATATGGTATCAGAGCCTGGTTCGTGGTAAGGAGCTCAAGAAAGCAAACCAAGTTTGCGGCATTCTGGTAAGAGGACCAGTGTTGCTTTCATTTTTCAAGTTTGGAAGCAAGTCTCTGCAGCAGGTAGCACAGCCAGAAAGTGCAAGAGTGTATTGTCTCAGATTGAGACGCCCTTCGCGGTGAAGCAAGAGGGAAGTATATGCTGCAGGAAAAGGCTTTAGCCCTTGGTTACCCTTATTTTTTGATTTGAGGCCATTTCGAGGCCTATTTCGGAGGCGGAAGTTTTCCGCATGCACTCAGAAAAAGGCCATGTTTTTTCCTGTGCGAGCATTGTTCTATAGGTCAATGAAAAGTTACTATAGAAATTGCATCGTATGCCTATGCGCAGAGACATTGGGAGTTACAGAATCATCATTGTTGCCTCCTGATGCAAAATCATCACTAGGAAGTGACTGTGTGGTCAAATACTACTTTCGTCAGTTTTGTAGATTTCCCCTTGTGAGGCTGAAGCTCTGTTTTTTGTAGTGATAGAATTTTTTGTAGTGTTTTGTAATGGCGTCTGATTCTCTTTCACAAATTGTCACTGAAAAGCTTAACAAGAACAACTTCCAAGCATGGAAGTTTAGAATGACGAATTTTCTTATGGGAAAAGGATATTGGGAATTCGTTGTAGGAAATGAAGAAGAACTAGTTCTTCCTAATGTTCCCAATCAACAGCAAATGCAGGCATTTAAAGGATGGCATGAGAGAGCCAGAAAAGTTATGTACTGGCTGTCTATCAGTATTTCAGACTCTATGATTGTGCATATTCATGATGCAAGTACGCCAAAGGAGGCATGGGATACTTTGTCAAAAATGTATAGCACAAATACACAAGCCAGGAAAATGTAGCTCAAGCAAGAGTTGCACAATGTGCAAAGAGAAAGTATGAGCATCAATGACTGTCACATGAAGGTGAAGAAGATTGCATATGCACTTGCTTCCATTGGGTCACCAGTGGAAGATGATGATTTAGTTTCTGTGACCTTGAATGGTCTAGGAAAGTATTATGCATAGTTCCGAACATCCATTTCTGTCCGTGAAAGAGTTCCTGATTTTGAGGAGTTGATTAATCTTCTAATTTCTGAGGAGCAGAGAAATGGTGATGCATCTTCTTCAGGAGGAACTTCAAAAGAAGCTGTCTTCTACTCAAATGCTGGAAGAGGTAGAGGCAGAGGTAGAGGAGGCCTATCTGGAGGCCGTGCTAGAAATCAGAATATGCAGTAAACTCAAGAAAACCAGTCCCATGGAGGGAGACATAGTAACTCTAGAGGCAGGGGGAGCCAAAGAGGTCGTGGTGGATGGCAAAGAGGCCAAAATGCAAACAGCAATATTGAATGCTACTACTGTGGTAAAATGGGTCATATGGCTAAAGACTACTATAAAAAGCAGAATGATATCATGAATGGAAAATTGTAACAAGGGAATTATGCATCTTCTAGTAGACAGGGTGATGACAGAAATGAGCATTTGTTTATGGTGCAGCACATGACCAATTCTGTGACAAGTGCAGAAGAAAGCAATGATGTGTGGTATGTTGACTCAGGTACATCAAACCACATGACAGCAGGTCATGCAGAATGGAAGCAAGATGCAAGGAAAATGGAAAAACCAGGATTTGTGGAGACTGGTGATGATACTGCAAACCTATTGTGCAGATTGGAAATATTCCTTTGTCTATGCAGGATGGGAGAAAGAAATACATGTCGGATGTATTTCATGTCCCGAATATCACCAAGAACCTGGTTTTTGTTGGTCAAATGGTTGAGTAGGGCTTGCAGGTCAAATTTAATTCCCATGGATGCTTTGTTGAGGATATGAAAAATAAAGGTCGCTGCTATGGCTGCATCAAAGGGATGGTCTTTACATCAGATGGATGTAAAGAATGCCTTCTTACATGGTGATTTGCAAGAAGAGGTCTATATGGAGCAGCCACCAAGTTATGCATGCTCTTCATCCTGAGTTGGTTTGTAGGTTGGAGAAAGCCTTGTATGGCTTGAAGCAAGCACATAGAGCATGGTCTGACAAGATAGGACAGTATCTTGTCACTATTGGCTTTTAGATTTCTAAGGTAGATTTCTCACTTTATGTGAGAAAAACAGAGAAATGTATTATGCTGCTTGTCATTTATGTTGATGCTTTGATTATCACAGGTGATAGTGATGAAGATATCCTTCATGTGAAAATGCTATTGAAGCAGAAGTTTGAGATGAAGGATTTGGGAGAGCTGCGTTATTTCTTGGGCATTGAGGTGATTAGATCACCAAGTGGGATACGGCTCTTGCAGAGGCAGTATGGATTGGACATGCTGTCCAAATATGGGATGACAGGCTGTAAGCCTATTTCAGTTCCTTTGGAGCAGAATGTGAAGCTGAGCGCAGATGCATGTGAGCTTCTAGAAGACCCTACTATGTACAGACGCATAGTAGGAAGTTTGATTTATATGACTATTACCAGGCTAGATTTGAGCTATGCTGTTGGATTGGTAAGTCAATTTATGCAGGCTCCAAGGAAACCGCATTTGGATGCGGCTAGACGCATACTCAGGTATGTGAAGTCCACATTGCAGTATGGACTATTTTATGAGACTGGGGTTCAGGTACAGTTGCATGGGTACACTGATGCTGATTAGGCTGGTAGTATTTCTAATAGATGATCTACCAGTGGATATGTGTTCTCTTTTGGGAGTGCTGCAGTAACTTGGAGCAGCAAGAAACGGCCTACAATTGCCTTGTCAAGCACAAAGGCTGAGTACAGGGGTGCAGCACAATGGCTGCATGTTAGGTAGCTTGGTTGCATAAGCTACTTTATGATATGCATCAGCCTACAAATGGTAAGGTGCATTATCACTATGTGCGGGAGAGGGTTTTACTAGGTCTTATTGATCTAGTTTATGTCAGCACAGAGGATCAGGTTGCTGATATATTCACGAAGGCATTGGGCGTAGAGAAGCTGTGTAAGTTCAGAGACCTGCTTGGTGTGCAGGAATTGGGATTGAGCTCGAGGGGGAGTGTTGAGATATCGAGCTCCACTCGTGATACGCCAAGGTGATGTTGTGCATTTATGTCACCGACTTGTTAGCTGCATATGCAGTTAGTACACCGCCCATGAATAATAGCTAGATGACAGCTATCCTTATCTACTCTAGTTCGTGGCTCAGTTAGTATGCCACCTTAGTTAGTTGAGTTTGGTTTGAGACCCATATATAGGGTTCTTCTATTTCTCTGTACTAGAGTTCTTTTGGCTTACACAACTAAGAAGAGGAAAACTATTTTCAGCCTCCACATGTGTGTGTATTCCCCCATTGTGCAAGCAAGAAAGCTACAAGTGAGACTCCTTCCTTCTCTCCCACAATCTTGACACGACCTTTCTTCCCGTAAGGCATAGTCCCATTCCATTCCCCTAAAACAACATAATTCGGGACTCTAGCTCTATAGATTCTAGTTCATTGTTACCTCGTTGTCAATTCCTTTGAGATAAGTTCATGGCCAACCGGGACCACCCTTCCGTAGGACGGACCCAGAGTCACGTCCACAGCACTTTCCTCGGGTTGCTTTAGTTATCTAATTACCTATCACATTTAGTTTGACAAGTAAAAATAGCTTCCTTAATTAAACAGATTAATCACTGGTTCCTTCACGTAACATAAGCACTGACACAGAAAAACAATGTCAAGCAAGTTCCTTTTTCAACATTTGATCTTTATTTATCAGTCTTTGGAATACATCAAATAAACCTGCCCAAAGGCTATCCTAGTAATCCTTAGGGATTGCTATTCCAAGTTCCACCCATTGACTAGTATGCGGGCCTCCAGATCCCATCTCGAGTCACGTCAACCTCTTGTGCAGGATCCGGAGGCAAGGGATTTACAGCCCGAGCCTCCCCTGCACCCACGGAGAGACCTCTCGCAGTGGGTTCGGTCCACGTACCCGGCGCGGTTAACAACCCCCTTGGATAGGGTCAGGCTCGGAGGTAATTAGTACTGCCTCTCCCTCCAGGCTTTTAACCTGAAGCATTAGTTGTTTTTCCTGAATTAGTTCCTTGAGCAAAGAAGTACAAACAATGCACCTAAGTGTACAATCACAAGCATTCCAATGGTTGTTTGTATGGTCAATTACTAAGGTGTGATTCCTTCTCCCCGAATGCTTCCAACAATCGATCCTAGATCAATCGTGACTTAGCAAGATCCTAAGGGTTTCGTAAGCTGAGTTGCTTGTTTACCCTTTTTTTCTTGGGTTAGGGTTTATACCCTGTTGACCCAAATTGTCTCTACCTTAGGTTTTCTTAAAGTATAGATGATAAATCTTAGGCAACCTCATCACCCTAACTTGGCTGGTGGTCAATTGCTTTCTTGGCAATTCATTACTACTCTGGCTTGACAAATCCGTCTTCAAGGAAGAGTGTTGAAATAGGACGACTACTCAATTCGTAGGAAATTTAACTTGCAATTAAAACTCGCCAAACTTGGTCTAAGGAGTAGCAATACTATTTTCTAATTTAGACACAAAAGCATATGACGTTGCTGCTTGTAACACGAGAGAGGTATCGGTATCTGACTCGTAGGAATATTTTTCTCATCACACGATATTCCTTGATCAAGAATAGCTTTGGTCAAGATGTAGGGCTTGGGAGTCCTATTGACCCAATCCAAAGCCCTGACCCTACTAGGCTGATAGTCGTTTTGGCCCTAGGGTCCCTAAATTTCTTGCGGGAGTCTAGCATTTGGTCAGTTGATCCTTAGGGTGAGAACCCTAGATCATTCTTGCACGAGCGATTAGACAATCCTAACATTTCGAGAATGTGGGTAGGTCCTTTAGGATTGGAAATATTAAATTTGCATCCTAAGTGTGATACTAGGCAGAATTTTTAACATAGCTTAACCCTATCTAGCACATTGAGGTGACCATCATATGCTAACTAATCATACCTTTATGAATTTCATGTAGGCTACTCATTTACATGCAAATTACTTAGTTGATCTAGCCAACCCACGACTAAAGATGATCTTCCCCTTAAAGATACAAATACTTTTCTTCTAAACTTGCAAATACTTTCCCTAAAAGATATAAGTAACTGCAAGATGAGTGAGATGTATCATTCCATGTAGTTTCAAGACCATAGACCTTTTGCATTTATGCAACTATAGGATCTATAGTGATCTTTCCTTTCCTTGCCCTATGCGATGTTGATTGACATTCAGAGCTATTCTTATAAACCCTACGTTGATGCAGCGAATTCGAGCTCTAGTATTTTAATGAAGATGCATCCTTTCCCAAATTCAAACTTTGATAAAAGAACTCTATGCATGGAAGCATCATTCTTACATGACTAGATGCCAATGAGTACATCATTGATTTAATCCTTCTTTTACTGCTTATCTCAACCTAAAATGTAACTATTCATTTGCATGCAAATTGCATAATATATGTTTCATTGTCAAAGTTCATAAATCTTTCCCTTTTAATGCAACTATTTAGACATCATGTAATGATCATCTATGAATGCCTTATACATGAGACACAACTAAGAATTTATTACATAAGTACGTTATGTGTTATATGCTCTATCCTTTGCACAATGCGACAAGGACGCGGACTTAGCACAATTTCATATTTTAGCTTATGCATCCCACGTTCAAAAATGCAACTACCCTTGACCATGGAAGTGCAAGCAAATGCGAGTGCTAGTCATGCAACTGAACTTGTAAATAGAACAAGTATATATAGATTTTCCAATGCATTTTAAGCTTCCCTACGTGAATTTAAAACATGCTTTATGCATCCTTTCCATGCGGAAATATTATTTGGAACCTAGCCATTCAATATCGGGGCGTTGTCCACTCTCGTACTTTGGGTGGAAGCTCCCGCATGCGCTCCTCTTGACTTTTGCTTAGGAGCCATTGATGCAGTAGATTTTGACTTAGCAAATCTTCCTTGGCTCCCTTATGCACTTCGAGGTTACTACTGCGCGAGATCTCCTTCCCTTGGCAAAAATCAAGCCTTGCAAGACGGTTTTAAGAAAACCGGGAGGCACGTGTGAACTATGCCTAGGGAAGCTTCAATAGAAGCTTCCAAGCTTCTAGAAACAAGGAGATGACGTGAGATGGAGAAGATGATGAGGATGATGATGATGAAGAGGACGATGATGATGATGATGATGATGATGATGATGATGATGATGATGATGATGATGATGATGATGATGATGATGATGATGGTGGTGGTGGTGGTGGTGGTGAAGACGATGGCAACGGCCAGGCGGCGTGGGCCAGAATGGCGGCAATAGCAGACTGGATCCGAAAAGCTCAAAGGACTACGACAATCGTGCCCATACAATGCTTGAAAAGGGGTCATCTGAATACTTTCTTGGTAAGAAGCATTGTAGGCAAACTCAACCGGTGGCAAATATTGAATCCACTTTTTGGGTTCGCGACAGCAGTGTGCCCTAAGCATATCTTCAATGACTTGGTTGACTCGTTCTGTTTGACCATCAGTTTGGGGATGATAAGCTATACTGAAACAAAGTTGAGTCTCAATGGCCTCGAAGATAGCCCTCCAAAAGTGTGATGTGAAGAGAGAGTCACGATCACTAATGATTCTTTTGGGTAACTCATGTAGTTTGAAAATCTCCTTGATGAATAACCTTGCAATGTCTAAGGCTTTATAGTTTGTCTTAACAGGGATAAGATGTGCAACCTTGGTGAGCATATCTACCCCGACCATAATGGAGTTGTATCCTCCCTGAACTTGGGGCATGCCAACAACAAAGTCCATACTAATGAATTCCCATTTCATTTGGGGAATTTCAAGTGGTTGCAATTTTCCTGGCATTTTGACATGTTCGGCCTTAATGCCTTGACAAGAAAAACATTCCGTAACATATTTGAGAGTGTCACCTTTGAGCCTATCCCAATAATAGCTCTTCCTGACTGCATTAAGGGTCTTGGCATAGCCAGGATGTCCTAATAAAGGGGAGTCATGGGCTTCCCAAAGTATCTTCTACTTGAGTGATTGGCTTGCTGGGATACATAATCTTGTCTTATAGTAGACAAGTCCACTATTGATAGAGAATTCTTGATACTTTGTTTGTAGCTTTGGGTCTTGATCTTTGATGGGGATCTCCCTTAGCAATTTCTAATAGGTTGGGTCATGACATGCCTCTTCTCTAGCTAGCTCAAGAATTGGGTTGTTTGGCATGGATACCTTTGTAGCTAGAGATATTGTTGTTGATGGATCTTGCAAAATCAAAGAATTCAAAAATGCCTTGCGATTGAGTGCATCGCCAACTACATTCTCCTTTCCAGGCCGGTATTTGATTTCAAAGTCATATTCTTCTAGTACTTCAATCCATTGAGGTTGCCTCATATTGAGCTCATTCTGGGTGAAAATCGATTTAAGACTTTTGTGATCCGTCACTAAGGTAAATTTGTTACCTAGCAAGTAGTGTCTCCATAGTTTGAGAGCATGGATCGTGGGTAGCATAGTTCCTTTCATGGCTCTTCAATTTCCTTCAAGAGTATGCTATGGGGTGGCCTTCTTGTATGAGCACACATCCTAAGGCAAGTGCACTAGCATCAGTTATCACTTCAAACTTCTTACTAAGATCAGGAAGTTTCAGGATGGGTGCTGATACCAAGCTTTGCCTTAGTTTGTCAAAGCTGGCATGTTCAGCACAGGTGACCATACAATTGATACTTGCTTCTTTAGTAGATAAGTCAGAGGTGCTGCAATCAAAGCATAGTTTTTGATAAAGACCCTATGCAATCCTGTCAATCCAAGAAAACTATGTATTTCTTTGACAGAAGTTGGTGTTGGCTACTCCAGAACGTCTCTGACCTTGGCCAGATCTACTGAAATTCCTTCCGCTGATACAATGAATCCTAGATATTCAATCTGTCGCTTGAAAAATGCACACTTCTTCTTCTTGGCATAAAGCTTGTGTGCTCTCATTGTTTCGAGGACAATGCGAAGCTGGGGTTCATGATCTTCTTCCTGCTTGGAGTAGACTAGGGTATCGTCAAAGAAGACGAGTACGAAGTCATCAAGATAGGGCCTAAAGATATCCTGCATTAATCTGTTGAAGGTAGTAGGAGCATTTGTCAGCCCGAATGACATGACTAGGAATTCAAAGTGTCCATACCTTGTGTTGAATGTCGTCTTTGGGATATCTTCTTCCTTGATCCTTATCTGATAATATCCAGACTTGAGATCTATCTTAGAGAAGATCTTCGCACCTTGAAGATGGTCAAGAAGTTCATCTATTCTTGGAATGGGATATTTGTTTTTAATGGTTGATTGGTTCAACCTTCTATAGTCAATGCATAGCCGAAGCGTTCCATCTTTCTTCTTCTGGAATAGCACTGGAGCTCCCCATGGTGGCAAACTGCTAGGACAGATGTAGCCTTGGTCTAACAATTTCTTGAGTTGCTCCTTTAGGTCAATCGCTTCCGAGATGGACATCCTATATGGTCTCTTTGCAATTGGTGCAGCTCCTGGTGCTAGCTTGATTTCGTGATCGACTTCCCTTTGAGGATGAAGTTATGTCAGCTCTTCAGCAAATACGTCTGCGTATTCCTTTAACCATGAAGGTTCTTCCCTAGATTCCTATCCTGATCTAGCTTATTTAGCTTAATCAAATAGACAAGTAGCCCCTTTCAAACTCCTTTTATTATCCGTGTTGCTTTTGCCAACTGAATTTTTGGCTTACCAGCCTCTCTTTGAGTTGTAACTAGTTCCCCTTCAGAATTTCGGAAGGAGACTCGGCCCTTTTCACAGTGAATGTAGGCATCATTAGGTATTAGCCAATCCATCCCGAGCAAACATTGGTGGACACCTAGGTTCATTACCCTGAATCTGACCGAAGTTGACTTTCCACCCAGTAGGAATTTCACCTTAGCAGTTTGCCTGGTACAAGAAACCTCACGACCATTTGCTAATTTCACAAATAAGTTAGGTGTATCTTTTGTGGCTATTTCTAATCTCTTTGCACATACTGGTGAAATGAAGGAATGTGTACTGCCACAATCAATCAAGGTTTTGAAGCTTTTACCTTGATAATCCGATGGAGTTTGAATCACCAAGAATTGGCGATTCGGGCCTTTCTTGTGAAGAGCGGCATGAACCATTGCCCTCTCAATGTCAGCTTCCATGGATGGGTCTTTTTCATCACCCAACTTCTTGTTGGCAACACTGGAGATTCTCCCTCTGGCCATGACGGTGGCTTCTTGGCCATGGACGGCTCCTTGGGATGGCCCTTGACGTTGTCCTCTACTAAGCTTGAGACATTTCCTTTTAAAGTGACCAAGCTCATTGCAATGGAAGCAACGGAGATTACGGCCATTACCTTGTGTAGGAACGAAATTGTTGACAGTGTTGGCCCTAGCTTTCTTCCTTTGTCCCTGATTTTGGCTCTGTGCTCTCTTAGCCTGAGACTTATACATTTCCTTGTTTTGATCCTTATAAGACCAAGTCCTGTTATTCCTTGGCTTGGTCTGCACCTCTTGTATTATGGGTGCAGCTCGAATGAGTGCGTCATGTAAGTCTGTTGGGCGCATTGATTCCAAGCGGTTGTTTATGGGTGGATTTAACCCAGCACAAAACTTTGACACATGTTCTATCATATCCATTTGTGGCGCGTACTTTAAGAGAGACGAATTTTGAATACTATGCATCCAAGGATAGTCCAAGTTGTTTTAATTCATAGAATTTGTTCATCTTCTGTGTGCGGTAGGCAAGTGGCAGATATCTCGCTCACACAGATCTTTTAAGCTTCTCCCAAGTAACTAACCCTTCCGAGATCCCTTGGTCTCTACACCATTGTTTCCACCAAAGTCTTGCTTTGCCGGTAAGCTTCAGTTTGGCAAGCATTGCTTAGTTAGCGGGTGCAGTTCCTGCTACCTCAAAATAATCCTCCATGGATTCGATCTAGACCTCGGCATCAGTTTGGAGGGTCCTTCCCTTACCATCAAATTTAGGTGGCTTGATTTGTTTGAGAAGGAATTTCTTCTCTTGAATTACAGTCCTACTTAGTGTAGGGGTCAAACTAGGGATCTGCACTTGAGGTTGCGCCTGGGCAATAAGATTCTTTACATTAAAAACTTGCTAAACGTTTCTCCCATTACACTAATATGCCCAGTTCAGCTTTTAGCCCAGTGACCTAATCACCTAACTCCTTTACCCACACTTACAGTCATGACAGATAGTGAAAAAAAAAATCTTATTCATTCATGTCGGCATAGCCCTTTTGAGTACATTTATTTCGGGAAGGTAGAACCAGTTGATTGGCACATCAGTTTGGGGGAAAATAAGATTATGTTAGATACATGTTTCTCTCATAACGTCCCAGCACCTTGATTTTGTCGACACGGATTATTCAAGTCACTTCTTCATACACATACTTGTTTTGTTTGACTTTTTGACCGCCGACATGTAGGGCTGTGTTTGCATGAGCCTCAACAAATATGTACAACTTCATGATCTTTAAATCCTCCATCCACTTGATTTTCTTCAAGTTGGTCTGAAGGTATGCAAGTCGGCGGGCTGCTATGTAATATATTCCTGATTCACCCCTCCATCTCCGTTCCACGTAGAGGGGTGAAGGATTCTAGATGCAGTCTAGAATATTCATCATGCCTAGCCTTCGTCGATAATTCGAAGCACGCATTGCAGTTATAAACATAACCTAGAACACCAAGAATTTGTTCCATGCTTCGCGACTCTGTGGGCCAGCATCCATACGTAAGTAAGGAAATGTTCTTAACGGCAAAATTTCTCTATTTCCCCTCATTAAGATTCCTTGTAAATAATACATTCCCTTGGTTCACTCTGATACCAACTGTAACGTATCTCCATGTCCGCTTATAGGACACATCCTAGCAGCCCATCAGGAAGAGAGTATAGAAAGTGTCGCCTGGCACTCACAAGGAATGTCATGGGGCTTGCGATCTAGGTCTTCCCAAGTCTGCCATAAAGCAGAAGCATTTCGGCCATTCCCACTTAGGACCGACCTGAATCAGGGTTTTTCTATTGGTCAAGTTCCTAGGAGGTAGCTAGCGTCGAGCCCCAGACAAACTACTTTACGCATAAACATCAGGGTCGAAGCAAATTTATACTGCACTTGGTTCAAGGAGAATGGGAAACGAGAGGGATGCAAAGCTCGACCTTTCTTCCCGTAAGGTATAGTCCCATTCCGTTCCCCTAAAACAGCATAAATGGAGACTCTAGCTCTATAGATTCTAGGTCATTGTTACCTCGCTATCAATTCCTTTGAGAAAAGTTCCCGGCCAATCCAGACCACCCTTCCATAGGACGGACCTAGAGTCACGTCCAGCACACTTTCCTTGGGTTGCTTTAGTTATCTAATTACCTACCACATTTACTTTGACAAGTAAAAATAGCTTCCTTAATTAACCAGATTAATCACTGATTCCTTCACGTAACTTAAGCACTGACACAGAAAAATAATGTCAAGCAAGTTCCTTTTTCAACATTTGATCTTTATTTATCAGTCTTTGGAATACATCAAATAAACCTACTCGAAGGCTATCCTAGCAATCCTCAGGGATCGCTATTCCAAGTTCCGCCCGTTGACTAGTATATGGGCCTCGAGATCCCATCTTGAGTCATGTTAGTCTCTTGTGCGGGATCCGGAGGCAAGGGATTTACAGCTAGATCCTCCCCTAGCAACCAAGCGTCCTCCTGCCCCAAGTAGCACCCACGGAGAATCGCGACGGGTTCAGTCCACGTACCCGACGCGGCTAACAAACCCCTTGGATAGGGTCAAGCAGATAGTCGAAGGTAACTAGTACTGCCTCCCCTGCCAGGCTTTTAACTTGAAGCATTAGTTGTTTTTCCTGAATTAGTTCATTGAGCAAAGAAGTACAAACAGTGCACCTAAGTGTACAATCACGAGCATTCTAGTGGTCATTGGTATGGTCAACTGCTAAGGTGTGGTTCCTTCTCCCTGAATGCTTCTAGCATTCGATCCTGGATCAATCACAACTTGGCAAGATCCTAAGGGTTTCATAAGCTGAGTTGCTTGTTTACCCTTTTTTTCTTGGGTTAGGGTTTATACCCTGTTGACCCAAATTGTCTCTACCTTAGATTTTCTTAAATTATAAACGATAAATCCTGGGCAACCTCATCGCCCTAACTTGGCTGGTCAATTGCTTTCTTGGCAATTCATTACTACTCTGGCTTGACAAACCCGTCTTAAAGGAAGAGTGTTGAAATAGGACGACTACTCAATTCGTAGGAAATTTAACTTGCAATTAAAACTCGCCAAACTTGGTCTATGGAGTAGCAATACTATTTTGTGATTTAGACACAAAAGCATATGACATTGCAGCTTGTAACACGAGAGAGGTATCGGTATCTCACTCATGGGAATATTTTTCTCATCACACGATATTCCTTGATCAAGAATACCTTTGGTCAAGATGTAGGGCTTAGGAGTCCTATTGACCCAATCCAAAACCCTGACCCTACTAGGCTGATAGTCGTTTTGGCCCTAGGGTCCCTAAATTCCTCGCGGGAGTCTAGCATTTGGTCAATTGATCCTTAGGGTGAGAACCCTAGATCATTCTTGCATGAGCGATTAGACAATCCTAACATTTCGAGAATGTGGGTAGGTCCTTTAGGATTGGAAATATTAAATCTGCATCCTAAGTGTGATACTAGGCAGAATTTTTAACATAGCTTAACCCTACCTAGCACATTGAGGTGACCATCATATGCTAACTAATCATACCTTTATGAATTTCATGTAGGCTACTCATTTACATGCGAATTACTTAGTTGATCTAGCCAACCCACGACTAAAGATGATCTTCCCCTTAAAGATACAAATATTTTTCTTCTAAACTTGCAAATACTTTCCCTAAAAGATGTAAGTAACTACAAGATGAGTGAGATGTATCATTCCATGTAATTTCAAGACCATAGACATTTTGCCTTTATGCAACTATAGGATCTATAGTGATCTTTCCTTTCCTTACCCTATGCAATGTTGATTGACATTCAGAGCTATTCTTATAAACCCTACGTTGATGCATCGAATTCAAGCTCTAGTATTTTAATGAAGATGCATCCTTTCCCAAATTCAAACTTTGATAAAAGAACTCTATGCATGGATGCATCATTCTTACATGACTAGATACCAATGAGTACATCATTGATTTAATCCTTCTTTTACCGCTTATCTCAACCTAAAATGTAACTATTCATTTGCATGCGAATTGCATAATATATGTTTCATTGTCAAAGTTCATAAATCTTTCCCTTTTAATGCAACTATTTAGACATCATTTAATGACAGTCTATGAATACCTTATACACGAGACACAACCAAGAATTTATTACATAAGTGTGTTATGTGTTATATGCTCTATCCTTTGCACAATGCAACAAGGATGCGGACTTAGCACAATTTCACCTTTTAGCTTATGCATCCCACGTTCAAAAATGCAACTACCCTTGACCATGGAAGTGCAAGCAAATGTGAGTGCTAGTCATGCAACTGAACTTGTAAATCGAACAAGTATATATAGATTTTCCAATGCATTTTGAGCTTCCCTACGTGAATTTAAAACATGCTTTATGCATCCTTTCCATGCGAAAATATTATTTGGAACCTGGGCATTCAATATCAGGGCGTTGTCCACTCTCGTACTTTGGGTGGAAGCTCCCGTGTGCGCTCCTCTCAACTTTTGCTTAGGAGCCATTGACGCAGTAGATTTCGACTTAGCAATCTTTCTTGGCTCCCTTATGCACTTCAAGGTTACTAATGCCCAAGATCTCCTTCCGTTCGCAGAAATCGGGCCTTGCAAGACATGGTTTTAAGAAAACCGGGAGGCACAGGTGAACTATGCCTAGGGAAGCTTCTTCCAAGTTTCTGGAAACACGGAGATGACGTGAGATGGAGAAGATGATGATGATGATGACGATGATGATGATGATGGTGGTGGTGGTGGTGGTGGTGGTGGTGGTGGTGGTGGTGGTGGTGGTGGTGGTGGTGGTGGTGGTGGTGGTGGTGGTGGTGGTGGTGGTGGTGGTGGTGGTGGTGGTGGTGGTGGTGGTGGTGGTGGTGAAGGCGATGGCAGTGGCCAGGCGGCATGGGCCAAAATGGTGGCGGCAGCAAACTAGCGATGGCAAGCAGCTCCTCACAGTGCGCAGCACGATCAATCCCCCCTCTAAGCTTGGGAGGGGGGTGTTTATATGAGGTTAAGGTAGGGGGGTGGCCACACAAGTGGCAGGGTGCATGCTTCCCTCCCCCATGCCCCTCCATACATATATTCCCTCTCTCTCCCTGCCATGCAACGGGTGAAGGAGAGGGAGTTATTAAAAAAATTTGCAAACAATTCATTATCTTTTTTTTCCCCATGAAGGGGTGTTCCTGTGGTGGGCTACGTTTTTTTAGCCACGGTCTCCTATGCACAACGCGGGCTGGTGTTTGTTAGTGCATGAAGATGGAGCACTTAGCACAGTATCTCTTGGTTGTGGGAGATTACTTCGGATTGCTTTTGCGCGGGATCTAGAGTTGTTAATATTTCGCTGCGGAAATATTACAATTAGCATATCTAACTTTCACTTTTGATTTGCTTTAGAGATTGTGATGTGGAAGCAAGACCATCATGATTGCAAAGGAAACAATGTGAATTATCTATGTGGAGAGGACCATTAACAAGTAAACAACTCGAGATGGCTCTCTCTCTCTCTCTCTCTCTCTCTCTCTCTCTCTCTCTCTCTCTCTCTCTCTCTCTCTCTCTCTCTCTCTCTCTCTCTCTCTCTCTCTCTCTCTCTCTCTCTCTCTCTCTCTCTCTCTCTCTCTCTCTCTCTTAATGAAGAATAATTAAATTGTGCATTGTTAGTATAATAATGTCTAAGGTTAAGTCAATATTGGATACCAACCAAAATGAGGCCTTGGATAAAACTCTTTAGTCCACTAAACCATGCTATCACAAAAGTAATCAAAATTCTTATTTTCAACCTCAATTGTTAAGACTAAGTATGCTTAATTTCTAAGGTTAAGTCAATATTGGATACTAACCAAAATGAGGCCTTGGATAAAACGCTTTAGTCCACTAAACCATGCTATCACAAAAGCAATCAAAATTCTTATTTTCAACCTCAATTGTTAAGACTAAATATGCTAATACCCCTTACATGGCTAGGGATCATTTGTTTGCATTTCAAGGCTCCTTATTTAAGTCTACTTGAACTATTTGGTCATAATTATTGGGTAAAGTAGATTAGGGCGACTTAATGAATTGGCACACATGTTAGTAGGCTTAGTATGTTAATTTTCATGCTAGAATATTAGTGGTTTATTAGTAACTTAGCAAGCTAGTAGGTTAGCAAATAGACATTTCTAGGTTAGTAGATGTGCTAGCATATTAGTAGATAGCATGTAGCTTAGTAAGTTTAATGTCTTTAAGACTAATATGCTAGTAGGTTTTGGAAATTAGTGGGTGGGTTAGTAGGTGAGAAAGCTAGTACATCCACTTGAGGTTAGTAGGTGAGCAAGCTAGTACATCCACTTGAGGTTAGTAGGTTGTTTTAACATTAGTAGGTTAGTTGGTTTAATCTAGTATCAAGTATGTGAGTAGGTTATTATGTTAATAGGTTTAGTTGGTTTCTATGTAGGTTATTAGGCTAGTATATTAGTAACTCTTCTAGTATATTAGGATGTACATCAACAACTTTAGTGTCTATGAGGTTAGTGAGATCAGATGTATTTATACCTTACCTTGATTGTCTAAGAAGTGTTTGTTTGCACTCTAAGGCTCTTTCACTTCCTCATTGATTGATGAACTTCAGCAACATGACACATTGGTAACCCTAAAGCATGTTTACATACATATTAACAATATTGATGATGTTTTTCCATTAGGATTCTAACTTTGAATTAAGAGTTTGAATCCAACAACCAAATGGATGAAGATGTAAGAGAGAATTATAAGCTATTCCACTACAACATGACTAGCTAGATGTCCATAGCCATCGCACTCATGCTCCCCATGTGACTGTGTACAAAGAAGATGAGGGTCATAGGTCGTCTCAATGAAGGTTTAAGGGTACTTAGATTAAAGGCATGCCTCTCAACTAAAATTTACAATGTATGGGTGGAGCAACAAAAGTATCTTAGCTTTCTTTAGGTAAAGCAAAAAAAAATTGGGCTTGTCGCATATGCCTAGCATTGATCCTAGCTTGTGAGTGATTATAATTGGCTACAATATCTTAAAGGATCATATTGTGCTTGCCCTTGATGCCATTGCCATAGATTTGTGATTATGCAAAGAAGATGTTGAGGTTGGGAGTAGGGTATGACTATATACATGCTTGTCTCAATGATGCATGCTTTTCAAAAATGAGCTAACAAAGGTGAATATGTTTTCCAAAGTGTGATGCTAGTCACTATCGCAAGGATGTGCAAGGGGCCATAGTTTCAACTAGTCTTCAACACTTTCCAATCGTACCTCACAACCAACATGTCAAGAATCGCATGGTGGAGGGGGTTGCTCAAGATGCTGCGCCGAACACACACAGAATGCACAAGGAGAAGCTCACTCAAGAGACAAGAAGAGAGATGGAGGCCAAAACGTTTTCTTGCTGGTTTCTTCTTCTTCTTCCACACACTTTACAATGTACACAAAGTATAGATAAGATACAACATAAAAGGAAAGTGGCCTACTAAGTCAAACAATGCATAACCGACCACACTAGTCGACTGGCGCTATAACTATACCAGCTGTAAATAGGTGTAACAACCTGAATATAATAAGTAATGAGTCAGTGGCCATGTGAGAGTCATAATGACCACCGATGTGCTAAGTGTAGACGTGTGGACCCATCTAACCAGGCGGTCCATCATCCATGTCCACATGCGTTGAGCTTGCCATCTCAACACTCCCCCTCAAGCTCAACTGCATCTCTGCAACTCCAAGTAAGCTTCGAAACTTTTGAAGCTTCTCTATACCCACTGCCTTCGTGAAGATATCAGCTATCTGATCCTGTGTGCTGACATACACCAAGTCAATCTCACCTGCTAGTACCTTCTCTCTCACAAAGTGGTAGTGTACCTCAATATGTTTTGTCCTGGCATGGAACACAGGGTTCCTAGCCAACTGTATACTGCTCATGTTGTCACAATAAATGACAACTGGACCTTCCACCTGCACATCCAAATCAGCCAGTAACTTTTGCAGCCATACTACCTCACATGCTGCAACAGCAGCACCTCTATACTCAACCTCTGTACTCAACAAAGCAACTGTAGATTGCTTTTTGCTGCTCCAAGCAACTGCTGAACATGTATCCGCTGGTAGATCGTCTGTCAGACATACTACTAGCCCAATCTGCATCTGTGTATCCAAACACCTGTACGTCTATACCTGCCTCATAGAAAATCCCATAATGTAATGTGGACTTCACATATCTCAATATGCGTCTGACTGCATCCAAATGTGGCTTTCTAGGTACTTGCATAAACTGACTCACAAGACCAACAGCGTAGCTCAAGTCTGGCCTTGTAATGGTCATGTAGATCAAACTCCCCACTATCCTCCTGAACATAGTAGGGTCTTCTATCTCATCCCCAACATCAGCACTCAGCTTTACATTCTGCTCCAACGGGACTGAAAGTGGTTTGCATGCAGTCATACCATACTTGGATAACATATCCAAGCCATACTGTCTTTGGGACAGCCATATACCACCATCACATCTGATCACCTCAATGCCAAGGAAGTACCTTAGTTCACCTAAATCCTTCATCTCAAACTTCATCTTTAAACAACCCTTGACTTCAGCAATCCCACTATCACTATCACCTGTAATAATCAAGTCATCCACATAGATGACTATGATGACCAAACCTACATCTCCCTTTCTCACATAAAGTGAGTGATCAACATCAGAAACATAAAAGCCAATATTAACAAGATACTCTCTGATCTTGTCAGACCATGCTCTAGGTGCTTGCTTGAGCCCATAGAGTGCCTTCTTCAACCTGCACACATACGTGGGATGCTCTAAATCTTCATAACTTGCTGGCTGATCCATATACACTTCTTCCTGCAAATCACCATGCAAGAAGGCATTCTTTACATCCATTTGCTGCAACCTCCAACCTTTGGCTGCTGCCAAAGCAATCACACATTTGACAGTTGTCATCCTAGCAACTGGACTGAAGGTTTCATCATAATCTATGCCATATGTCTGAGCATAGCCTTTTGCAACCAGCCTAGCTTTGTACCTGCTAATAGAACCATCTGTATTGTGCTTAATCTTATAAATCCACTTACATCCAATAGCTTTCTTTCCCTTCGGCAATGATACTAGATCCCAAGTCTTATTGGCCTCTAATG
Source organism: Lygodium microphyllum (assembly GCF_053477565.2). Taxonomy (NCBI): domain Eukaryota; kingdom Viridiplantae; phylum Streptophyta; class Polypodiopsida; order Schizaeales; family Lygodiaceae; genus Lygodium; species Lygodium microphyllum. Next base: position 66,904,248 of record NC_141136.1, read on the forward strand.
CAGCCATCTCCTCATCCATTGCTGCATCCCAATGAGCATGACCAACAGCCTCCTCAAAACATGTGGGCTCAACATCCTCAACTAGTTTCACCATATAAGCATAATGGTGAGCTGCATAACCTTCAAAACCAAATCTTTTAACAGGGTATCCCACCCTGCTAGACCTGCGTACCACTGGATCACTCAATGGAGCCTTTACATTGATATGAGCTCTCTGTGCACCTGGTGTCCTGACAAAAGGAATACCAAGCTCATCATCCAAGCTCTCTGAGCCACTGGAGTCTCCATCAAGAACTGCATCAATGCCTTCTGACACTTTATTCTTTCCTTTGTCTTTACCTGTAGTGCTACTAGATGCACCCGAAGATGTAGAGGTACTCCTTAGTCTCCCAGACCAAGGACTACCAGATGATGTCTCTGGTCCACTAAGAGTTCGTGATTCTTGCTTTTCAGCCTGCACATGAGTGTCATGATCATCATCATCATCCAATGCATCACCACTAGATGCATACCAACTGCTCATTTCATCAAAGATGACATCCCTGCTCACTCTGAACTTGCATGTGACAGGGTTGTAACAACGATACCCTTTCTGCTCTAAAGAGTATCCAATAAAGACACACTTTTCAGCCTTTGGATCCAGTTTCTTCCGCAACTCATCTGGCACATGAACATACGCAATGCAGCCAAATACTTTCAAGTGTGAAACATCAGGCTTCTTACCTGTAAAACATTCTTCGGGGGTCATACCATGAACTGCAGCTGTGGGAGTTCTGTTCATAATATAAACAGCAGTATGAACAGCCTCAGACCAAAAATGCTTAGGCATATTCTTTTCAGCCATCAAGGCGCGTGCAACTTCTGCAATATGCCTATTTTTCCTTTCTGCAACCCCATTTTGCTATGGGGTATACCTGCATGTGAACTGTCTCTTTATCCCATGAGACCTCAAAAAATCATTGAACTCATTGGAGAGGTACTCTCCCCCTCCATCTGACCTCAAGCACTTTACTTTCAAGCATGTTTCTCTTTCAACTGCAGCCTTGAAAGTTCTAAAGTGCTCAAAAGCTTCACTCTTTTCCTTCATAAAATATACCCACAGCTTTCTAGAACAATCATCAATGAATGTGACGAAGTATGAACTACCTCCAAGAGATACATTTTGTGTAGGCCCCCAAATGTCTGTATGCACAACATCAAGGACATTTCTGCTTACATCTCTGTCATGTGAAAAGGGTTGTCTTGCCTGCTTACCAAACTGACATGCTTCACATACCTTCTAAAATTCTGTAACTTTGAATGTAGGCAAACCTATAACCAACCCTTTGGACTGCATTAATTTCAGCCTTTGTACATTTGCATGTCCAATGCGTTTGTGCCAAATTTCAATGTCTGCAACAACACCTTTTCCTTTGGCATACATAGCAGCATTCATAGTAGGAATTCCAGCATCTAGGGTGAACATACGTCCAACTCTACTTCCCTTTGCTACCAATCTGCACTTGTCATTGAAGTCTTCTACAAAGCAGCCTTTTGCATTAAATCTGACTTGCAGCCCTTGCTCTACCATTTGACCGACTGACACCAAGTTCTTTGTAATAGATGGCACATGTAATACATCTGAAAGACTCTTTGTCTTACCATCATGCAAGGACAAGGAAACTTTTCCAATGTGTGAAATTGGGTGGCATGAGTCATCACCCGTCTGCACATAACCTGCATTCTGCAAATCCTGCATCTCTCCAAACCATTCTGCATGGCTGGTCATATGATTGGATGCACCTGAATCAACATACCAAACATCTTCATGTGTTCCCTTTCCTGTAATAGCATTCAACATATGCTGCATAACGAACAAACGTTCATTTTTGTCTTCATTCTGTCGTGAAGACGATGCATAGTTTTCTTACTGCAACTTACCACTGCGGATATCATCTCTCTTAGCATAACATTGGGCTGCAATATGGCCTGTTTTGCCACAGTAGTGGCACACAATACCAGAGTTGTTAGAACCTCTGTTCTGCCATCCACCTCTTCCTCTAAAGCTCCCCCTGCCTCTAAAGTTGCCACGACCTCCTGAAACCTGCATATCGCCAAATTGCTGATTCAATCTGTTTTGCTGGTTGTCACTACCACGGCCTGTACCACGTCCTCTTGAAGAGAACCTGCCACGTCCCCTTCCAGAACTGGAGTAGAAATCCTGGACCTGTTCACCACTTCTTTCAGATGTCTCACTCTGCATGTTGATTTCTTCAGTGATCATTAGAGAGACCAACTCATCGAAATTTGGAAATGGCTTTCTAACATATACAGAAGTTACAAAAGACTTCCAAGCCTTTTCATTGTTAAGGCCACCCAAGGTAGACGACACCAAATCATCATCATCGGGCATTGCATCAATCGCTGCCAATGCATCTGCAATGCTTCTTACCTTCAGTGCATACTCATTGATAGACATCTTCCCTTTCTTTAATGTATTCAACTCTTGCTTGAGTTGAATCTTTCGTGCCTTTGTATTTACAGAAAATATACTTTCAAGTATGGTCCAAGCTGCATATGAATTCTCTGCATTTCTAATGTGTCCCAACATATTATTGTCAATTACTGTAGACAACCAATACATGACCTTTTTATCCTTTGCATTCCATTCTTTCCGTGCCTTTGTCTCTTCTGCAATTGGAGGATCACTCATCTCCGGCTCCTTTTCTTCACCTGAAACGAACTCGTAGAGGCCTTTTCCAATAAGGAAGTTCGTGACACGAAACTTCCATGATGCGTAGTTGTTCTTGTCGAGCTTCTCAATGATGGGGCTTCCACTGTTCTCTGCCATTATCACAAAATTAATACCAAACAGCAAGCAAATCTTCTGCAACCCTTGACCTGTAGTGCACAGCAATACACCAGACAGTCTTTTTCACTGTCTACTCAACAATACATGCAATCTGCAACCAGTTTGCAGATAAACCTTGTGTTTACTCACTGGTAAACACCTTTGAACTTACAGATCTGAAATCTGTAACCTGGGCACCCACATTCGGTCAATACAGTCGAAGTCACAGTGTACCCTGAAACTGTTGTCCGCAACCTTGCGGCTCTAAAACGGGCCCTGAAATGGCCTCAAATGCCCAAAATAACTGCAGAATACACAGCGCTCTTCGCGCACACCAAATTTCACTGCAATCGGAGATTTTTTCTCTTCCCTGCTTCCGGTGCCTCCACAGGCACTATCCAAGAGAAGAAGTGGAAGAATGGGAGAGATTCTTACCCGTAGCTTGCTTGCTCGAACCTTGCTTCTTCTCCTTCACTTCAGCCTTCGAAATCAGCCTCTCTCAATGGCGCGGCTCTGATACCATGTCAAGAATCGCGTGGTGGAGGGGGTTGCTCAAGATGCTGCGCCGAACACACACAGAATGCACAAGGAGAAGCTCACTCAAGAGACAAGAAGAGAGATGGAGGTCAAAACGTTTTCTTGCTGGTTTCTTCTTCTTCTTCCACACACTTTACAATGTACACAAAGTATAGATAAGATACAACATAAAAGGAAAGTGGCCTACTAAGTCAAACAATGCATAACCGACCACACTAGTTGACTGGCGCTATAACTATGCCAGCTGTAAATAGGTGTAACAACCTGAATATAATAAGTAATGAGTCAGTGGCCATGTGAGAGTCATAATGACCACCGACGTGCTAAGTGTAGACGTGTGGACCCATCTAACCAGGCGGTCCATCATCCATGTCCACATGCGTTGAGCTTGCCATCTCAACACAACACATGGTAAGTTATTTTGACATCACCTTTTTGGTTATTTTTCACTTTAAGGAGTAGTCAATTGATGGGGTGCTACACATTCCTACAAACAATAAGGCTTGGAATTTCATTAAGATACACAAAAAGAGTTTGGAAAAGTAAGCAAGACATTTGCTGCTAGGTCTTTCCATGGATGATGTCAGTCTTTTTAGCATGCAAGTGGCTGCATTGGTGAACTCCGACCTATTGTGCCTTGCTATTGAGAAAGGCCATCTAATCCATATAATTATAATTCTTAGAAAACATAAACAAAAGAACATGCTCACAAATAGAAGGGTTGTAAGCATCCAAGGGATAATAGTGTGGACCATACGCGACTTTCCTAATTATGAGGAATGCTTGAGTCTAAATTCCATGCATATATTGTCAATTCTTTTAAATAGTGGATGCATTAAGTTGAAATTACATTTAAGGCTTGTTTACTAGAGGTTACCATTGTTACCCAATTTGCAAGTTGATATTGAATGCTCAAAGTTTAAAGGCATTAAAGAAGATAATATACCAAATCCATTGTGTCTTCATTCTAGAAGGACATGACATCATAGATGGCTTTTTATGGAGAAAACTAGGATAGGTGATGGTATCTTATTGGAAGGGAGTGTAGTATTCCCATCTTCAATAAAAAGGTTCTCGATATCTATGCTCTACCAAAATGGTACCAAATATTGGTACCAATCACCTATTAATCCAATGCATATATTCAAGAATATATAAATTCTACTAGGAGAGCATATTATTGACCCAAGAGACTCCCTTGCCACATGCAAAGGCCTTGTGAAAGCAAACTATATGCAAGAGTATTGGTTGCTGATTGTCATACTTTCTATATTGTTGCTGCAATAGTGAGAGATTGGAAAAGATAGGAAAAACTCATGTGAGTGACTTAGGGAGACAAGTCTAATCATAGGCAAGTTGAGATTCCCTAGGCATGCCCTGCCCTTAATGTTCCCTTAAAAGTTGAAACTTTCATTGATAGAAGCTTGTCTTCTCATTGGTATTGTGCCTTGGTTATGGAAAAGTGAAAAATGGTTGAGAGAATGCCTATATGAGTGTTAGGGAATAAAGGTCACCTGCGCCTAACTACCTACATTTACTTATACTTGCATCCCATATACCCGTACACTGCACATGGCGGCTACCTATCACTATCATTTTATTCTTTATTCTTACTGTGACAATAGAATAAGGGAAGGCAAGTCATAGATTGTGATTGTTGGAGTTTCCACACACTAGTCTCTCTCCTCTTTGCTTGAACCTCCATAGCTATTCCTTCTCTCTTGCTTCCACTCATGCTTCCACTCCTACTCTACCTTTCAAATAGTATTAGAGGGGGCATTTGAGGAGCTTTACTAACATTGTATTCAAATTAGAAGAAGAGTTCACTTTAAGCTTTTATGGATGCCTCAACCCTTCACTCTTGAGGTATGTTTTGGCTTCCCCCTTCATCAAGACTTGTTCTATATTGTCTAGAACCTTTCCAATTGTGGATTAAGCTTCATGAACCATCATTTGAGCTCAACACTAGCCATAAGACCCACAGGAGTAGCCAACATGATTTGCACCTTTTGGCTACCCCTGTTCCATGCATTAGCTCACCTCTATAGCTTGTGCTTTTTCTCTTGGGTGTTGCTCATACTCTTTGTCATTTCTCCCAAAATTGAAGGCTTTATTTTAAGCTCCATTTGAAGTGCTTATGCTCAACCATCGATTGTATAAATAGAGAGGCATGTTGTAATACCTTGTGGTCAACATACATTGAGTTTCATAATGCTTATGTGATACTTATGAGATAGTATTTTGATGCTTGGACGTGGGTTTGATGCTTGAGCAAGATTCTTATATTATTTACATCTCAAATAACTCAACATTTTAAGGTCTCTTTGATATACCAAAGATTGGATAGTAATTATTCACTATGAAGGTCTATGTATTACATGCCTACAAGCGCTTTGGGAATTCTACATGTGTGTATTGATGCTTGGCATTGATGTATATGCATGGATATGATTATGATGAACTTAGAGCTTCATATTTGATCTCAGGTGAATGTATGTTGGCAATGGCTCATTGATACAATGATTCTTCACTTTTGCAGTTTGAAGGTGTATTATCAGTATATGCTCCTAGATGTATTAATTCATGTCTCTGGGCACTTGGATGCTATGTACTTGATGTATTGAGATTTTTGTGCTTTTGGGAATTGTAGATTTGCTTCCAATGAGAGCTATTTGTACTTACATTGCAGAGCTTGGTTCTTTGAGTCAATGGGAGACTCTTTTATACTCTATTGGTTTATGCATACACTTTTCATTGTATAGATTCATGATTGTGGGCTGATTTGATTTTGAGCTTGGATACCATGTACCTATCATTGTCAATGGGTTGTTAGTGTTGGATACATTCTTGATACACATTGTTGTATGCATCTATGTATTTGACACCTTGGATATCTAGAGAATCTTCGATACTTGGCGGTTTATGATTTGTCTTGCACTACTAGTTGTGTTACATATCATCGTTGTTGCTACACGAATATTCCTAGTAGTGGGAGCTTATTCTTTTGGTCATTTGCCTAAAAATTTATAGTTATTTAGTGTGGTTTTATGGATATCCATGTTGAAATCTATTTACTGAGCTGTTTCTTTGAGAACAGATGCTTTGTTTGAGCACTCTAGTGCTCCATGCTTGTGGAAAGCAGTGCACTAAGTTAGTCTCTTCCCTATGGTACTCTCTTTAGTCAAGTTTTGGGACTAATTTGCAATTATTATAGTAGCCCTTACTCTATTTGGTTTGCATATAAAATAGTGGGTGCTTCAAAATGCATCCAACCATAGTGCTATTTTCAACATAGAAAAGTTGATAGCAACAACTTCTAGTATTGGAAATCTCAAATATGGCAAGTATTGGTGCAAAAGAAGTAATTTGGGCCATTGAAAACCAAGATATAAAGCCTAAAATTAGGATAGAGATGATTGGGATAAGCTATGCAAGTCTACTATCATAATGCCTTTATTTACACATGTGTACTCCAATGTTATTTTGACTGATGGTAGTGTATATATATTTTGAAAATATATATGTGATCTTTATGATAAGAAAAGTCTCGCATCTCATTTGTATTGGTTAAAGAAGTTGTGGATCTTTGCATAAAGGAGGGCACCCCTATATCTACTCATTTAAATGAGTTCCACTCTTTTTTCAGCTAGCTTATCATGTAGGGTATTCAATTTGAAAATAACATAAAGTCTTTGTTCTTGCTTGTCACACCACCAAAGTCTTGGGATACATTCTGTATTGGTATGAGTACTAATCCTCTTGAAGACGTCTTTAAATGCAGTGACGTAGAGAGTGCTTTACTATAGAAGAAGTGAATAGGAAGAATATTGATGTAGCCTGTCCTTCTCATACACTTACAATGAGAGGTAGAAATGATGGAAATGGGAATAATAACTATGGCAGAGTCTCGTAAAAGTCTCAATCCAAGTCTCGTGGATAGTTTAACACTAAGTCCCATAGTTGTAAGTCTTCTTTAACATATCATTATTGTGGGCAGTAGGGTAACATTAAGCTGCATTGCCACAAAATGTGCAATGAAAAAGGCAAAGGGAAAGCACAAGATAATGACAAATCTTATGATGATTGGAGTATTGTTCCCAAGTCTAGTGTTAAGGTAGAAGGAGTAAATACCTTGGAGTATAGTTCAGATGATTACATCCTTACTACTTTATCACTTGATATTATTCAGTTGGTTGATGCTCCATCTTCTTACTCTTAGTGTTAGCTTCTTGATTCAGGGGCTTCATTCCATCCTACTTTGCATCATCATTGGTTTCATATAGTTACCATACTGTTACAAGTTATTTTAGATTGGAAGATGACATTGATTGGTTGATATCATTAGTATAGGTGATGTTAAACTATAATTTGGTGTCGATGCTTCTTTTGTGCTTTATGATATGTGTTGTATCCTAGTTTTGACTAAAAGCCTTATCTCAGCTAGATACTTGCTATGTGTATTGCACACAATCGCTCTAAGGGACTCGTTGTTCTATATACGCGATGACAAGCCTATTGGTTAGCCATTGCCTTCTCATGTAGAGTTTAGTTAGGTAGATTGTCCCCAACCAGATCATGAGAAGGACGAGATGGCCAAGATTCCATATGCATCCATGGTGATAGCTTGATGTATGCCATAACATCCCACTAGACCTGGCATAGCATTTGTAGTAGGAGTTGTGGCTTGTTCTATGGCGGCATCTAGCAAGCAGCAACATTGCGATATCGTAAAGGGTATCATGAGATACCTTGAGGACATTGCATATATGTGCATTCCTTATGATAGCCAATATACTAGAGTCATGGGCTACATGGAAGCTAATTATATACAACACACATATAGTAGAAAGTCCATATGCCTTCATCTTTGCTAGAGGTGTTGTTTCTTATATATTTAGGGTACATAAATACTTGGAATTGTCTACTACCATGGGTAAATACATTGTATCTTGCAAGGAGGCCCTATGGTTAGGCTATTTGGTGCTAGACCTTGGTATGACTATGACTTCTACATTGCATTCAAACTCTATGATTGCCATTCAGCTGGAAAATACTCAGTCTTTCATATGAAAACCAAGCACATTGAGGTTTGTTATGACTTCATTAGAGAAGTGATTGAGAACAAGTAGATAGAGCTTGTCAAGATCTCAACTGATGAGAATCCTATAGATTTTCTCACTAAAAGTATCCAAATGCAACATCATGCCTTAGGAAGATGATAGGCATAGGATGAGATGGTGTCTATTTCTCTCTAGTTATATTTCTATGTACACTTTGCACTTTGTCACTTTTTTCTTTTTTTCTTCACACTTGGGCACATTCTCCTTTAAGTGGGAGGTTGTTAGGGATTAAAGGCTACATGTGCCTAGCCACCTACATTCATTTGAACTTACCATGCACACACTCGTATACTATCGATGGCAGTCATCCATCATTGTCACTTTATTCTTTTATTCTTAGTATAAAAATAAAATAAGGAAAGGAAAGTTTGACATTGTGATTATTGGATTTTTGCACACACTAATCTCTCTCTTCTTTGCTTGAACCTCCATAGCTATTGATTCTCTCTTGCTTCTACTCATGCTTCCCCTCCTACTCTACCTTTCATGAAGGCACGCTTGAATGTGAGAGTGATCTTCAAAGATACGGCCCTTCATGTCTCCTTTGGTGAGATGCTCCATAAAGGGTTCATTACTTTGTGCTTGTTTTAATAAATCTTCAAGAGAATGATAGTCCGTGCTAGCTTTGAACATTTGGTATGCTAGCTTAATTACCTATACTATCACGTGTTCACTTTGATAAAAGTACGAAGTACGTGTAGTTGATGTGCTTCAAACTCCATTGATAGAATTCTACCAAAAGAAGCACAAATTACTTTTAGTCCATTTTTATGGACCTTTGATTCTAGTTACCTTTGCTTGATAGTCATTGATTATAGGTGTGTGAGGGTTTTTTTAAATAAAAAGTTTGGTATATGCACAATTGTTAAACACATTTATAATTTATGCTTGTGCGTCACTTTGAGATGTTAAAAGCCAATTGTACACATTTAAATGTTGGACCTTTTGGATCAATTTTAGGTGCATTTTTGAAATGCATCTTTTGTTCTAACTCTTTAAACATTGCCAAGGAGATCTTTCCACCCACACCAGTAGCTTAATAAGGAGAGCACCTATTGATAGTTATGAGTTTGAATTGTCAAGAATCGCGTGGTGGGGGCCTTGCTCAAGATGTTGCGTCGAACACACATAGAATGCACAAGGAGAAGCTCACTCAAGAGACAAGAAGAGAGATGGAGGCCAAAACGTTTTCTTGCTGGTTTCTTCTTCTTCTTCCACACTCTTTACAATGTACACAAAGTATAGATAAGATACAACATAAATGAAAGTGGCCTACTAAGTCAAACAACGCATAACCGACTACACTAGTCGATTGGCGCTATAACTATGCCAGTTGTAAATAGGTGTAACAACCTGAATATAATAAGTAATGAGTCAGTGGCCATGTGAGAGTCATAATGACCACTGACGTACTAAGTGTAGATGTGTGGACCCATCTAACCAGGTGGTCCATCATCAATGTCCGCGTGTGTTGAGCTTGTCATTTCAACACTCCCCCTCAAGCTCAACTGCATCTCTGCAACTCCAAGTAAGCTTTCAAAATTTTGAAGCTTCTCTGTAACCAATGCCTTTGTGAAGATGTCGGCTATTTAATCATGTGTGCTGACATACACCAAGTCAAACTCACTTGCTAGTACCTTCTCTCTCACAAAGTGGTAGTGTACCTCAATATGTTTTGTCTTGGCATGGAACACAGGGTTCCTAGCCAACTGTATACTGCTCATGTTGTCACAATAAAAATGATAACTGGACCTTCCACCTGCACATCCAAATCAGCCATTAACTTTTGTAGCCATACTACCTCACGTGCTGCAATAGCAGCACCTCTATACTCAACCTCTGTACTCGACAAAGCAACTTTAGATTGTTTTTTGCTGCTCCAAGCAACTACTGCACTACCAAGAGAGAACATGTATCCGCTGGTAGATCTTCTATTAGACATACTACCAGCCCAATTTGCATCTGTGTATCCAAACACATGTACATCTGTACCTGCCTCATAGAAAAGTCCATAATGTAATGTGGACCTTCACATATCTCAATATGCGTCTGACTGCATCCAAATGTGGCTTTCTAGGTACTTGCATAAACTGACTCACAAGACCAACAGTGTAGCTCAAGTCTGGCCTTGTAATGGTCATGTAGATTAAACTCCCCACTATCCTCTTGAACATAGTAGGGTCTTCTATCTCATCCCCAACATCAGCACTCAACTTTACATTCTGCTCCAACAGGACTGAAAGTGGTTTGCATGCTGTCATACCATACTTAGACAACATATCCAAGCCATACTGTCTTTGGGACAGCCATATGCCATCATCACATCTGATCACCTCAATGCCAAGGAAGTACCTTAGCTCACCTAAATCCTTCATCTCAAACTTCTTCTTCCAAAAATCCTTAACTTCAATAATCCCACTATCATGATCACCTATAATAATCAAGTCATCCACATAGATGACTATGATGACCAAACCTACATCTCCCTTTCTCACATAAAGTGAGTGATCAGCATCAGAAACATAAATGAGAGCAGAGTTTTGATGCCGAGAAGTGCTTAAAAATAGCTCAAAATTATGAATATCAAGGGAAAAATATTCAACGTCAAAGGCAGCGTTTTGATGCCAATAAGTGCTTAAAAATAGCTAAAAATTATGAATATCAAGGGAAAATATTCAACGTCGAAGGTGGCGGCTCGATCTAGGACGATTTTAAGCGTCAAAGTGCTTTAAAGGCACCTAAGCGACACTTGTTGATTTTTGATAATTTTTCAGACTGTCATGCGGGTTGTCAAGAGTTACCGTCCAATGCGGGATATCAAGCCGGACGCCCAAGATTTTTCAGAGCTCAATTCGGAGTCCGGATGGGGAAATGGCCAAGAAACCGGTCAAGATTTCAAGAGGTGGACAAAACTTTGGTCAAGTGGGCAAGTGATCCTTGGGAGCCCAAAAACTTAATGTAGCATGAAACTTTTCATGCAAGAAGATGAAAAAACATGAGGAGAATGAGGGCGCCATGGAACGGCCAAAAAATGCGTCCATATGTTGATGGATGGATCCTCCTGCCTGCACGCAACCCCCCACAATGATTATGGGGCTTCATTCCTCTCTGTATGCTGACTCTATCGCCATGCTTCGCCGTCTCTATGGAAATCTCAGAAATCAGTCTTTCTCTCTCCTCCCTCTCTCTCTTCTAGAGGCAAATTCATGTGGGAAGAAGAAGGATCGTGTCCAACCGAGATGGGATTGCTCCGTGATGCAAGAGGAGGGTAGATTGCTAATCCCAGACTGTCATGAGCATTAATGGTGGCTGGAAATCAGTCCCACAATGAGGCATAAAAACCCACAACCCAAAAATACAATTGGTAATGCGTTTTTATAAGAAAATTTGATTCTTTATGCTATTTGATACATGAGACATCGTTCATATGGGCTATAAATTGATAATAATGTTGTTTGCAATGTCTTCCAACTGTTTGAAATCAGAAAACCAGAAAATCATGAGCCGTATGGCCGAAAACAATAAAATAAAACATGTAAAACAAGTGAAATAGGAGGAAATTGGGTGTTTTTAATATATAAATGGAAAATATAATAAGACACACCAACTAAATTTGTGTTTTTGCTGCAAATGAACCTAAGGGCCACAGCCCACAACTCATTTTGTATTTTTAGTTATTTAATATTGCAAAAAATATAAGAAAAATAGAAAAATGGATAAAAATAAGGGAAAAATAGGTTTTGAGTGTGCGAAAAATACTAAAAAATAAGATTCATGTTTGTGTATGTATGGGGGGTCTAAAGTATGAGGTTTAGCCTCAGTTCAGCCCTACCTTTATGTTTTAGTGAGTTTTTATTGCTTTTCATACAACAAAAAACATGGAAAAATATTACCCTAAACCTATGCATCGTGCACAATCTAAATGGCAAGGGGGTAGAGAGAATGAGAGTGGTGTTTAAGTGCTGAGAGAAAGAAAAGGCTGATTGTTTTCATCTATGCATATCATATAGATCGATCGTTAATTTGAAATAAGGATCTAGTAGCACGAGGTCTCCTCGGTGCTAGGTTCGTGCAACGTAGCAATTACGCGTCAGAGAAATTCATTGAAAGAATGCTTTTGCACTAAGCACAATGCTGATTTTTCTTTGTTTGAGCACATGGACATTCACAATTTGCATGAAGCATAAAATGATAAAAGGTATCAGACAATACCTCCTGGATGCATAGCACCTGTATTCTCTAGATCATGACCAACGTTGAGTAAGGTTGTCCCATGCTGTAGGCTAGGCGTTGGGTCTAAGGGGAAAGTAAAGTGAGATATGGTACATCCTGGAACGAAATAATTGGTACCTTGAGAGGACTATGTGCGAAGTGTTATATATGTTTAGCGACGCATCAAGGGGACAATCCCCAAGATGTAGGAGAGTCACAATGAGGTACAGGCAGTCAACCGGGAGGACCTCCTATGTTTGTACTTTGTGCCATTTGGCAATGTGCTGGGACTCCCTCTAAGGAGTGTTAATTGGGTTAGAGTTGTACTATAAGATGTGATACAAATGCAAGATGTTTAGGAAGGCAATGTATGTGTCATCAACGCTCCTGGCTACAAGGCCGTGGGGTTGTTGAGCGCATGATAGAGGTTCTGTTAGTGCATGAGCCAGTGCTGGCCCGTTTTAGGTTCCATCAATAAAAGCCAATATTGACAAGATACTCTCTGATCTTGTCAGACCATGCTCTAGGTGCTTGCTTGAGCCCATAGAGCGCCTTCTTCAACCTGCACACATACGTGGGATACTCTAAATCTTCATAACCTACTGGTTGATCCATATACACTTGTTCCTGCAAATCGCCATGCAAGAAGGCATTCTTCACATCCATTTGCTGCAACCTCCAACCTTTGGCTGTTTGCCAAAACAATCACACATCTGACAATTGCCATCCTAGCAACTGGACTGAAGGTTTCTTCATAATCTATGCCATATGTCTGGGCATAGCCTTTTGCAACTAGCCTAGCTTTGTACCTACTAATAAAACCATCTGCATTGTGCTTAATCTTATAAACCCACTTACATCTAATAGCTTTCTTGCCCTTCGCCATTGATACTAGATCCCAAGTCTTATTGGCCTTTAATGCAGCCATCTTCTCATCCATTGCTGCATCCCAATGAGCATGACCAACAGCCTCCTCAAAACATGTGGGCTCAACATCCTCAATTAATTTCACCATATAAGCATAATGGTGAGCTGCATAACCTTCAAAACCAAATCTTTTAATAGGGTATCTAACCTTACTAGATCTACGTACCACTGGATCACTCAATGGAGCCTTTACATTGATATGAGCTCTCTGTGCACCTGGTGTCCTGACAAAAGGAATACCAAGCTCATCATCCAAGCTCTCTGAGCCACTGGAGTCTCCATCAAGAACTGCATCAATGACATCTGACACTTTATTCTTTCATTTGTCTTTACCTGTAGTACTACTAGATGCACCTGAAGATGTAGAGGTACTCCTTAGTCTCCCAGACCAAGGACTACCAGATGATGTCTCTGGTCCACTAAGAGTCCGTGATTCTTGCTTTTCAGCCTGCACATGAGTGTCATGATCATCATCATCATCCAATGCATCACCACTAGATGCATACCAACTGTTCATTTCATCAAAGATGACATCCCTACTCACGCTGAACTTACATGTGACAGGGTTATAACAGCGATACCCTTTCTACTCTAAAGAGTATCCAATAAAAACACATTTTTCTGCCTTTGGATCAAGCTTCTTCCGTAGCTCATCTGGCACATGAATATATGAAACACAGCCAAATACCTTCAAGTGCAATACATCAGGCTTCTTTCCAGTAAAGCATTCTTCAGGAGTCAACCCATGAACTGCAGTTGTGGGAGTTTTGTTCATAATATAAACAGCAATATGAATAGCCTTAGACCAAAAATGCTTAGGCATATTCTTTTTAGCCATCAAGGCGCGTGCAACTTCTGCAATATGCCTATTTTTTCTTTCTGCAACCCCATTTTGCTGTGGGTATATCTGCATGTGAACTATCTCTTTATCCCATGAGACCTCAAAAAATCACTGAACTCATTCGAGAGGTGTTGAGATGACAAGATCAACACATGCGGACATTGATGATGGACCGCCTAGTTAGATGGGTCCACACGTCTACACTTAGCACGTCGGTGATCATTATGACTCACACATGGCCACTGACTCATTACTTATTATATTCAGGTTGTTACACCTATCTACAGCTAGAATAGTTATAGCGCCAGTCGACTAATGTAGTCGATTATGCATTGTTTGACTTAGTAGGCCACTTTCCTTTATGTTGTATCTTATCTATACTTTGTGTACATTGTAAAGAGTGTGGAAGAAGAAGAAGAAACCAGCAAGAAAACGTTTTGGCCTCCATCTCTCTTCTTGTCTCTTGAGTGAGCTTCTCCTTGTGCATTCTGTGTGTGTTCGGCGCAGCATCTTGAGCGAGTCCCCCCACCACGCGATTCTTGACAATAGGTACTCTCCCCCTCCATTTGACCTCAAGCACTTTACTTTCAAGCCTATTTCTCTTTCAACTACAGCCTTGAAAGTTCTAAAGTGCTCAAACGCTTCACTCTTTTCCTTCATAAAATATACCCTCAGCTTTCTAGAACAATCATCAATGAATGTGACAAAGTATGAACTACCTCCAAGAGATACATTTTGTGTAGGCCCCCAAATATCTGTATGCACAACATCAATGATATTTCTGCTTACATCTCTATCATGTGAAAAAGGCTGTCTTGCCTGCTTACCAAACTGACATGCTTCGCATACCTTATGAAATTTTGCAACTCTAAATGGAGGCAAACCTGTAACCAACCCTTTGGATTGCATTAATTTCAGCCTTTGTACATTTGCATGTCCAATGCGTTTGTGCCAAATTTCAATATCTGCAACAACAGCTTTTCCTTTAACATATATAGCAACATTCATAGTAGGAATTCCAGCATCCAGAGTAAACATACGTCCAACTCTACTTCCCTTTGCTACCAACCTGCACTTGTCATTGAAGTCTTCTACAAAGCATCCCTTTGCATTAAATCTGACTTGCATCCCTTGCTCTACCATTTGACCGACTGACACCAAGTTCTTTGTAATAGATGGCACATGTAATACATCTGAAAGACTCTTTTTGTCTTACCATCATGCAAGGACAAGGAAACTTTTTCGATGTGTGAAATTGGGTGGCATGAACATCACCTGTCTACACATAACCTGCATTTTGCAAATCCTGCATCTCTCCAAACCATTCTGCATGCCTGGTCATATGATTGGATGCACCTAAATCAACATACCAAACATCATCATGTGTTCCCTTTCCTGTAACAGCATTCAGCATATGCTGCATAACAAACAGATGTTCATTTTTGTCTTCATTCTGTCGTGAAGACGATGCATAGTTTCCTTGCTGCAACTTACCTGCGAATATCATCTTTCTTAGCATAACATTTTGCTGCAATATGACCTATTTTGCCACAGTAGCAATACACAATACCAGAGTTGTTAGAGCCTCTGTTCTTCCATCCACCTCTTCCTCTAAAGCTCCCCCTGCCTCTAAAGTTACCACGACCTCCTGAAACCTGCATATCGCCAAATTGCTGATTCAATCTGTTTTGTTGGTTGTCACTACGACGTCCTATACCACGGCCTCTTGAAGAGAACCTGCCACGTCCCCTTCTTGAACTGGAGTAGAAAGTTTGGACCTGTTTACCACTTCTTTCAGATATCTCACTCTACATGTTGATCTCTTCAGTGATCATAAGGGAGACCAACTCATTGAAATCTAGAAATGGCTTTCTGACATATACGGAAGTTACAAAAGACTTCCAAGCCTTTTCATTGTTAAGTCCACCCAAGGTAGATGACACCAAATCATCATCATCGGGCATTGCATCAATCGCTGCCAATGCATCTGCAATGCTCCTTACCTTCAGTGCATACTCATTGATAGAGATCTTCCCTTTCTTCAATGTATTCAACTCTTGCTTGAGTTGAATCTTTCGTGCCTTTGTATTCACAAAAAACATACTTTCAAGTATGGTCCAAGTTGCATATGAATTCTCTGCATTTCTAATATGTCCTAGCACATTATTGTCAATTACTGCAGACAGACAATACATAACCTTCTTGTCTTTTGCATTCCATTCCTTCCGTGCCTTTGTCTCTTCTGCAGTTGGAGGATCACTCACCTCTAGCTCCTTTTCTTCACCTGAAACGAACTTGTAGAGGCCTTTTCCAGTAAGAAAGTTCGTGACACGGAACTTCCATGAAGGGTAGTTGTTCTTGTCGATCTTCTCAATGATGGAGCTTCCACTGTTCTCTACCATTATCACAAAACTAATACCAAACAGCAAGCAAATCTTCTGCAACCCTCGACCTGTAGTGCACAGCAATACACCAGACAGTCTTTTTTACTGTCTGCTCAACAATACATGCAATCTGCAACTTGTTTGCAAATAAACCTTATGTTTTCTTCCTGCAAACACCTCAAGAATTACAGATTTGCAATCTGTAACCTGCACACCCACTTTTGGTCAAAACAGCCTAAATCACAGTGTACCCTGAAATTGTTGTCCGCAACCTTGCGGCTCTAAAACGCTAATCCAGATATAGTACGGTAAGAGTGAAACCACTCACGGTAAGGCATCACATGGAAGGACGCACCTGAATCCAATAACCAGCACTGTGCATACATACTAAGACACGAAGAGTGATGTTCTTGTAGATGCTAAGCATTAAATGCATGTTGGAAATCAGTCCCGTAATCAAGACCAAGAAACCGAAACTTGAAAATAAGCGGTAATGCTATTTTTATAAAGAAAAATGATCTTTTTATGCTATTTGCTTTATGAAATCTTCTTCATATGGGATGAAAGTTCTTTATTATATTTTTTCCCATGAGTTTGATCAGTTTATGCTCTAAAAATCAGAAAATATAAGGCTACATGGCCGGAATTAGTGTTAAAATACCTTAAAACATGCGTTTTAAGGGTAAATTTGGATTTTTTGCTATATAAATGAGAAATATGATATGTCACACTAACTAAATCTGAGTTTTTGTTGTCAATGAACCTAAGGGCCACAACCCACAATCAATTATCATTTTCAGTCATTATTTATTAAAGAAAAATAGAGAAAATACCTAAAATGAGAAAAATTGGTTTAAAATTAGGAAAAAATGAAAAATGGGCTGAGGAACATCAGGAAAAATTATATCTATGTTTGTGCAATGTATAACGATGGAAAAGCACGAGGTTGGCCTCGGTTTGTCCCCATTTCTATGTTTTGTGTGTATTTATCGTTCTTTTAAAAAGGGAAAAATACATAGAAACCCTATCTAACTGATCAATGATGCAAAATGCTAAGAGTTAGATGAAAAGGGACTGAAACACTGAAAGATAAAGAAAAGATTTGATTTATGCATTGCACTTGGCATATAGGAACTGGTTTAAATAAAGAGGATGGTAGCATGAGCATATGGCTCGGTGCCTCCTTTCAACGCAGCACGTGTTAATGAAATTCATGGAAAGAATGCTTTATCCACTATGCACGATGCTGATTTTTCTTTTGTCTGAGCACATAGCCATACACAATTTGCATTAAGCATAATAATTAAAAGGTATCAGAAAAACCTCCTGGATGCATTTCACCTATCTTCCTTAGGTTGAGATCAACGATGAGCGTGAGAGGATGCCCCAAGCTGTAGGTTAGTCGTTGGGTCCGAAGGGGAAATTGTAGTGAGGAATGGTACATCCTGGAACGTAAAATATTGGTACCTTGAGAGGATTTTGTGCTCGTATGTGTTATATGTTTAGCAGCGCATCAAAGGGCCAATCCCTGCGATGTAGGAGAGCTGCAGTGGGGCTCCAACTATTAATCGGTGGAGTGCCTCCTATATGTGTGTGATGAGGCGTTATGCCTTAGAACTTTAGGATCTCCCTCTGAGGAGTTTAAGGGAAATGTTGGACTATAAACTATAAACACATAGATTAAGCTTTAGGGCAGTTTGTCCTTTAGCATTAGATTGACGCTCCTGGTCCGCGAGGCCGTGGGGGTGTTTGTGTGTCATGAGCGTGACGTCCGACTAGTGCCATAGCCAGTGCCGGCCCATTTCAGGTCCCATCAGTGGTGTGTCTGCCGGGAGCCACCTATAAGTGGTGGTTTTCGAATCTAGGGTTTCTAGGGACCAAAAGGAAGTTGGTTTATGTCCTCTGACAAGGACCGTCAAGCCGAAATCCAGAAAGCAGAACGTGCCGAGAGGGCTAGACGGTGGTTAGAGATCGTAAGCCATTATTCTCCTCAAAGGAGTAGCCCAGTAAGTATACGAAGCAGTGGTCTTAGTCACCCAACTGCTCCACATATTCCGTTAGACGGAGGAGGAAGTGTAAGTTCTTCCTCTCCTCCACCAAGTTTACCCACTTCAAGTGGGGGGGTGAATTCACCCGTTCAAGCTCCTATTGCTAATCCGATTGTCACCATGGCACAACCTATTGCAATTCCTGCAGGGATGCCAGATTTACCAACCTTAGGAGTTCCCTTGCCCATTTTTAATGGGTTAGCGGAAGAGGATGCAAAATTTCACATTTGTGAATTTCAAAGATTGATGTTCAATTATCGCATCCAAGACGAGGGACATCTCATGATGTTCTTTAATATGACGTTAAAAGGAAGGGCTGCGATATGGTATCACAGCATAGAGTCTGGAACCATAACCACCATTGATCAATTCTATGTAGCTTTCTAAGCGGAATATGCCCTTGAAAGAGGTGGCCAATATTGGTTGCGGGTCTTGAATGTAACGCACCAAGATCCTCACAGAATGTGAAAGCATGTGCCAAGAAGTTGAAGTATTTCGTAAGTTACAAACTTACATTCCCATTTCGCCGACTGCCCAATTGCAATATTTTTTGCATGGGTTGGATTTTAATATGCAAGTACAATTGAGCAGTGTGGCCTTGGTAGATATAGACACCGCTATTACACGGGTAGAGGGAGTAGAAGCACGATTACAAACGGCCTACTCCTCTCGAATGAATGTTAATGGGGGTTTAGTACCTAGCGGCAATCAATCATTGACGAATGTAAGTCAAGGGATGCCTATGACTAACCCTAATGGGAGAGGAAGCGTGGTTCAGAATGTGCCTTTACTGCCAGCTCCTCCCAGTGTGACTATGCCTATGGCAAGTCAGTTGGCTCCACCAAACATTGGAGGCCAAGTTTCGAATTCTAATGTTGTTCCTGTGGGTCCACAGCCAATGCCAAATCAGATTGTTGTTCCTGTGCATCCACAGCCAATGCCAAATCAGATTGTTAGGCCAATGGAACGACAGATCGACGATCAAGGCTATGAGTCGAGTGCATCTAATGTCCTTGGTGAAGTCAAGGATATGATGAAGCATTATATCGATATGATTTTCGAACAATATCGACAAATAGCCATCGACGTTAATTTCTTGAAGAAGCAACAAAATTTGATAGGGAGTCGACGCCCTGAAGAGGGTGGACCCTCTAGATTCAGTTGTAAGTGGTGTGGTGGACAGCACTTCCCCAGAAACTGTCCAAATGTGAAATGTGACATTTGTGGGAAGTCGGGCCATTTAGCTGCTACTTGTTGGAGTAAGATTAGTTCCCTCCAATAAGGGAGTAAACAGCCAGGCCCAGTGAATCATAGAGCGCAAGGAAATAACTTGCAATAGAATGATGCACCAAGACAAATACTACAGAGGGGAAAAACAACTATAGAAGAGTTGCCACAAGGCAATGGAGTCAGCCTTATTGAGGCTGTGCGAGTCAACGATGCTGAAACCTCTAACTTAAGAGCCGTGACGAGAGGCCAAAAGGCTAAAGAGGTTGACAAAGATAATACAAAACTGGTCAAGGTAAACCCTAAACAAGGGATAAGGGGATGCAAGTCCAGAATCCTAGCATGGAAGGGGGACCGCTAAGGCCGGTTGACAGAAAGGGCAACTCTAAGAAGGATGAGAAAGTGCCAAGAAAGAAGGCAAGAGCCAAGAAAGAAGCACCAAAACCAGTCCAAAGACCAAAAGAGAGGATGGTTTGGCGAGAAAAGAGAGCTTTGGCTACTTATCATGATTTTGATTTAGCCAGTTCTCATTACAAAGTCAAACTAGATGTGAACCTCTTGCAATTGATCAAATTATCTCCAAGAGTACGCAAGGAATTTAAGAAGATCCTGCGTATTGGGTATATTGTAGAACCCTTGGGCATAGCACGAGTAGGATAAGATTGGTTTGACCATGCTGAAAAGAAATGCCCTAGGGTTCCAACTTATGTAGATGGAATATTAGTGGAACATGCCATTGTAGACACTGGATCCTCTATCAATATCATGAGTTTAGAATTGATAGAGAGGTTGGGTCTAGGAATCCAGAAAGACAGCTCCACCCTTCTGAGAATGGCTGATGATAGTCTAAGACAACCAGAAGGTTGTGTTACTAAGGTCCATGTTACAATTGCGAGTGTAGAATGTTTCTTGGACTTTAGGGTGATCAGATTTGCAGGACGTCCTAGCTATCGAGTTTTTCTAGGTAGGCCTTGGATCTTACGAACAGACTGTCAAGTCGATATACCCGCCGATTGAGTGGTTTTAGGTAGAGGTGTTAATCGAGTAATAGTCGATGCTTATCTTGAGTCCCCTCAAAGTGAGAGAGCTCATTTATCTTCTACTGAATTAGAGACAACAGACAATCCATCTGGTAGTGAGACATCATCCAGTGATGAATCTAAAGAGGGGTCCACTACAGAGGATATCTATCGGATAACTCTAAATGACCGATAGAGCCGCAAGATAGGATAAGAGACGCGGATGTGATTGAGTTAGACCTTGGCACGCCGAATGATTCGCGGCCAATTAAATTAGGTTCCATGCTAAGTTCAGTAGAAAGGGAGGACTATGTGTCCTTGATTCAAGAATTCTGCGATATCTTTGCTTGGAGTTATGATGAGCTGAGAGGCATTCCTCCCAGCCTAGTTGTTCATACTATTCCTGTAAAAGATGGCAGTCGTCATGTGCATCAAAAAGTAAGGCGTATGCCTTTTGAATTGAGGGATGGTCTGTTTGAGGAGTTACAGAAGCTAAGAAAAGCTGGTTTAATCTTCCCTGTACAACACACAGAATGATGTTCACCAGTTGTTATCAGGAAGAAGAAAAACAACCAGATCCGACTATGTGTAGACTTTAGAGAGTTGAATAAGCAGACAGTTAAGGATTACTACCCGTTGCCATTTATTGACCAGATTTTGGATCAATTAGCGGGTAGGGAGATATATTTGTTTATGGATTGCTTTGCAGGATATAACCAAATGGCAATTGCAGAAGAGGACAAGTTGAAAACGACTTTCATTACTATCTTTGGTACTTTTGTGTACCATGTGATGGCCTTTGGTTTATGCAATGCACCTGCATCGTGGCAACGAACAGCAGACAAGACCTTTGGTGACATCTCCCCAGATGAGTTGAAAGTATTTATTGATGACCTGGGGGCAGCCACTGTAAGAGAAAGGATATTGGTTATTTTAAGAAAATGCTTTGAGCGTTGCAGACAATTTTGTATCGCTCTTAACCCATGGAAGTGTCTTTGGAGTGCCTTATGGGCTATTGTTAGGCCATGTGGTCAGTTCAGTGGGAATAGCAACCGACCCTAAAAAGATCAAGGTTATAGTTGCTATGAGTCCACCATGCACTCCGAAAGAGGTGCACAGCTTTCTGTCATCAATAGGGTACTATCGAAGGTGGCAGAAAGGACGTTGCCATTAACGAATTTATTATCCTTTAGCTGTTCATTTGAGTGGAGTGACCCTTGTAAGGTAGCTTTCAAGGATGTGAAACAGGAGCTAGTAAAAGCACCCATTTTAAAAGCACCTAAAAGAGGTGAGGTATTCTATATATTTTCAACAGCCACCATGCATAGTATCAGCTGGCTATTTAGCCCAAATCTGGGAGGAAAAGTGGTATCATTCGATAGCCTTTGCTAGTCAAAAATTGGGCATTTCAGAGATCAATTACACCTACATGGAGAAGTTGTGTCTTGCTATGGTCTTTAGGACTAAGAAATTCAGACACTACATCCTCTATGAAAAGGTAGTGTTCTATACGAAGGCGGAAGGACTTAGATTGCTTATGAATAAGCTGCAGCCGCCTGATCATTTTGGCAAAGTGGCTAATCACCAAACTTGCAAGAGTTCGATTATGATATCAAGAGTAAGCCACTGAGGTTGCAGGGTATTGTGGAATGCCTTGTGGATTTTGAGGAGCCGAAAGAGACTTTGGCTGAAGGAACTGACATTGAGGAAATGTTTAAAATTGATACAGCTTCTATTCCATCTTGGTATGCTGCTATTACGCATTATCTATCAACAGGAGAGACTGGAGTTGGTTTATCAAAGTCTGAAAAGAGGAAAATCAAACAACAGGCTTTGAAGTTTTCCTTGATCGCAGGGACGCTATATCGGCAAGGTGTTGATGATATCTATCGCCGATGTGTGATGCCTGACGAGGTTCCTTTCATCTTGGAGGAGTGTCATGACTTTGCATGTGGCGGGCACTTTGCAGGACAGTTGACGGCGCAGAAAGCTTTACGAGCTGGATATTGGTGGCCATCCATCTTCCAAGATTCTTTTGAATATGTAAAGAAATGTGATACCTGTCAAAGACATGACAGTAGAGAGAATAGGAAACGCCCACTTACGCCTATCATGGTTATCCTTCCATTTGAGAAGTGGGGCATTGATTTTGTGGGTCCTATCACCCCGTCGTCTACTACGCAAAAGAGGTACATTATAGTAGCAACTGACTATTTTACAAAATGGTCAGGAGCACGAGCGACGAGGCAAGACAATGCAAAAGAGACTGCAAGTTTCCTTTTAGAGCAGATTATCTGCCGTTTTGGTCCACCAAAAGAATTAGTATCGGACCGTGGAACCCATTTTTTGAACAAAGTGATCAAAAGCTTGACCAAAGCTTGGAAAATCAAGCATAATAAAACGACTCCTTATAATCCACAAGCAAATGGGCAGGTGGAAAGTACTAATAAGCAGCTTGTGGGTATCTTGTCTAAGATAGTCTCTGAGAAGAAACGAGACTGGGACAGGAAGTTGTATGTGGTAGTATGGGCGTATAATACCACGTTTGAGTGTGCTACCGGCCATACTCCATTTAAAATGGTTTATGGGGAAGAGTGTGTGTTACCCCTTGAAATCGAATTGCCAACCATATGGTTTGCAATCAACCATTCTTTGGGAGATAAGGATTCCCTTTTTGAACGTTACACGACCATAGCCCACCTGGATGAGCTGAAGTTGCAGAGCTTATTACACAGGAGGTAGCTAAACGTCGGATGAAGCAGTTGCATGACCTTAGAGCGAAGAAATATACCTTTAAAAAAGGGCAATTAGTCCTCTATTACGATGCGCGTAGGGAGCTATTTCCAAGGAAGCTGGAACCTAAATGGGATGGTCCCTACAAGACTGTCAAGTTAGGGAAAAATAGGTCTACGGTCCTATTAGCTGATCTATAGGGAGTAGAGTTTAAAAATAAGATTAATCTTAATAAAATTAAACCTTATTATTTCTAAGTATGCTAATATAGAGAAATACATTGCAGGTCCATATTGGGGATGATTTGAGACCTGCAAAAGAGCTTAAAAGCTAGTTGATGGGGTGGTTAATTCCTTATTTGGAGCACCCATATCTGGAGCAGAGATACCATCAGGGGAAACTTATCTGGTGGACCAAAGGATACAAAGTGATTGAGCAAGAAGACGGAACCTTTGTGTGGGAGATCAAAGTCTTCTGCCATCACTGCTTACGACTGTTGACAAGTATCCCTGTTGAGTTCAATGAAGAAGGTGGGATGGAGCCATCCATTCATCCTCTTAACATGCTAAACTTTGATTATCATAACTACAAGTCAAGGGATTCGTGATGGCCGGCTGTGTAAACCCATTATGGATGTACACATTATATTTTGACGGAGCATCCAAGGGCCCTAATAAAAAAGGAAGTGTTGGAGTAGTAATCCGAGATCCCCGACGTAGAGTTACGATGAAGTTAGCTACTTATCTCAGGGTAAGATTCACTAACAATATGGCGGAGTATAAAGCCTTGATTATGGAACTACATATTGCCAAACAAGGTGGTACTCGTCGGTTGTTAGTAAAAGGGGATTCCCAGTTGATCCTGAATCAGGTAGATGGGACATACACAGTGCAGAATCCCATTCTTTGTATGTATCATCGGACTGCTATGACCCTACTTGAAGAGTTTGAGAGAGTGTCTTTTCAGCTAATTCCACGTTACTGGAATCAGTTTTCGGATTCATTGGCAAATCTTGCTTATGAAGAAGACCTCTTCTTCAATTGTGGTCCTAGTTTGTATATTGTGATCAATGATGAAACAGGACCTGGTCGCTTGTGGAGTATGTTATCAGAGCATGCAATATATGGCAGACGATGGTTGATATGGGTGATGCAAAGAGTAACCGAGACCAATCTACCGTTGTTATCTTGGACCCATAGGCTGATTAGACAACATGTTATGCGTACGCCTCTTGCTATATAAGCAGGAGGGATGGGTCATAACCTTATGCATTTAGTTTAGGGCTACGAGGCCTGTGGTCTTCCTCCTTGGAAAGGAGCTTATTATTGTATATCTGTGCATTCCAGGAAAGGATGTGTAGGTGTTATTCTGTTTGATCTCATTAGGCCAAGAGGGCCCGTTTTGTGAGGATTTTACTGTTTTATTTCATTACGCCAAGAAGGCCGATCAATTTTTGTAGTGAAGTGCTTTATTTCATTAGGCCAAGAGGGCCAATTGTCTATTTAGTGCAGGTGCGGTTAATGGTTTTTTGTTTTAGTTCTGTGCTAGACAGGTTCGAAGAAGAGCTTGGAAGGAGCCTTTTGTTGCACGGAAGCTTCTTGTGGCCCTATCCAGGTGATATCTCTCCTTTACTAGTATTGTGGTTGTTATGCTACATGTGTCTGTGTACTTGTTAAGGGGGTCTTTCTTTCTTATTGGGAACCGGCGTCCAAGGCATAAAGTCCCAGGTTTAGGTTAGGTATGACTGGGGGAGGTTTGAGTAGTCATTGCCTCCTGTAAAGCCATTGCCAGATATCAAAAGACCTCTTTTAGAAGGGAGTCCTAGTAACCCTGTTCTGCTAGCCTACTAGGCAACCGTTCTAGGAGTTCTTGCTCAGTTGCGAGGCAGTTAGAGAAGCCTGTAGAAGCAAAATAAAGATGATAAAGGAAAAGAAACCTTGAATATCTTAAAGACAATAAATAAATACAAAGGTGTGTAAAAAGGAGTTCTAACCCCTATCATAGAAAAGAAAAGAAAGAAAAATTTATAAGCAGTTGATCATCGCCTTGCGAAGGCCTGGTAGGTTCTTGGGAATGAGTCAGACCCGAGGCCGATGCCTTATCTTCCTAGGGGTGGCATCTTGCTGGAAAAGAAGAAATCAAGGAAGGTTGGAGCAAAAATAAAAGTGAGAGTCAAAATAGGATTAAGTGTCGCCTTGCGAGGGCTTGGTAGGATCTTGGGTACCGAGACAGGACCTGAGGCCGATGCCTTGTTCTCCTTGGGTCACTACGCTCAGGTCCCTCCTTTTTACATATCTGAGTATGTCAATAAAATAAAAACCCTAAAAAAAGAAATGTGCTACACAAAAATACTTCTTGATCAGGCTATAGGAGTCCTTGCCTAATAGGAGCTCCTAGTTGTGTTGTCCTTAGTTAGGTAGGTAGTTCAGACCACCACTTAGGGCAACCTCTTTGATAGTTCTTTTTAGTTTGGCCGTGTTGGAGCAGTCGGTTGGTGACTAGCTGTGGACCTTCTATCAGATTATGCTAGGTCTACTCCTTGTGGATGTCATGCCTTGGTTCTGTCAGGGGATAGGGTGCGCGTTGTGCTGTATTTAGTATGTATCTATTTTGTATCAGCTTAATGCTTCCTTTGGTTGTTTTGTGCAGATCTGGTGTGGGATTCGATGGGCTGAGTCACCCTATCCCGTGGTCGCCAGTGAGAGTGGAGTTTTGATGCCGAGAAGTGCTTAAAAATAGCTAAAAATTATGAATATCAAGGGAAAAATATTCAACGTCGAAGGCGGCGACTCCAACTAGGACGATTTTAAGCGTCCAGTGCTTAAAAGGCACCCGAGCGACACTTTTTGATTTTTGATAATTTTTTAAACTAATATGCGGGTTTTCAGGAGTTACTGGCCAATACGGTGTCAAGATTGTGGGAGAGAAGGAAGGAGTCTCACTTGTAGCTTTCTTGCTTACACAATGGGGGAATACACACAAGGGTGGAGGCTGAAAACAGTTTTCCTCTTCTTAGTTGTGGAAGCCAAAAGAACTCAAGTACAAAGAAATAGAAGAACCCCTTCATATGGGTCTCAAAACCAAACTCAACTAACTAAGGTGGCATACTAACTGAGCCACGAACTAGAGTAGATAAGGATAGCTATCATGTAGCTATTATTCATGGGCGGTGTACCAACCGCGTCTGCAACTGACAAGTCGGTGACATAAATACACAACGGTCACCCTGGCGTATCACAAGTGGAGCTCGATATCTCAACACTCCCCCTCGAGCTCAATCCCAATTCCTGCACACCAAGCAGGTCTCTGAACTTGCGCAGCTTCTCTGCGCCCAATGCCTTCGTAAATATGTCAGCTACCTGATCCTCTGTGCTGACATAAACTAGATCAATAAGACCTAGTAAAACCCTCTCTCACACATAGTGATAATGCACCTCAATGTGCTTTGTTCTAGCATGATAGACTGGGTTATTTGCCAAGTGTATACTACTCATGTTGTCACAATAAATGACAACTGGCCCATCTGTAGACTGATGCATATCATAAAGTAGCTTATGCAACCAAGCTACCTCACATGCAGCCATTGCTGCACCCCTGTACTCAGCCTCTATGCTCGACAAGGCAACTGTAGGCTGTTTCTTGCTGCTCCAAGTGACTGCAGCACTCCCAAAAGAGAACACATATCCACTGGTAGATCGTCTATCAGAAATGGTACCAGCCCAATCAGCATCAGTGTATCCATGCAACTGTATCTGGACCCCGGTCTCATAAAATAGTCCATACTGCAATGTGGACTTCACATACCTGAGTATGCGTCTAGCCGCATCCAAATGTGGTTTCCTTGGAGCCTGCATAAACTGACTTACCAATCCAACAGCATAGCTCAAATCTGGCCTGGTAATAGTCATATAAATCAAACTTCCTACTATGCGTCTGTACATAGTAGGGTCTTCTAGAAGCTCACCTGCATCTGTGCTCAGCTTCACATTCTGCTCCAAAGGAACTGAAATAGGCTTACATCCTGTCATCCCATATTTGGACAGCATGTCCAATCCATACTGCCTCTGCAAGAGTTGTATCCCACTTGGTGATCTAATCACCTCAATGCCCAAGAAATAACGCAGCTCTCCCAAATCCTTCATCTCAAACTTTTGCTTCAATAGCATTTTCACATGAAGGATATCTTCATCACTGTCACCTGTCATAATCAAATCATCAACATAAATGACAAGTAGCATAATACCTTTCTCTGTTTTCCTCACATAAAGTGAGAAATCTGCCTTGGAAATCTGAAAGCCAATAGTGACAAGATACTGTCCTATCTTGTCAGACCATGCTCTAGGTGCTTGCTTCAAGCCATACAAGGCTTTCTTCAACCTGCAAACAAACTCAGGATGAACAGCATGCACATAACCTGGTGGCTGCTCCATATAGACCTCTTCTTGCAAATCACCATGCAAGAAGGCATTCTTTACATCCATCTGATGTAAAGACCATCCCTTTGATGCAGCCATAGCAATGACTGCTCTTACGGTTGCCATCCTTGCAACCGGACTGAATGTTTCTTCATAGTCAATGCCATATGTTTGTGCATACCCCTTGACTACTAATCTTGCCTTGTATCTGTTCAGAGAACCATCTGCATTGTGCTTCACCTTATAAACCCACTTACAACCAATTGCATTTTTACCTTTAGGCAAAGGTACCAATTCCCATGTAGCATTTGCTTCCAAGGCATCCATTTCTTCATCCATGGCTTTCTCCCATTTTTCTTTTCCCATGGCTTGCTCAAAAGAAGTGGGTTCTGGTTCCTGTATCACTTTGACCATATATGCATAGTGAATGGCTGTAAATCCATCATATTTCAGCCTATCCACAGGATACCTAGCTCTCGTAGACCTGCGCAAAGTAGGTTCACTCCCAGGTGCTCTCAAAACATCCCTGGTCTTCCTTACTCCAGGTGTAACAATAGAAGGAATACCCAACTCATCATCAATGCTCTGCTCTGAGCCACTGGATTCACCATCCACATAAGAGTGACCTGCATTCACATCAAACATGGGCTGATCAACCTTCTCTTTTCCTTTTCGTGATACCTGCATACCACTATCTGCATTGCTTTGAGAAGATTCTCCTGATCTCAATCTGCCTGTCCATGGCGAAGAATGTGAACCATTGCTAGAGGATGCTCCAGGTCCACTAATATTTTGTGACTGCTGCTGTGAATTCTGTGCAGCATTACCATTTTGTGCATCTACATCATCAATCACATTTACTGGTTTATACCAGCTACTCATCTCATCAAAAACAACATCTCTGCTCACTATAAACTTACGAGTAGAAGGGTTATAGCATCTATACCCTTTTTGCTGCAGAGAGTAACCAATAAAGATGCACTTCTCAGCTTTTGGATCCAACTTGGATCTCAGCTCATCTGGCACATGTACATAGGCAATGCAACCAAAAATTTTCAAATGAGAAATATCTGGTTTCCTACCAGTATACCTCTCCTCTGGAGTCATTCCATGTATTGCTGCAGTGGGAGTCCTGTTCATTATGTAGACTGTTGTAGCAACTACTTTAGCCCAATAAAAATCTGGCAAGTCTTTTTCATTGAGCATGGCACGAGATACCTCTCCAATATGCCTATTTTTCCTTTCTGCAATTCCATTTTGTTGTGGGGTATAACTGCATGAATATTGCTGCTTTATGCCATGCTCCTGCAAGAACTTTGCAAACTCATTTGAGAGGTACTCTCCCCCTCCATCTGACCTTAGGCATTTTATTTGCAGACCTGTTTCTTTTTCAGCCATAGCTTTAAGGGTTTTGAAATGCCCAAAAACTTCACTTTTCTTTTTCATAAAATACACCCAAACTTTTCTGCTATAGTCATCAATAAAAGTGACAAAATAATGACAGCCTCCAAGAGGTGCAGCTTTAGTAGTCCACACATCAGAGTGGATTAATTCCAATGGCTTCTCACTCTCTTGAACATGTCTAGGAAATGGTTTCCTTGCATGTTTTCCAAACTGACAGGCTTCACATACCTTATGCATTTCTGCAACCTTGAATTTGGGCAATCCTGCAACAATATTTTGGGCCTGCATTGATTTAAGTCGTTGTACATTAACATGACCAATGCGTTTATGCCAGATATCAATATCTGCAACTACACCGGTCCCATGTGCAAACATTGCTGCACTCAATTCAGACATGTCTGCATCCAACGTAAACATTCTACCCTTCTTCTTTCCTTTTGCTATCAAGCGACCTCTATTTTTCATATCCTCAACAAAGCATCCATGAGGATTAAATCTGACCTGCAAGCCCTGCTCAACCATTTGACCAACAGAAACCAGATTCTTGGTGATATTCGGGACATGAAATACATCGGACAGGTATTTCTTTTTCCCATCCTGCATAGACAAGGGAATTTTTCCAATCTGCACAATAGGATGTGCAGTATCATCACTAGTCTCCACAAATCCTAGTTTTTCCATTTTCCTTGCATCCTCCATCCATTCTGCATGACCTGTCATGTGGTTTGATGCACCTGAGTCAACATACCATACATCATTGCTTTCTTCTGCACTTGTCACAGAATTGTTCATGTGCTGCACCATGAACAAATGCTCATTTCTGTCATCACCCTGTCTACTAGAAGATGCATAATTCCCTTGTTGCAGTTTTCCATTTATGATGTCATTCTGCTTTTTATAGCAGTCTTTATCCATATGACCCATTTTACCACAGTAGTAGCATTCAACATTACTGTTTGCATTTTGACATCTTTGCCATCCACCACGACCTCTTTGGCTCCCCTTGCCTCTAGAGTTACCACGTCCTCCTCCATAGGACTGGTTTTCTTGAGATTGCTGCATATTCTGATTTCTACCACGACCTCCAAATCGGCCTCCTCTACCTCTGCCTCTACCTCTTCCAGCATTTGAGTAGAAGACAGCTTCTTTTGAAGTTCCTCCTGAAGAAGATGCACCACCATTTCTCTGCTCCTCAGAAATTAGAAGAGCAATCAACTCCTCAAAATCAGGAAATCTTTCACGGACGGAAATGGATGTCCGGAACTGTGCATAATCCTTTCCTAGACCATTCAAGGTCACAGAAACTAAATCATCATCTTCCACTGGCGACCCAATGGAAGCAAGTGCATCTGCAATCTTCTTCACCTTCATGTGGTAGTCATTGATGCTCATATTTTCTCTTTGCACATTATGCAACTCTTGCTTGAGCTGCATTTTCCTGGCTTGCGTATTTGTGCTATACATCTTTGACAAAGTATCCCATGCCTCCTTTGGCGTACTTGCATCCTGAATATGCACAATCATAGAGTCTGAAATACTGATAGACAGCCAGTACATAACTTTCCTGGCTCTCTCATGCCATGCTTTGAATGCCTGCATTTGTTGTTGATTGGGAACATCAGGAAGAACTGGTTCTTCTTCATTTCCTGCAACAAATTCCCAATATCCTTTTCCCATAAGGAAATTCGTCATTCTAAACTTCCATGCCTGAAAGTTGTTCTTGTCAAGCTTTTCAGTGACAATCTGTGAAAGAGAATCAGACGCCATTACAGAATACTGCAAAAAATTCTGTCACTGCAAAAAACACAGCTTCACCCTCACAAGGGCAAATCTGCAAAACTGGCGAAAGTGGTATTTGACCACACAGTCACTTCCTAGTGACGATTTTGCATAAACAGGAACCAAGGATGATTCTGTAACTCCCAATGTCTCTGCGCACAAGCATACGATACAATTTCTACAGTAACTTTTCACCGACTTGTAGAACAGTGGCTGCACAGCATAAAACTGGGCCTTTTCCTGAGTGCGTGCAGAAAACTTCCGCTCCAAAACAGGCCCCGAAATGGCCTCAAATCAAAAAAACAAGGTCGCCAAGGGCTAAAGCCTTTCCCGCAGCATATACTGCCCTCTTGCTTCACCACGAAGGGCGTCTCAACCTGAGACAATGCACTCTTGCAATTTTCGGCTGTGCTACCTGCAGAGATCTACTCCCAAAACAGAAAATGAAAGCAACACTGCTCCTCTTACCAAATCACCGCGAGCTTGGCTTGCTTTCTTGAGCTCCTTACCACGAACAAGGCTCTGATACCATGTCAAGATTATGGGAGAGAAGGAAGGAGTCTCACTTGTAGCTTTCTTGCTTGCACAATGGGGGAATACACACAGAGGTGGAGGCTGAAAACAGTTTTCCTCTTCTTAGTTGTGAAAGCCAAAAGAACTCAAGTACAAAGAAATAGAAGAACCCTAGATATGGGTCTCAAAACCAAACTCAACTAACTAAGGTGGCATACTAACTGAGCCACGAACTAGAGTAGATAAGGATAGCTATCATGTAGCTATTATTCATGGGCGGTGTACCAACCGCGTCTGCAACTGACAAGTCGGTGACATAAATACACAACGGTCACCCTGGCATATCACGAGTGGAGCTCGATATCTCAACATACGGGACGTCAAGCCGCACAAAAATTTACAGCACTCGATTTGGACACTGAACGGGGAAATGGCCACAAAATGGTCAAGATATGAAAAGGTGGACACTTGGGAGGCCAAAATTGGGCATGCCTTTTGAGTTTGGACCCTCCTCTCCAAAATTTTATGCACCTCTTGATCAAAAAACGTGGAGAGAGAAGGAAGACATGGCATGATCAAGAAATGGCGCATTTTTCGCTCTCTCTCCTCTCTCATCATGATTGTGGGCTATGAGTACCCCATGGAACAAACATTGGGGCTGATCTTATCGCCGCCCTTCTCCTGTCAAATGGTGGCCTGGATGAAGATCTCTGATTTTAGTCTTTCTCTCTCCTCCCTCTCTCTCCCTTAAGGGGTTGTTCTTATGTGGAAGAATACAATGAAGAATGGTGGAGGAAAGCTTGTCCGGATGAGACCGGATTGCTTTCGGATGGATGAAGACATGAAGAGTGCTGTTTTTGAAGATGTTGAGCATTAAATGTATGCTAGAAATTAGTCCCGTAATCAAGACCAAGAAACCGAGACCTGAAAATAAGCGGTAATGCTATTTTTATAAAGAAAAATGATCTTTTTATGCTATTTGCTTTATGAAATCTTGTTCATATGGGATGAAAAATCTTTATGATATTGTTTGCCATGAGTTTGATCGGTTTATGCTCTGAAAATCAGAAAATATAAGGCTAGATGGCCGGAATTAGTGTTAAAATACCTAAAAACACGCGTTTTAAGGGTAAAATTGTGTTTTTTGCTATATAAATGAGAAATATGATATGTTAGACTAACTAAATCTGAGTTTTTGTTGTCAATGAACCTAAGGGCCACAACCCACAATCAATTCTCATTTTTAATCATTATTTATTAAATAAAAATAGAGAAAAATGCCTAAAAATGGAAAAAATTGGTTTAAAATTAGGGAAAAATGGAAAATGGGCTGAGGAACATCAGGGAAAATTATATCTATGTTTGTGCAATGTATAACGATGGAAAAGCACAAGGTTGGCCTCGGTTTGTCCCCGTTTCTATGTTTTGTGTGTATTTATCGTTCTTTTAAAAAGGAAAAATACATAGAAACCCTATCTAACTGATCAATGATGCAAAATGCTAAGAGTTAGATGAAAAGGGGCTGAAACACTGAAAGATAGAGAAAATATTTGATTTTATGCATTGCACTTGGCATATAGGAACCGATTTAAATAAAGAGGATGGTAGCATGAGCATATGGCTCGGTGCCTCCTTTCAACACAGCACGCGTTAATGAAATTCATGGAAAGAATGCTTTATGCACTATGCATGATGCTGATTTTTATTTTGTCTGAGCACATAGCCATACACAATTTGCATTAAGCATAATAATTTAAAGGTATCAGAAAAACCTCCTGGATGCATGGCACCTGTCTTCCTTAGGTTGAGACCAACAATGAGCGTGAGAGGATGCCCCAAGCTATAGGTTAGTCGTTGGGCCCTAAGGGAAAATTGTAGTGAGGAATGGTACATCCTGGAACGTAAAATATTGGTACCTTGAGAGGAGTTTGTGCTCGTATGTGTGATATGTTTAGCAGCGCATCAAAGGGCCAATCCCTGCGATGTAGGAGAGCTGCAATGGGGCTCTGACTAAGTACTTTGGGATCTCCCTTTGAGGAGTTTAAGGGAAATGTTGGACTATAAACTATAAACGCATAGATTAAGCTTTAGGGCAGTTTGTCCTTTAGCATTAGATTGTCACTCCTAGTCCGCGAGGCTGTGGAGGTGTTTGTGTGTCATGAGCATGAGGTCCGGCTAGTGCCATAGCCAGTGCCGGCCCATTTCAGGTCCCATCAAGAAGTAAACTAATCAACTAAATCTATATTGTGCACCTACAAAACAATCAATTGAACTATAATAGTGAACCAAAATAACATAAAATTGATTGAGCTATATTAACACACCACTAATCATATCATACTTAAGGAAACTAATTAATCAACAATTACAACAGAGACCAAATAAGCCTTAATTATTATATTATTATTGTGATTTATAATATCTGATATTGTAAATTAATAATAATATAAACTAATAGCTATTCAGATTATGTAATAACTATTTCTTTCTATAAGCTAAATTTAACTGATTAAATGTAACCCTCTCTATAATAACTAATTTAGTTGATTAATGGTAATCCTCCCTCTATGATAAGTAATTTATTTAACTCATTATATCTTCTTCTTCTTCTTCTTCTTCTTCTTCTTCTTCTCTCTCTCCCTCTCCCTCTCCCTCTCCCTCTCCCTCTCCCTCTCCCTCTCCCTCTCCCTCTCCCTCTCCCTCTCCCTCTCCCTCTCCCTCTCCCTCTCCCTCTCCCTCTCCCTCTCCCTCTCCCTCTCCCTCTCCCTCTCCCTCTCCCTCTCTCTCTCTCTCTCTCTCTCTCTCTCTCTCTCTCTCTCTCTCTCTCTCTCTCTCTCTCTCTCTCTCTCTCTCTCTCTCTCTCTATGTTTTCTTCAACCATTATGGAAGGTGACAAAAAGGAAAGTCACAAATTGCCACCTAGACAAGCTCGAACTCCTGATGGCGCATAGAAGCTTGAACAGGATTGAACAATACAAGATCAAACTCAAAATAAACATGATGAGAATAGGAAACACAATGAGAACAAGCATACGAATGCCTTATATGATTCTTCTTTTCCTCAAGCACAAAGGATTTTACTTTTTCTCAAACTTTTTTTGGCAAATCCTTCATCAAACGTAGAAATTATGTGCAAATCTAGCGTCTCTCAAAAATCAAAATCATACAAAAGAGGGAAAAAATCAAACAAAGGAGGAAAAAGATAAAGCGAAAACTCTCATTAGCTAGACATGTAAAAATATAGTGAAATTTTGGGAATTGCAAAGAGAGATTTCTTTAGCCACAAAGGTATCCATACCAAACAACCCAATTCTTGAGCTAGCTAAAGAAGAGGCCTGCCATTGTCCAACCTATCAAAAATTGCTAAGGGAGATCCCCATCAAGGATCGAGACCCAAAGCTATAGGAAAAGTATCAAGAATTCTCTATCAATAGTGGACTTGTCTACTATAGAACGAGATTGTGTATACCGGCAAGCCAGTCACTCAAACAGAAGATACTTTGGGAAGCTCATGACTCCCCTTTTTCAGGGCATCCTGGCTATGCCAAGTCCCTCAATGCAGTCAGAAAGAGCTATTATTGGGAAAGGCTTAAAGGTGACGTTCTCAAATATGTCACTGAATGTTTGTCTTGTCAACATATTAAGGCCGAACATGTCAAAATGCCAAGGAAATTGCAACCACTTGACATTCCCCAAATGAAATGGGAATTCATTAGTATGGATTTTGTTGTTGGCCTGCCCCAAGTTCAGGGAGGGTACAACTCCATTATGGTTGTGGTAGATATGCTTACCAAGGTTACACATCTTATTCCTATTAAGACAAACTATAAAGCCTCAGACATCGCAAGGTTATTTATCAAGGAGATATTCAAATTGCATGGGTTACCCAGAAGAATCATTAGCGACCGTGACTCTCTCTTCACATCACATTTCTGAAGGGCTATCTTCGAAGCCATTGGAACTCAACTCTGTTTCAGTACAGCTTACCATCCCCAAACCGATGGTCAAACAAAGCGAGTCAACCAAGTCATTGAGGATATGCTAAGGGCACATTGCTGCCGGGAGCCCAAAAAGTGGATTCAATATTTGCCACTGGTTGAGTTTTCCTACAATGCTTCTTATCAACAAAGCATTCAAATGACCCCTTTTCAAGCATTGTATGGGCACGATTGTCGTAGTCCTTTAAACTTTTCAGATCCAACCTTAAGAGTTGAAGCTTCAAAACAGATGCTGGAAGATATGGAAGACCAAATCAAGTCAATAAGACAGGACATCCAAGCTGCCAAGGACAGACAGAAGGCTTACGCGGATTTGAAATGTCAAGACAGATCCTTCGCTGAAGGTGACATGGTTTTCATTCGTGTACATCCAAAGAAGAGTTCCCTATCCTTAGGTGAATGCAAGAAGCTAAGGCCAAGGTATTGTGGACCCTATAAGATTCTCAAGTGTCTAGGACCTAATGCTTATAGAATGCAACTCCCTGAGAACCTAAAACTTTATAATGTATTCCATATCAGTCTACTAAAGAAGTATGTACCCAACCCTAGTCATGTGCTTGATGATCAACAAGTTGTAATGCCTAGCCAACGAGTCCTTGAGCTACGGCTTGACAGGATCTTGGATGTTAAGGAGAGGCATTTGAGATCTAGGGCCTTGAGAGAATACCTCGTCCAGTGGAAAGATTAGCCCGAAGAGGATGCCATTTGGATAGATGAAAGTACTCTCAACCAACAATACCCCCAGTTCTTCTCGAGATGAGGACATCTCGATTCCTCTAAGGGGGAGAGAATGTAATATTTTCGCACAGAATATTAAAGAATTTTGACCACTATACGCCCCGTGCAAAAGCAGTGCTAAGTCATCTTCCCCAACTGAATAATGTTAGGGCTAAGTCCTTACCCCCGCGTGCTTCAGTAAATAGCTCACCGCATCGAGCGTAGGAGGCTGAGGCCAAAAACCCGCAAGACCACACACAAACACCCTTCACGGGAAAGGCAAGTGGATAATGGATAAGAATTTTACAAATTTTTTTATTAACCCCTCCCCTCAACCGATGCATGGCAGGGGGAGAGGGAGTGTGAGAGGAGTGATGAGAAGTAGGAGAAGCACGGGGGGAGGAGGAAACATGCAAGAGCCACATGTGTGGCTATCCCCCCCCCCCCCCCAAGCCTATAAGACTCCCCCCTTGAAGCTTGGGGAGGGAGGAAGGAAGAAACAGTCGACTAATGTTGCCGCCCTGCGCTGTGAGATCCGCCACGCTGCCACCAGCATGCCACCCGCCAGGCTACCGCCTCTGCCCACCCCATCATCACCCTCAACACCATCCTCCTCATCCCCTTCGTCATCATCCTCTCCATCCTCCCCATCATCATCATGTTTTTTTTTCCACGTTTCTGTCAGAGACAGAGAAGCATTCTAATTTTGAGCTTCCATAAAGCCTGTTCTCTCGTGCATTGCGTATTTGTCTTAAAATCCCATTCTGTAAAGGTCGTGTCCTGTGCAGAAGGAAAGATCCCGGGCAAAGAGGAGTCGTTACGCGAAAGTAACCCAAGAGAGAGTTGCTGAATCAAATTATTTACGTCATCAATGGCTCCCATGAAAATGGCGAGAAGCGCACATGCAAGAGCTTCTACTCTGAGTTCACGTGTGGATAACACCCTGAACTTCAATGCCCAAGTTCTTAGAGATTGATTTCGCATGAAAAGAATGCATTTAAGCATGTCTTTAATACACGTAGTCGAGTTATATACATTTGGAAATTTTGAACGCTGCACGGACAACCGTCCGATCGGACCATCCTGTCCGATCAGACCACTCGGACCAACCCGTCCGATTTTGGGACTCGGACCACTCGGACCAACCCGTCCAATTTTGAGAATCGGATGCTCGGACCACTCGGACAACCGTCCGATCGAACCATCCTGTCCGATCGAACCACTCGGACCAGCCCATCCGATTTTGGGAATCGGACCACCCAGAATCCGACCAGTCAGAATCGGACTAGTCCAGAATCAGACGTCTGATTCTGATAATCCGACCCCTGAAAATCAGACATCTGAGAATCGAACAAAAAACTGTCAAAATCGGACAAGTATGTAGAACACAAATTTTGACACATCTAAACCCCAAGATTGACCCCAAAGGCTACGTAGAGCTAAAGACACATCACAGATCCATCACTGGGCTAAAATTTAGAGCACGTAGTTCAAAATTTGGCTATAAACGGTCCTCGAAATTGCGTATGGCGTTTACCGTAACGGCCCTGCGAGACGGGGGGGACTGCCCC
Source organism: Lygodium microphyllum (assembly GCF_053477565.2). Taxonomy (NCBI): domain Eukaryota; kingdom Viridiplantae; phylum Streptophyta; class Polypodiopsida; order Schizaeales; family Lygodiaceae; genus Lygodium; species Lygodium microphyllum. The sequence goes on from NC_141136.1 coordinate 66,942,523, forward strand.
CCCCCCCCCCCCGGACCCCCGCAGAGGGGGCTCTGACCTCCACACCTCCCCCAAGTAGGTTGGAGAGAAAACGTGCACCGTGATAGGTCCTCCAAATTGGACCCTAGTGAAGTAATGGCTCTACACGAGCATGGATTCTCACTTGCAAAAGAGCAACCAAAAGCCCATACCCGAATAGAGACAAACAGAGACCCTAGAACCTCAATGGGCCCATCTAGCCAACAAGGGCAAAAAGGCCACACTGCAAAAACACATACGTGTTGCATTCGGACTACATCTAGTCAAAGCGAAAAGCAACAACATCAAGCTACAATAGTGAGAATGACTAGATGTGACAGTCCTAACAATGGACGCTCCTTGAATAGCATTACGTTGACCATCCAAGACATCAGTGGAGAATCTACATCTGGTCGGGCAGTTGAGGACTCAAGGGTATTTGTCAGAAGGCTTAAATTTACAAGCCAAGACCCGGAAGATGAAGACGTAGTACCACCTGCTTATCTTAGGGTCAAACTCACCGCTAAAAGAGAGCATACTATTGATGCTCTGATTGATGAAGGAGCTGATTTCAATATCTTGACCTATGAATCATGGACCCTAGTAGGCCAACCAGAGCTAACACCGACTAATGCAACTCTTAGCCCTTACGGGGGACGTCCACAAGCACTCATAGGGAAGTGCAATATCCTTGCAACAATTGAAACGGAAAGCTTGCATATCCCATTTCATGTTCCTCCAAATAGTGCTAGCTGCGGGAAAGAAACCCTCCTAGGAAGACCCTTCAAAAGGGCGACCAAGTGTGAGGCCGACTATGTAGCACAAAGGATACACCTGACACTACCGGGTGTGAGGATAGTCACAACCTTTAGCAAGGGTGACCTCATCAAACCTCGAGAGAAAGGCAAGCAAAGTGCTGACGAGAGCAAGGACTTGTTGAAAGAGTTAATACAGGCACAGGTCAAACAACGAGAGCCAGTGAGTGAGGCCATGCCTAAACCAAGAAGGTCAAGAGACAATGCCAAGGACGAGCTTTGGACTTACAAATATCGTAGAAAACCCCAAAAGAAGCCCAAGCCTTATAGACGCAGGCATCGATGGAGGGTTAGCACAACGCCGCGATGGATATCCAAAGCGTTGCTACGTGCTCAAGGGTACTACGCAAGTAACTGATGGATTTGGGTACCAAAATCCCTTGCTAAACCGCCTCCATCAACTGAAGGCCAGAGTGCATCAAAAGCAATGAAGCACAAGAGGAAATCTAAGAGAAACTCTAGGTCTCGAGGCAACAAACCAGACATGATTGTTCGAAAGAAAGAGCCTCAGCCTCCCATGCTAAATGTGACTAGATTAACTCATGCCGATCTACACAGAGGAGTGCTCAAAGGCCAACAAAATACACAACCACTCCTGATCACCCTAGGGACATGACACCGCAATCCACAAGGGGTAGCCAGCCCATTAAACTAGCCGCTACTACTTCCAATCAAGGATCACAGCAGTCACAGCCCTTGGCCGTGACAATGCCCCTTGTGGAAAGTGTCCTTGGAAGTTTACCTATGGAGGAGGTGTCACAACCAACTTCCTCAACAACTCCAGCACTTTCAAAGTGCCTAAACCCTAGGCTGGAGGAGTTACACACAAGGGAGTTGGCTGAAGGACTAGACTCTCCGAAAAGGGAGGTAGTTGTGCTCTCACAACCTAGCGAGGCTATTCAGCAGGCCACGACCATGTCCCGTAAGAACACACTAGAGAAAGAGAATGTTGAGGCCCAACCAAGCACATCAACGGTTGACCTAGTCCAGGGTCCTGAGTCGTTGAGAGATGCACCTTCATTGACCAAGAAAAAGAGGAGAAAACATCGAAAACAATAGCAGAAGCTACAGGTGGTGGTGGACCCCAAGAGCATTGAGACCAAGAGCGAGGGAGAGCTGAGAAATAAAGCATTAAGTCTATCCACCAATGAACCCATTGATGTCTCTCCTAATGGCGGTGAACCATCAGACACTTCCGTGTGCTCTGAAAAACCAAAGCAACCGTTGCCATCAACAGTTTCTTGCAACACTCTATCCACTGACAATAGAACTCACATTGACCAATCAAGAGTGGATACAATGCTGTCACAATAGGGTGACAAGGTCATACCAGTCACACGCGAGGAGAACCATGGCGCAATAACGAAGCCTCAAGAGAAACAAGGAAACCCCAAGAGCATGAGCAATCCTAGCATTGACCAATCTTGCTCATATAGGCCTGAACCCCCAGCTATGCTAAAGCCTAAGCAAACTCCTAGAACCTTGCATGAAATAGCAACCGAGCAAGCCCTCGTTGAACATAGAAGTATCACAGAATGCTTAACTGAGTTAGATGCTAAGCTCAAGGTGGTTGCACATGTTTACGTCCTTGCGAACATGGGCACAATCCCCAAGGAGCAGCTTGGAGATTACTTGCCCTTCCCTTTATCATGGGAAGAGTAGGAACATCTTAACGAGCACTATGACAGGCTCCTGCATGAACGCATGCGACTCATCTCTGATGAGGAAGCCGACGGACTGCGCTTAACTGTCATGTTCAATGAAGTGCTCTGCCGACCGAATCTCGTAGACATAGAGCAACTAAAGCAACTAACAAAGGGTCGAAGTCAATTTCAACAGCGTTGGTGTGAGAACCGCATTGCAATGGCCGAACTAGGGGCTCAGATCATGACAGTCTCTGAGGAGGCGGTCTCAAAGAGACCCAACCTATGTGGCACCAACTTCCCTTCGAGTATGCTAACTGGCATTCGGGGTACGGACTTAGCTAGAACTAGCCTAGAGAGCCCTTTGATTGATAAGGTTCTCACTGAGGAGGAGTTACACATTGCTAGCAGACTCGGACAAGGTTCCATGCTACTCGATGTGGCAAAATATCTATCGGTACTGAGTAAGCTGCCACGAGTGCTGGATGCGTGTGCCACGCTCCAGTACAACCCTGAGTTCTACAATTGGTTCTTATCCTCGTGAAGTGACATGGATTCATATATATGTATATAAATAAACACTGATTTTTGTGTCGCCGTGTATAAACAATATCAGCACACACAAGCAATGAGCGTCAAGCGCAGGGAGAAGAGTTGGGTCTGACAGGCCAAGCTTCTCAAGTCCTCCTCTCATCACGCATTTAAAAGTTGGGTGACCATCCCCACCTCCAAGTGAAGGGCATGCAACCCTCATTACCGCCATAGGAAGCCTTGACCAACGACTCTGATGGTGTAGATGGGGTACCGTCCCTTTCTATACACCTTTCCCCCTTTCTGGTCTATCCTTCCAAGGAGGAGCCCTGCCTAAATCCATGACCGCCAGACATAACTCAGCGTGAACCAAGATCTGCTAATGGCAAGAGGTTAAATATACATCACGGGGGCCATCCCTCTACAACAACACTGCATGCCCCACTCCTCCCCTTCTTGTCCTATGCGCTTGATAATTTGCACTATAATCCCTTACATATGAAGGGTCTTATCATGTGACAAATCCTAATCCTTGATTCGCATCTTATAGGCTCCCCGTGAGGAAAACATGAGGAACTAAGGGCAGCTAGCTTGCAAGGACGCTCTTCGCAGCCGACGGGAACATGCAGCACACGCCTCTCCGCCAGTGCACTACATGCTCGCTCTTAAAAGGTACGCCAAGAAATGCGGCCCCAAGTGACACCGCCCCGGACGAAGGCCGAAGAATCCGCGGGCCAAGGGAGCAAACGCTCTAGGAGGCACACAAAATGTGGCAACGCCAGTTGTACAGACCCCCAACGCACGCTCGGGCACCAGGTGCTCACGAAGTGACAAGGCGGCCAAGGATAGGGCAGAATTTAATGAATTGTTTAAAGACATTTTGGAAATGGTGGCGGCCCGGGACTACACCATTCATGTCCCGGCCGACATGTTCCCTGCCCAACCCCATGGGAGCCCCACACCAGCACTGGCACAGTTGCCTAGCCAACCGGACTCACCCCGCCTCGTACCTATCGACTAAATCCCTATGAAGTGCAAGTAGCTCAACAAGTTAGCATGCCAGAACATTTTGTTTTTGGATGAGTAAAGGGGCAAGATCCCCACTTGTACACATTCCCGTTACTTCTCATTAATGTATGCGACCTTAACAAGCAATGAAATAGGCATCCCAATAGACATCATAGAATTCTAAAAAAATTATGTCTTATCATGATTGCATTTGTTCGATGCACTTAACACAAGCGAGCATATACTCTCACGAAGTGACAAGTGGATGCAGGATAATACAGGTCCTTGTGCGAAAGTGTTCAATGCCCGATCACCGCAAGACCATTGACCCCACAAAGAGCCATGAGAAAGCCACACAGCCGAAAGCAAAAATCACCCTTGCCGACCACCCACATCACATGGACCAACGCACATTCATGGGCAATGCTCTCTTTCTGGGTCAAGCTCTATAGTTGGCTCACGACAGTCGTTCCCTCAATTGTATCAACATTGTGTGTGTTGCAAGGAGGTTTGCAATATCTCAAGTGTATCTCCCTATCTCAACAACTGCTTCTCTAACAACAAGACTAGGGCACAATCATCACTATAATATCAATTTCCTGAGCCTTCGAAGCTTGACATTTTCCAACCCATTGAAAGGCTGATAGCCTCAACATATTGTAATGGTTGTGCTCAAGCAAGTCCCAAAAAAAAAAACACACACACAAGAAAAAGAAACAAAAAAGAAAAAAAAGACAAGAAAAGAAAAGAAAAGAAACGAATGAAAAGATAAGAAGCACCCACGATCACAGCACAACACCTAGGGGTCCTCAAATTAGGTACGTCCGGTGACCTTGATCGACTGGCTCCATCCCTAGTCCCCTAGCCCTTTAGCATCACCCACAATTGTTCAGGGCACATCAAGGGCAGGACATACCTACAGAGCTTGTCTCGCCTATGGTTAGACCTGTCACCCTGACCCACTTGCACAATTCCCTCTTGCACTCTACCTTAATACCATTGCAATCCATCGTGGTAAGCACCGCACGATTGGCCATGAAATGTACGCCGTCCTCATCAAGCAAGTCCAATAGCTTCCCGCTACCAAAAGTGCGGTGTCCCTGTATTCAATTATGCTACGTCGTGCAATCACAATGCAAAGGATGTCTCATATACCTTCACGTGTACTTCTCAACATGGACAACTTTGCTTCATCCACACATTGTTATGAGAAACTAGCCCACGGTCTTCTAACTACGTAATATACATAATATCTACACCAAATTATATACACAGTTTGGGTCCTCAAGTGCAGGACAATACTCTCAGCTTGCTTAGAGTTTGACCTGTCTCCCAAACTAATCCAATATGTCTTGTGCACGATAAGAAGACTAGCACTACCCCTTAGGGAGAGACCACACGAGAGGTTTTCAAATTGCAGGTATTGAAGCCTCCAACAAAATTTCAATCGCTCTTCAGCCGACACCCAACTCTGAATGCTTATCCCTTACCATCCGACAAGCCCGCAAAGAATCGACATGTGCAGAATCCCCAACAAACCAACACTTGTGCTGGCTATCAATGCAATCCCCAACACAGAATAGCCCTACCACCAACTCCAACAACCTTCCACCAACCACCTTGGCCACCAACAGGCCCCCAGGACTTGCTTTCACACCACCACCAACACTCCTCCACGAAAACCACAGGTGTCCTTGTCACCCAGGTCTTCGGTGCATGCTACAGTCCACTACCTACGATGGTGAGTGCCATGGGACTAGCACTCGTCTAGGAGGGGGGTAATGTTAACCCCAACACGAAGAAAGCAAAAGGAAATAAAAAAGACGTAGGGCAAAGGCCGAAAAAAGGTAGCCCGACTAAAGAAAGAATAGGAGAAAAGGCCAAAAGCGTAAGGGCAACCTTAAAATTCCAAGGCAAATACAAAAGGGGAAAGGCGCATTTTAAAATAAAAAGGCGCACCCTGAAATCTTGTAAAAGAGCGCCGCGTGCAATTTGTAAATGTAGATGGGAGGTGGAAAGGACGCTAGGAAGATAGAAGGACAATGGGAAAAAGGGCCTAGGCTATGGCCAGCCATGTAAAAAGGGGAAAAGGGGATTACCGCCCAAAAGGGATTTAGGGTTTTGTATATAAAGTTGAAAAGTGAATGAGAAGCTCATTCTTGTGTGTGACCAAAAGTAGCTCTCCTCTTCTTCTTCTTCTTCTTCTTCTTCTTGCTTGCTTGAGCTTGTGCTTGAGAGAGGGAGTGTGGGAGTGTGAGGGAGTGAGTGTGTAAGGGTGAGGGATCGAGGAGGAGAAGCTCTCCATCGTCTCCTCTCTTCTTCTCTTCTCTTCTCTTCTCTTCTCTTGCTCGTGGCAATGGAGCTTGGAGCGTGGAGCTTGAGGGTGGAGCTTGCTTGAAGTTTGCACTTGGATCGTGGAGCTACCGGAGTGTGCGGGAGAGGAGGTAACTTGAACGGCACGGAGGTAAGCTCACTACACCCGTAGATATGGATGGCGCGTCGGTTATGTGAGAGGTAGCCATTAGTGCTCGGCTTGGAACGCTTGAAACAATAAGCGGTCCGTGGGTCTTGGCAGTAGGAGCACTGTTTGTACTTCTTTGCTCAATGAACTCAAGATGGAAAAATAGTTAATGCTTCAGGTTGAAGGCCTGGAGGGAGAGGCATCATCAGTTACTCCCAACTGTCTGCCTGACCCTAACCAAGGGGGTTGTTAGCCGCGCCGGGTACATGGACCAAACATGCCACGAGAGGTCTCTCCGTGGGTGCTACTTGGAGCTGGAGGATGCTTGGGTACCAGGGGGCTTTGGCCATAAATCCCTTGCCTTCGAGTCCTGCACAAGAGGTCAATGTGACTCAGGATTGGATCTCGAGGCCCGCATACTAGTCTACGGGTGAAAACTTGGATTAGTAATCCCTGAGGATTGCTGGATTGCCTTCGGGCAGATTATGGTATTGCCTTCGGGTTGGATTATGGATTGCCTTCAAGTGGATTATGGATTAGCCTTCGAGCTGGATTATATGATGTATTCCAAAGACTGATAAATAAGATCAATTTTTGAAAATGAACTTGTTTGACATTGTTTTTCTATGTCAATGCTAAATTACGTGAAGGAACCGGTGTCTAACTGGCTAATTAAAGAAGCTGTTTTATGCGTGTCCAACTAACAGTGGTAGGTAATTAGACAACTAAAGCAACCCTAGGTGGATGCGATAGATAATTAAGGAAAGTGTGGTGGATGCAACCATAGGTCCGTCCTACGAAAGGATGGTCCCGATTGGCCGGAAACTTTTCTCGAAGGAAATTGACAACAAGGAATGATGACCTAGAATCTAGGATACTAGAGTCCCGATTTATGCTGTTTTAGGGGAACGGAATGGGACTATGCCTTACAGGCAGAGAGGTCAAGCTTTGCATCCCTCTCGTTTCCCATTCTCCTTGAACCAAGTGCAGCATGAATCCGCTTCGACCCTGATGTTTCTACGTAAAGTAGTTCGCCTGGTCGACGCTAGCTACCGTTCTAGGATTTTGACCACTAGGGAAACCTTGATTCAGATTGGTCCTAAGTGGGAACTGCCAGAATGCTTCTGCTATGTGGCAAACTCGGGAAGACCTAGATTGCAAACCCCGTGACATTCCATGGGAGTGCCGGGCAGCGCTTTCTAGAGTCTCTTCCCGATGGGCTGCTAAGACGTGTCCTACGAGTGAACAGGTGGACACGTTACAGTCCTGAAGATACTTGAGCCTTTGGAAACTCTTCAATATTTAATTCTCCACTCGTTGTACCCATGTGAGGGATAAAATGGCATGACAGGCTCCCTACATGAGCTCCAAATCACTGAGAGGTGGGCAAAGTTTCCCCCGAGTCGATTGGTTGCACCCCTTCGGGATCTTTGATAGTGAGGGAGGGTCACCTCTCTTTTGTCCCACTATTTCCCCCGACATCCACCTTTTTCCTCAATGGGTAAATCAACATGGCAATGGCATTCTATTCTAATCAACCAGTATGAAATGCATTGTTGGAATATTCATTCAGCCCTTTTCATGAGATGCAATTGAATGAAATCTGGAAAATTTGGATAGGGAAAGGGTCTTACCAATGCAATTCAGTGACTCACTAATTGCTTTAGTACTTACCCTCTTACAATATTTCAGCTTGGGAAAAAGAATTCAACCAAAATAGGTCAAGGTTATGCATCAAACTTGGCAAATGATATTTATAATGAGGTCATGATTGAATCAATACTGAAATTCAATGCAATAGGCTGAGATTAATGGGAAATAACACTAATCTCTAATCTATTGATCAATTCAGAGAATTAATTGATCAATAATCTCTCATCAACAAGTGGAAAAGCATTAGCAAGTGGATTATTGAGAGATTTCAGAGATTAAGGGAGAGAAATACCTTGATTAAGCTTGAATAAGATTATAAATGTCAACTTCAATCCCATTGATGGAAGAATTCTTAAAAATCCACCATAAATCCACCATGAACTTTGAAATATCCACTAAATCAGTTCATATGAGCTCCAATATGCTCAAATCCATGAAGAATCGATTCCCCAAGCTTGCTTGAACACTTGAATACCAAAGATTCAAGCCTCTTGAAGAAAAGCCCCAAAATAAACCTTCAATATGAGCTCCAATGTCCTCCACGGGCTGAAATCTTTGCAATTTGTTGAAGAATCCTTACTGCCTTGATCCCACGGGCTGGATTGATAAAGAATCTTCAAGAAATTCATGAGAAATTGAAGTTTGGACTGAAGCTTTCATGGTTGCCATGGACTGTTCATCTAGGGTTTACATGAGGGTTGAAAGTTCTTGAATAGAGTTCAATATTCAAGGATCACTGATGATTTACACTTGCCAATGATTAGAGAGAGTGCCAAGGGCTGGAGATGAAGCATCTGATGCACGGAACAGGCTGGAATTAGCCCGAAAATTGCACCACAATTTTTGGGGCTATTCCTAGCTCCATTGCTGAGTCAATCTTGAGCAACTAAGTAATTATCCTGTAGGTAACTATTCCAGATGGTGCTTGGCCAAGAAGATCAAGGACTTGAGAGAGATGAGCACATCTTACTGATGAACTTCCATAAAACCTGGAGAAAACTCCAAGAAAGGGGAAAGAGGACTCCCTCTTTTCAAAGTAACCACAGTTTGTTCCCAAACTAAGCCCGGTTAACTCTCCTTTACCCTAGTTACCCCCAATTTTGCATGAGATTTGATGATGACCATCCTCCGCCATATCTAATCTTGGAGATCTCCAGATGTAGTCTCTTACTAATTGTAGATGGTCTGCAACACTCCACTAGTCACTATCTTGTACAACACTTGTTTGAAATTGATTTTGATGGAGAAAAATAGGACTTAAAATAGAAGGAAAAATGGATCAAAGACCAATGCTCTGATACCACTTGTTGGAGAGAGAACTAGAGAGAGAAAGAGGAGAGAGAAGACTGTAGAAGAGAGAGAAACACTGCAAAAAGGGAGAGAAAGAGAGTGATGAGGAGAGAGAAAGACTAGAATTGGAGTGAGAAAAATAGAAAAGAGAGAGAAGCCATAGAAGCTGTGAGCAAGATGGGAGAGAAGGACAGTAATTGCATTAATGTATCAAAAGATGATGAAAAATTACATGTCCTCTCCTTTTATACCAATGTTAATGTGACATGGCATAACATCAATATTATTTTTACACTAAATCCTTACTCCCAACTTCTTACACAACAAAGGTACTAACATCTAGAAATTCCCCTTCAAATGGTGGAAACTCCTCTTCATTCAGCATGCCAATTCCTCTACTTCATTGCCATCATTCTGTAACAATCCCTAATGTTGTCTTGTCAATAACTCTCTTAATTATTTGCATCTGTTTTGGTTCAAGATGCAGATAATTCTCTAGCATAAAAGGAGAAAAACAAAATTAAACCTTTAAACTACAGCATCCTACTTCAGACTGTCTGCCTCCACTGCTTAAGGTCATGACAAATATTTCTAATTTCTGGCATCAAAGAAGAGTACTTTGATTAAGCTTTAAATTAGAAATAGAGAACAACATAAGAAGGGTTGTATCATCTTACTTCCAGCTTGCTTCTAGCAATGCATTACTACTTCGTACAGTACATTTTGATTCATATAGGATCTTTGCTTCACACATGAATTTTGCTTCATACATGAACTACTGCTTTATGTAAGAAATTTGCTTCATGCAAAAATTTTGAATTGCTAGCCTCAACCTTTGCCATTTTTAATGGTGTTTTAACACAGAGATGCAAGGATGCAATGGCAAGATTGCCAAAGTGTTGCTGCCCTAATCTATATAGAATGCATAGTAGAGCAAACATTGCCTCATGGAAAAATACATGATCTTATATCATGCAGCTTATAGAAACTCAAAGATAATCACATAAAGACATAAGAACACATACTTCAGCACTAATAATTAGAGAATGAGAGGTAAAACACAAAGAACATGTTGACAATAAAACACAAACACAATAAATGATGGCACCAACAACTGTCAAAACTACTATATAATAATGAGAATCCATCATACACAAGTCATGAACATCAAGGATGATCCAAAAAACAATAATGACACCAGTTTGCCTCATCTGGCTACATTGAAAATTGCCTATCATAACCATAACTTCATGAGGCATCTAAGGGTTGCCTCACATATAGAATTAACATGACTAAGGTAAAACCATGCTAACAGCCTAATACATGAAGTGTGAAACCATGGCTAACAACTAATATGGAGCTATGCATCCTCTTCTGCTAACCCATTGAAAATGGGTAGACGAGAATGAAGGGCTAGAAAATCTAGTGTTCTTGTAGGTATTGCATATAACAACCGGATTTACTTGAGGGATTTCTATTGAGCGTTTGCACTCCTACTCAAAGTAGGTTGACTTTTTGAGGAAAAAGGGACACTAGAGCTTCCTCCTCCCTCTAATAGACTAACTGGGATAGTAGGGTCAACAAGACTTATCCCTTTTAGGAATATTGAATTGTTATGCTTAGGAGAATACCTCCTTAATATCTCTGCTCTCTATCTAGCCTTGTTGGCTCTTTCTTGAATCTCAACTTGGGAAATTTAGCAAGATATATTGAATCTATCTTGGCACTCTTTGGCATATACTAATTGACTAGGTCCCTACTGGCTAAGGTTCAAAAACTGCCACTTATTAGTAGCTCCTAGAAAATTTATAAGTTTCAAATTATAGTCCAATGGTTTGCCCATCCTGATTCCAAACATAGCAAGCTTTCCATACATAGGTGACTACTTTACCTCAATTAACACACATAGAGCATACCCTCCAGTTGAATGATGTGGCCCCTACTACTCTCCTATACCCCAGGGATTGGCCCCAAGATGCATCGTCTAACACATAAATGTAAGAGAGGGGAAATAAAATAATGGGGATAAAATACAAGCTATACTAGCCAATATAAAAGGTGTAAGGGACTTGATTTTTGAGATCATGATTATCATAATACAAGTCTCCTTCATCTTCTCTCTCTCAACTCTCATGATTGCTTTGTCTCTCATTTTCTAGCCTTTCTCTCTCCTTATCACTCTCTTTCTCTCTCTTTTGCATCTCTTCTTTCTCTTCGGAAATCTTCTCTCTCCTCTTTCTCTCTCTCTAGTCCTCTCCTTGATAATTGGTATCACAGCATTTGAGGTTCTTGAGCTAGTTATCCACATTTCATTTAAGTTCTTCATTTTTAGTCACATGAATCCAAGAACTTTAGCTCCACATGTACAAACATGGCAGGGAGCACTAGAGTGACCAATGGACTTTTCCAAGAAGAAGACATGTAACATTCAAGACTATTTAGAAGATGGAGACAAAAATGGAGAAAGGTTCCTCTTCCTTATTCATGGCATTCTCAGCTTTTTTCTTGGAGTTAGTGGCTTTTGTCTTAGCCCCTACTACCTTAGACTTACTAGCATCATTGGCTACAATTTGAATAACACCTTCTTTGATAGGCTTAGCCTCTCCATTGACATTAATATCTTCATCATTGGGTCCAATCGCATTGCACCTTCTAGAGATGTGCTCTTGGTTGCATTCTAAGTTGACTGCATACTTTTTGGCTTCTATTGGTCCAAGCAACCAATTAGAGATGGCAAGAGTAGAGGTCAATCAGCCCTGTGAAGTAGGGAGAGAGCTCAAGCGTTAGCAAAGGGAAGCTATGGCATCTGAAGAAAGAAGCTGGTTCAATAAACCCTAAAGCAGTGACAACAACAAAAGGATCGTCTATTTGAGAACCATTGTGGAGTCCCCATCTGCAACAATGGTTTCTGCTGTCTTTCAATTTTTTTTGTGTTCTTGTGTTTTTGAGGAAACATCATCAAGATCATTGGTGTTTGTGAGCTTCTGATCAAGGAGATTGATAGATCTTCTCACATGAAAGAAGGAAGGAGGGTTTTTTCTACACAGCAACCATTATCGTGGTTAGATAAAGTGGCAACTAATCATGTAGTTGTCAATACCAATAGCAAGAGCCCCATTGCTAACAACAGCAACATCATAAATCCTTCTGGAGGGAAGTGACTATAAATATGTAGTTGTTGTGGATGAGAAAAACACTACAATTGGGAGTTCTAAGGCTGTTGCATTTATTTGGAATGAGGCTGCATTGGCTGAGGATGCATTACATGCAATTGTTGCATTGGCACAATTACAGAATTGGAAAATTGATTCAAGCCAGACTAGGCAATCTGAGATGAACAAGGTGGTACAGAGCTTGCCATTCCTTGTAACTATCTAGGAAATTTGGCCTTACAGGATGAAATAGGTTAAATAATTCATCAAAGTAAATGAGCACTAGAATATCCTCCATCCATTTTTTTAAAACTCTTTTTGCCAAACATTCAACATCCCTTTGGGTGCAATGATCAAAGGCCTTTCATCAAGGTAGACTGCCAAGAAACTTTGCAAGAAATCAATGATTAGAAATTTCTTTCATGTTCTAGGAGTAAGTGCTAGAATGCAACCCCCATGCACTTCTCCTAAAAGGTTTCTCTGCAAAAACTAGAAACTGTCTTTTTAATGCACGTGCATTTTCTCATTGTAAGCTAGATGCAATGTCAGAATGCTTGGTGCCTCATTACGTGTGATAGGAGGTTTGAAACCTTGCATGCCATCAAGTGTTTCCTATGTTAAAGTGCAAATTGCCTTCTCTTGAGACTCAAACAGGACAAATGCTCTGTGAATTCATTGAAGGCCCAAGGTTGCAAAAGATAAATAGTGATAAGATGATCAGAGGCACAAACAAAACCATGCACTCTACAAGTCTCATAAAAAACTTTTGGATGGAAAACTAAGGAGCTTGATCATCCCAATTAACACACACTCAGTGCCTTGCAGGTCTCATATGCTATTGATGCTTTTCTGCACCGCTCAATAGCTTGAATTGACTTGAATAAAGGAATTGGTATAAAAGTAACTAGGGCATTAGCATTAGTAGCAACTTGATTACAATGCCAAACTGGGATCAATAGCTCTAGCTCTATTGAACAATGTTTGCTTCAAACACATGCTAATATTGATAAACTTGGAGCTTTAACTAATTGGTATATTGCTCTTATGAAGGTGGACAGAGAAAATAGAGAAAAACTTGAATCAAGTATGGATTTTCATCACCTTGAGTATTATCAACACCCTGATGAGTATTATGGTCATGATGAGTATTCTCATGAGCATTATGCACTTGATGCTTATGGTTATGGTCAACATGTATATGTTGATGGTAGACACTATGACCTGCATCTTATGAATATGGGTAGCAACAACATGCAAATGAACATGAATAATATGGAAGTACACCTAGACAACATGTTAATGCTTATAGATATGATGTACCATGCCATAATGTAGAGTTTCATTCCATTGAACCTTGGTAACACAACAAATTGGCTATTATGGGCAACATGCTTATGCTTATGAGCATCCATCTTTTTAGGAACATGGTCATGATTATAACTGTGAACTTTCATTGATTCAGCAGCCTAGTTCATATGGATGTGATGATAATGGACATGCTTATCAGTACTCTTCTAGCTTTGATCATCAACAAGTTCATGACTACCATGGTATCCTTTATCCCAATCAATTTATACATCATGAACACCCAAATATAATGACGAGTTCTTTTCAAGGTGCTGATGATAAATAAGAGAGCAATGAGCGAGCTAAACAACAAGAAGGGGATAATGAGCAACATGATCAACAAGAAGATAAGCAAGAAGAAGAAAATAACCAAGAAGATGTATAAGAAGAGAACCATGACGAGCAAGATGTAAAAGAGCTGATGACATATTAGTTGAAGAATCACTTGAGGCACTCACAGATGTAGATCGTTATGATGAAGGTTTTAGAGTCTTTGAGCAACCTCATGATGATCTTATTGAGCATCAATTTACACTTAATCAAGGTTTACAAACAACCATTGAACACATTTGATAATGAGTACCTTGATCATGGTTATGATGATCGGTATATGTCTGATTATGATATAATACATTATGCGAGTATACATGAAGATGAAGATGGCATTATGCTTTCTTATGATGTGGGAGATTATGGATGTGATTATGGACTTGATTATGAGGATACTTCCTTGTATCCATTTGATCCGCGTGGGCTGGAGTATGTGGTTGATGGCCATTCTCTTTTCTTAGACAATCATTATGACAGAATATCTTTTGATCTAGGAGGTTAATGGATTCTTGGGGACCTCATTCAGACCAACATCCATCTTGCAAACAATTTCTTCTCGGCTCTTTTAGTTGAAGTTTGTGTTCATCTATGCCAATATTTTAGTGTAGGGAAGATTGCAAACAACTCATTATTTTACACCAAATTTTACTTTGAACTCTAGATAGGAAAATCCAACCTACATGGCTAAAAGCACTTAGCAAGAGCTCCATTTTGATGTGTAGCACGCCTTGATTAGAGTTCTCTAGAGAAAGTTATCTCATATTTACTATAGCAAGATCATGTAGTAGACAACATGATGTCCACTTGCATGTAGCCTTCATTTTCATCATTCCCCAATCATACCCATATATCATACTTGATCAATTAACCCTTTATATATCAACAATTACCCCTCACTCCATCAGGTAACCCTTATAATGTCTCCAAGAGAGTAGTACTTTGGTCTGCTTCTACCCTATTTGAGGGCAAAAACCTTTGGGGGGTGGGGATAGAATGTAAGAGAGGGGAAATGAAATAGTGGGGATAAAATACCAACTACACCGGCCGGTATAAAAGGTATAAGAGACTTGATTTTTGGAATCATGATTATTACAATACAAGTCTCCTCTCTCTCTCTCTCTCTCTCTCTCTCTCTCTCTCTCTCTCTCTCTCTCTCTCTCTCTCTCTCTCTCTCTCTCTCTCTCTCTCTCTCTCTCTCTCTCTCTCTCTCTCTCTCTCTCTCTCTCTCTCTCTCTCTCTCTCTCTCTCTCTCTCTCTCTCTCTCATATTTCATGGATGCCTTCTTTCTCTTTTTTGTTTTCTCTCTCATTTTCTAGTCTCTCTCTCCTCGTCACTCTCTTTCTCTCTTTTGCATCTCTTCTTCTCTCTCTTCTGCAATCTTCTCTCTTCTCTTTCTCTCTCTCTAGTTCTCTCCTACAATAAAGAACAACAAAACATAGTCCACTCATTTTTTCCTTTTCAATCTAGGAGATTTATTATTTCCTCACACAACCTTTCCCCGAAATAGCCACTCTAACCTACAACAAAGGATTCTCTTTCGCTCAATCATAGGCCAATAATTTGACAGATAGGTGTTATGCATCCATCCATTTTTCTTTGATACCATGCTTCGTGTATATGCAGTATGTCATGGCGGCCTAACATACTCAAATAGTTTTAACTAATAATCAACCACATATCATGCAAAGATATTCTTTTCATGTTTTTTCCTAACGCAATGCATTGTTGAGGGGATAGAACTGGGCTAACTTGTGCTTTCACTCCTTTAGATATTTGATGGAACCTAAATGCTATACTTCAATGCATAATCATTTATTTTTTATGAAAAAAAATTGGCATTTTAGCCTCATCGCACATTGATTCATTATGTAGCATTCTTTATGTTATATGGCATTTTTCTATAGAATCACCCCCCCTAAACGGTACTTTAATATGCAAATGGGCATACGCTAAGGCTAAATTTCATGCCCTATAATCCACCATGTATTTGAACATGTTTTACTATTTTTTTCTCATTTTTTGGATTTGAAAACTATTTTTTCTAACTTTTTACTATTTTTCCTTAACTTTTCTAGATTATTTCTACTATAAATACTCATTATTTTGCGCATTCTAATCACATAACAAAAAATACCAACCATGGCAATTAGTACGCACTATTTTATCCATATACAACATTTCTTTCTACCATTTTTATCAATTATTATCAAAATTACTTCATTTTGTACATTTTTTATGTTTTGAATAATTAATTTCTCATTTTTGTGATGTTGGATTATGCATTTTCTTTATGTTAGCACTCAAACACATCACATACTATGCTCATATCAAATTACATGCCATACAGACATCCTTTTCGTGATCAAACATAAAAAAGAATCAAAATTTCATAAAAAACGAGACTTACCATAATTTTTTGTCTTTTTTATTTTTATAGTGCCAGCAAATTGGTTCAAATTCAAGCTCTACTCTATGCTAGTCATCACATCTCAAGATCAACATTATCTCACCTTCATCCGATTCAAGTCCAATAGGCATCCCCCATCCCAATCTTCTCTTGATTATTCCCGTAAGAACATGCCACAAAAGGAGAGAGATTGTGCCCAAGAATGGTATCCAACTTGTGCAACCAAGGTGAAGATTATTATGGATCTTCCATCTTCCACCAATAGGAAGGGCATTCGATGTTTACTTGGGAAAATTGGCCATTATTGCCCCTTTGTTTTGAACTATGCTTCTATCGCCAAGCCTCTTTTTATAAGCTTTTGGTTGTGTGGAAGTGGATTGTTGAATGTTAAGAAGCCTATGAGGCCTTGAGAAGACTCTTTTTTTTCTACACCCATTTTACAAACCCTGGATTGGACAATCACATTCCATGTATATATTAGTACATCCAAATTTTCCATAATGGAGCTGTATTGTGTCAACTTGCTGAACATAACATAGAATTATTCCACCACTAAATAGGAAGGTATAGTAATGGTTTATATAGCTAAGTAAGTTTTCGAATTATTTCCTTACCACTTCCTTTAAGTTCTCTATTGATCATCAAGCTTTGATTATCTTGTGAAAAAAACATGCAGTAAAATAAGATTTGCTAGATAGCTATTGCTTTTGGTTAAGTTTGATTTTTTTGTGGTCATGCACAAAGGAAAGTAGTATTATACGGTTGATCAAGCCTCAATTCACAAGTGGAGAAAAGGAAATTGGCATGGATGATAACTTACTTGATGACCAATTGTTTTGCCTTGAATAAGCAACTCGTGGAAATCCTATCAAATATCATCTCAGGAAAGAAACGAGATTGGGATAGGAAACTATATGTGGCTATATGAGCGTATAATACAACCTTTAAATGAGCTACTAGCCACACTCCGTTTAAATTGGTTTATGGAGAGGAGTGTGTTTTACCTATTGAGATTGAGTTGCCTACAGTACGATTTGCGAATAACCATTCTCTAGGGGATGAAGTTGCACTTTCCAAACATTTTACGATCTTAGCACATCTCAATGAGCTTAAACTTCAAAGCTTATTACATCGAGAGGTGGCTAAGTGCTGCATGAACAACTTCATGACATGAAAGCAAAGAAGTATACCTTTGGAAAAGGACAATTGATCATGTACTATGACTTTCATAGGGAGTTCTTTCCTGGAAAATTAGAACCTAAGTGGGATGGTCCCTACAACATAGAATAGGTAAAAATAAGTCCACCACATTGTTAGCAGATTTAGGGGGGTGTGGAATTTAACAATAAGGTTAATCTTAACAAGATTGAACATTATTATCTATAAGCATACTAATGAGACAAATGCTTTGCAGGTTTCTACCATGTTGATGTGAAACCTATAAGAGAGGTTATAACTAGTCGATGGGGCAGCTAATTCTCTATTTGGAGCACCCATACCTAGAGCAAATATACTATCAGGGAAGGATCATTTGGTAAAGAAAATGGTATAAGGTGATTGAGAAAGAAGAAAAGACACTCATTTGGGAAATTGAGGTCTTCTACCATCATTGCTTGAGCATCTTGAGACGAGTATCCTTGTAGATTTCAATGAAGAAGGTGGGATGGATCCTTTGGTTCACCCTCTAAATATGTTGAACTTCAATTATCATAGTTAGAATAGAGGAAATGACCATGGCCAGCTGTGTAAACCCTTTATCGAACCTACACAATGTATTTTGATGGAGCATCCGAGGATCCTAATAAGAAAGGGAGAATTGGGGTAGTCATGAGAGATCCCCAACATATAGTCATGATGATGAAATTAGCTACCTACCTTAGGGTAGGATTTACTAGAAATATGGTAGAATATAAAGCTCTGATAATGGGTCTAAATGTTTCTAAGAAAGGTGGTATTTAATAATTATTAGTAAAGGCAATTCCCAATTGATATTGGATCAACTAAATAGGATGTATACATCATGAAATTCCATCCATTTTATGTATTATCGCATTGCTATAGAAATGATTAGTGAATTTGAAAGGGTGTCTCTTCAGCTAGTTCCAAGTCATTAAAACCAATTTTCCAATTCATTAGTGAATTATGGTTATGAAGAATACCTTTTTTTCAACAGTGGTCCTAGCTCGGATATATCTCTTAATGATGAGATTAGGCCTGATTGATTATAGGGACTCGTATCTGAACATGCTTTATATAGCAAGTGGTGGCTAGTTTGAGTGATGCAAAAAGTAGTTGAGACCCATCTACCATGATTATCCTGGACCCATAGGCTCGTTAAACAACATGTTATGCATACGCCTCTTGCTATATATATAGGAGATCTACGCCATAACTTGATGCACTTAGTTTTAGGTTGAGGGCCCTATTTTCTCCTTAGAATGGCACATCTTGTTGTATGTCCAATACCACTCCAAGGGGGGATGTTGTATAACCTGTATTGAATTATTTCGTTAGGCTAAGAAGGCTGATGGTTTTGGATATAAATGTTATATTTTGTTAGGCCAAGAGGCCACTTCTTTTGCAATGAAATGATTTATCTCCTTAGGCCAAGAGGGCCATGTGTCTATTTGGTGCGGGTTTGTTTGATGTCTTTTTATTTTAGTGATGTATTAGACAGGCTTAAAGAAGCACTTGGAGGGAGCCAATTGAGAATGGATTCTTCTTGTGGCCAATCCAAGTGATGTATTTCCTTTCCAAGTTCCTTCTCCTTAAGCAGAATGTGTATATGTACTTAAATAATGTTTCTTTCTTTGTTGGGGACCAACAATCAAGGCATGAAGTCCTAGGATTAGGTTAGATATATCTGGGGAGATTTTAGTTGTCTGACTCCTACAAATATATTATTGGGCCTACAAAGATCTATCTTATGAGACAACCCTAGTGACCCTATCCTCCTAGTTTAGGAATTCATGTTAGTTGTGAGACAATTAGGAAAGCTTAATGAATAAAAGAAGAAAATGATAAATGTGTCTAAAATACATACAATATGGAGATGTGTAAAAAGGGGCTCTAACCCTTGAAATAAAAAAATAAAGAGAAAAAAATAAATAATAAAAGAGCATATGTTTGTCGCATTGCGAAGGCTTGGTAGGTTCCTAGGGGAGAACGAGTCAAATCATCTTGATGCCTTGCCCTTTTCCTAAGGATAGTATCTAGCCAAAAGTAAATAAGGATGGTTAATGCAAAAATAAAAGTAAGTGGAAAAAGGATTTAGTGTCCTCTTGCGAGATCTTGGTAGGTTCTTAGGTACCAAGATTGGCTAATGCCTTGTTCTCCTTGGGTCACAATTTGCTCAATTCCCTCCTTTTTACACATTCGAATAGCAAGTATACTGAAGAATAAAGAATGTGGAAACATGAAAAAATATATGAATTTAAGTAGACTAGACTGTAGGAGTCATTGCCTAGTAGGATTTTTTGGTCTGATTATCCTAGGTTAGGTAGGCAAGTCAGCAGACCACCACTTAGGATGACTTCTTTGATAGATATTTTAGCATGTCTATGTCGAAGCAGTTGGTTACCAATTAGCCCTTGATCTCTTTGTCAGATTATGCTTAGCCTATCCCTTATGGAATTCATGCGTTGATTTTGTTAGGGGGTAGGGTGAGAGCTATGTGTTGAGTTATGTTGTGTATTTTATTTAAAGCAGCTTGATGCTCTTTTTGTTTCCTTTGTATGCACATCAATTCATGGGTTCAACAAGCCAAATCACCCTATCCCATGGTCAACAATAAGAGTAGGATTTTAAGTTACATAAAGGGCTAAAAGTGTGCCAAATTTCATACTTTAAAAGTGGTAATGTGAGCCCATTGGAAGAGCAAAGGTAGATTCGATCATTTTAAGTGTTCATGAGAAAGATGAGTTTTAAAGTCGCATCTGAAGATGAACCCCATAGCGATTTCAAATTTTATTAAATTTTTTTAGCAATAAGACCAACAACACCAAGTGCAAGGCAATGTAGAGTCCCAAACGGGTAGGCAAAACAATTTAGATCTCAATTTCGATGTCGAATGTGGGAGATGTTGGATGCCTAAGCAAGAGGCCAAGAAATTGCCAAATGTGAAAATGCTTTTGGAGAAAGTGAAGGGGGGGTAAACCTTGGGACCTCCCCTTCCCTCAAAATCTTCATGTGACCATGCAAGGGGGAGGGGGCATAGAAATGATTGGAGGAGGAGGAGGAGGGGGGGGTAAGAGGGGCTATGGGAGCATCAATATACCTATACCAATAGATTGCTACATGATTCTCCTCTATTTTTTCACTCTCTATCACTACCTCCAACTTCGCAAACGGTAGCCTAAACATAGATGCCCAAATCTACTCTCTCTCTCTCTCTCTCTCTCTCTCTCTCTCTCTCTCTCTCTCTCTCTCTCTCTCTCTCTCTCTCTCTCTCTCTCTCTCTCTCTCTCTCTCTCTCTCTCTCTCTCTCTCTCTCTCTCTCTCTCTCTCTCTCTCTCTCTCTCTCTCTCTCTCTCTCTCTCTCTCTCTCTCGTGGCATGTTCTTGTGGGAAGAATGAAGAGAAGATCGAGATGGGAGATGGCTATCTGCAATTGACTTGAATCGGATGAAGATAAGATGAAGATAATGCTAAGATCCAATGACTAGCATTGAGTAGAGCCCAAATTTAGGCCAATTTGTTGGTTATGTATGCAACTATAAAAATACAAAAGACAAAAAATTCTGGTAAGTCTCGTTTTTTTATAAAATTTTGATTCTCTTTTATGTTTGATCATGGAAAGGATGTCTGTATGGCATGAAATTTGATATGATCATAGTATGTGATATGTTTGAGTGCTATCATAAAGAAAATGTAGAATCCAACATCGCAATAATGAGAAATTAATTATCAAAAACGTGGAAAAACACACAAAATGAAGTGGTTTTGATAATAATCGATAAAAACAATAGAAAGAAATGTTGTATGTGGATAAAATAGTGTATTCTCATTATCATGGTTGGTCTTTGCTACTATGTGAACAAAAATTGCAAATTAATGAGCAACTATAGTAGAAATAATTGAGAATATTTATGAAAAATAGTAAAACATTAAAGAAAATTTATTTTTGAATCCAAAAAGTAAAAAAAAGTAAAACATGTTCAGATGTATGGTGAGTTCTAGGGCATGAGGTTTAGCCTCAGCCTACATCCATTTGCATATTAAAGTATTGCTCAAGAGGGTGATTCTATAGGGAAATATCATATAACAATGAGACTGAAATGCCAAGTTTTTTTTCATGAAAAATAAATGATTTTGCATTGAAGTGCATCATTTAGGTTCCATAAATATCTAAAGGAGCAAAAGCACATATTAGCCTAGTTCCATCCCCTCAACACTATAGTGCATTAGGGAAAAGCATGAAAATAATGTCTTTGCATGACATGTATCTAATTGTTAGTTAAAACTGCTTGAGCACGCTAGGGCATGACACACTGCATCTGCATACGCATGAAGCATGGTATCAAAGAAAAACTCTTGGATGCATAGCACATGTCTACCAAATTATTGACCTATGATTGAGTAAAAGAGATTCCTTTGTTGTAGATTAAAACGGCTATTTCGAGAAAAGGTTATATAAGGAAATAATAAATCTCCTAGATCAAAAGGGAAAAAAGGAGCAAACTATGTTTCGTTGCTCTGTATATGCTAGATATGGCACATCCTAGGGCCAATCCCTAGGATGTAGGAGAGCCCAGAGGGCCACAACATTTAGTTGGGGGTGTCTTCTATGCATGTAAATCGAGGTGAAGTAGTCACCTATGTATGGAAAGCTCCCTGTGCTTGGAGTCAGAACGAGAAAACCATCGGACTATAGTTTGAAACTTACGTCTACAAACACATTAGTTAGATAAACCATTTTGTATCATCCAAATGTTCTTGGACGCGAGGCCATGAGGGTTCTTTGGTGTGTATAGGAGTCCGGAAATAGCTGATAGAGCGATTTTCAAGCCCATTTTTGGTCCCAACAAAGAATCATGGATATATAGTAGTAGTACTTCCCTTGTTTTACCCTGTTTATTGCATAAAATCCTTGCCTTTCATTTCTTACAAAAATAAGAAAAGAGAGCTTCAGATTTGGCCACAAAAAGGCATTACTTAGGTCCTCCAAGAGCAATAGATGGTATTCAATCAAGTATAAATTCTCTATCCAAGTTATGAACAATAATTAATCCCTATTTTGCCTTCTATAATAGTAGTGGATTGTTGTATTTCATCCCCAAAAATATATCAAGGAATACACTTCCTTCCAAGCCTATTCTTCTCAAGTGTTACCCCCTATTATGAGCTTATTGAGAGCCCTCATTAAAAGCATTTTTCCTTTCTCTCCATGAATTCTTTAGGACAAATTCTATTTATTTGTGCCTTGTTCATCATTAAATTATCATTTTAGATAGCATGTCAAATTTTACGATAAAAAGCTCACTTTAATCCCCCAAAAAGCATATATTAAAGTCTATGTAAAGAGTCTCTTCCTTCTCTTTTGTAAAGTGTCCTACATTCATCTAAACTTTAGCATGAACCACATGAACTTGTCAAGTAAAATTAAAAAGATTGAAGTTTCATTGAACATGTAAGCCACTTGTCAAATTTCCATGTCCAATCACCAACTCTTAACTCCTCATGTAGAGAGACCAACTAGTGTCCATAGGTGTATAAGTAAACTCCTAGTAGTAAAGATCATGTTTTTCACTGCTTTCTTCCATATTGGACTAAAAATCACGCAATAGCTTGTGCACTAATCAACCCAAATAGCATGACAATATAAGCAAAACACCTAACGTAATGGGGTAAAAGCAACCTTATCTCTATGATCTAGATGAAAGCTATTTTAATCCATCCAGGAGGGTATAAGGCTATCTATGTAAGGCAGTAGATAATGATCACCTTTGGTTGCTACATTAACCTTCTTGTAATTGACACATACTCTAATTTTTCCATTTTTCTTGAGTATCACAACAATGGCAATGGTTAACACCAATTCAATATGCTCAATTTCATAAATGAATCCTACTTTCTGTAATTTGTTGAGTTCCTCATTCACATAAATTAGGCTAAAGATTTACACATAAATCAAAACATGACCTATTAAAGGTCAAAAAGATGGATACCATGTCCAACTTTTGGAGAAACCCTAAACTTAAATCCTATGTGTAAAACCTAAAAAGTGAATAGAGGAGCTCATTCTTGTGTGTGCAAATTTCAAACCTCTCCTTTTCTTACTTTCTTCTTGTGCATCATGTTGAGAGTGAGTGCAAGTTAAGGAATCAGAGAGTGAAGCATCTCCCTTTTCTTGCATTCTTTTCTTCTTCCTCTTCTTCTTCCATAGCTTAGAAAATGAGAGGTGGACTTGAGGGTGAGGCTACCATATCTCCTTCTTCTCTATATTCTTCTCTTCACCTGAGCACTCAATGAATGAATTGGTTGTAACATAGTACTTGACTAGATTGAAGGAGCCATGCTTGAATTGTAAGACCACCAACAAACATTGAGGAATTTAGACTACAATAGAGTAGTGGACTAGATTGAACAAGCCATTCTTGAATCGTGAGGCCACTAGTAAGATTTTGAGGCATTCAAACTACAACATGCAAAGGTAAGAAGGTGAGTGTATTACAAGCTTTGGTCATTTTCTTTCTTTCTTGCTTATGATGGAAGCATAGATGACTATGAGATCAGCATGTGAGTTGACCATGTGAGAGGTTGTTAAGTCCATGAGCAATGAAACTCCTAAAACAATAGGTGTTCCATCCAAGTCCAATATGTTGTATTTAGCTTCACAAACCCACTCACTTTAAGAGAAGTTATTATTGTTATTTTGGCCCATATCTTCTCATAGACTAAACTAGTTATTTTCTTAGAGTTTGAGATATTTTTAAAAGAGAACATTTATTATTCACACATTTGGTGAGAGTTTTTATCATTATCAATCACCTCATTCTACAACCTCGAGATGGATGTATATTTAGTGCTCACATCTAGTCACTTGCATGATTTTTTTAGAGATTGTTCATACATAGTGGTTTACTACGCATGCATTGGGGCAATTCATATATGATATTTGGTTTGTGACATGATAATTCTTACACTATTATTAAGTTGTGCTTTGATAGATCATCACATTTCTAGCGTCACATATTGTGGATCCCCCACATATTTTGCAAGTATCTTACATACACCTCTCTCACTCTCTTAGTTGCATGCTTTGTTTCCATGAGCTATTCTATACTTGTGCATTCATGTGGATATTAGTACAATTGTATAATTTTTCATATGCATGTGTATTCTAACTATTTCTTGGCACATCTAATAAATATTTTTTTCCTTGATTTATATCATTTGTATTTAGCATCATTTAGCCATGAATAAAACTTGATAACATAGATCATTTAGTACTTGTTGGGGATTAAAGGCCATTGTGCCTAGGCATCTATATTTATATTATACTTATTGCCCACACACCTATATGCTATAGGGGGCGGCCACCCATTGTTATCACTTTATTCTTTATTCTTACTATGAAAATAGAATAAGGGAAGATAGGTCACTCATTATGACTATTGGAGTTCTTGCATATGATCTTGCTCTCTCTTACTATGACAATAGAATAAGGGAAGACATGCCACTCATTATGATTGTTGGAGTTCTTGCATATGATCTTGCTCTCTCTTCTTGCTCCAACCTTTATAGCTCTTCCTTGCTCCTTTTGTTTTTTCTCTCTTTTCTTGTGCCAACCTCCATGGCTCTTGCTTTCTTCTTCTAGATATGCCCTCTTTTCTTCCTCTAACCTCCATAGCTCATGCTTGCTTGTTCCACTTGTGCTCTCATTCTTACTTACCCCTTCCACCTTTCAACTACTATCAAAGGAAGCATTTGGGGAGCTTCATTGACCTTCACTTCATCCTAGGAAGAGAGCTTCAATTGAGCTTCCACGGTAGCCCCACTTCAATCTATTTGAGGTATGTGGCAACTCCCTTTCCTTCCTAGCTTATTTCCAAGCAATTTGAAGCAACGTTTCCCATTGCCAAGTGACCTTGGAGGTCAAGCACAAGGGATAGCCTTGCAATTTTTGATATAGGCACTACTATGTCTTTGAATTTGAATGAGTTTTATTCTATTTCTAGGTAGCTTACTTCACAGGGGACTACCTTTGAGAAAATGCTAGGCCTATGTTTTTGCTTGTCACTCTCCACAAGACTTTGGATACTTTCTACACTACCATAAGTACTAATGCTCTTGCATATGGTTTTACACAAAGATATAGAGAGGGTGACTTGCTTATTGAGGAAGCAAATAGGAAAAATAATGATGTAACATATGTCTCTCGTGCACTCATTGTTAGAGACTGTAATGATTGTAGATATGGTGATGACTACTGTAACAAAGATGCACAATAGATTAGGTCAATCTAGATCTCGTGGGCAGGGTCGCAATAAATCATGTGGCCCCAAGTTATTTCTTACATGCCATTATTGTGGGCATTAGGGTTATATTTGCCCACAATGCCATAAAATATGCCAAGATAAGTGAGAGAAAGGTATTAAAAAAGCACAAGGTAATGTTGAAACTTTGGATGATCGTAGTATCACAAAGTGTACTATTGAGACTGAGGAGATAAATGCATTGGAGCATAGTTTTGATTAGTACATTTTAGCTACTTCTTCACCTGATGACTAGTTGACTGATACTCAATTATCTTTCTCTCAATGTTAGTTGCTTGATTCAGAGGCTTTCTTTCATGTGACAACCCATCATGCTTGGTTCTATACCTATCATCCTATGACAAGTTCTGTGGGACTTAATGATGATTATGTTTGTGATATTATTGGCATTGAACATGTTCATTTGCAATTTTCTCTTTCTACTAGTATTTCATTTATTTTGCATGATGTACACCACATGTCAGCTTTGATTAAAAGCCTTATCTTTGCATGGAAGTTAAATGATGCTAAGTATTATGTCTCCTTTCTTGATTTTGCATGGAAAATCATTTGTGCCAATCTCATTTGGGCTAGAGGTGCAAAGATTGGTAGTCTTTATCCATTACTTGTATCTAGCATTACTAATCATGTTTTGGTTGTGATTGATCTTCCACATGTATCTCTTTGGCATTGCCATCTTGGGCATATATCCCTATGAAGCATCTATTGCCCCTAAACTTTTTATATTTTGATTTATGTGATTATTACTTAATGGGCAAATAAACTTGTAACATGTATAAAAAGTCTTGTTGGGGATAAAGGCACCTATGCATATGTTGCCTTGTATATACTTCACACATCATGATGACTACACACATGTATGCTATAGGTGGCAAGCACCCATCATTGTTACTTTATTATTTATTCTTTCTATAACTATTAAATATGAAAGGCTAATTGGAAGACATAGATGTGGCATGTATTGGCTTAAAAGAAGTAGGCTAAGGACTTTGAAAACTCAAAGGCATTGATCAAGATACTTGGAATGAGTTGGATGAGTAATATAAATCCACTATTATATTTTCATTGTCAAAATAGGTCTATTTCAATGTTGTGACACCTGAGGACAATGATTGGTAGTTATAAGAGAAGATATGTAATATTTATAGCAAGCAAAGTCCTACTTCGTAAATGTATTGACTAAAATAACTCGTGGACCTTTGCGAGACAGAAGGGATTAGTGATTCCACACATTTGAATGAGTTTCATTTGATTTTCAGCCAATTGACTTCACAAGGCATTGAGTTTAAGGATAATCTTCCTCCCTTGTTCTTGTTTATGATACTTCTTGAGTCATGGGACACTTTTTGTACCGCCATGTGTGCTAATATGCCTAAGGATGGTTTGAAACTCTAGGATGTTGGGGGAGTAATACTCATAGAGGAGATAAATAGAAAGAATGTGGATACAACCCATAATTCTCATCATTGATTGTTAGGGATATACATGATGGTAAGAGTGGTAATGACTTCCATGGTAGAGACTCTAAGAGATCTTAGTCTTGCGAATTGTCTCATAGTAAGTCCCATGGTCATAAGGCCTCTTTCACATGTCATTATTTTGTGGGAATCATGGTCATATTAGTCCATAGTGCTATAAGATGCACGATAATAATGCAAGGATAAAGGCAAGGGTAAAGTTGAGGATAAGTTTGATTATCATATCATTGTTCTTAATAAGTCCAATGTGAAAATTGAGGAGATAAATGCATTGGAGCCTAAGTTTGATGATGATTACATCTTAGCAGCTTCTTCAAGATCATTGCTTTGGAAATATGTCCTTAAAAGGAATGAAAAATGTTTTCTTATTTGCAGTAACTTCTATCCCTTAACTACAAATGTTTTGATTCATGCGATCATTGTCCTTATGGTAGGCACACATATGGATCTCATTAATAAGAAGTCTAGTATTACACAATGGATAAGCCTCTAGCTCTTGTTCATTTTGATATATGTGGTCCCATGCCCTATCAATCACTAGGTGGCACGAAGTACTTTGTGATTTTCGTTTGATAGTTATTTGTATAAGTTCTAGGCTATCCCATAGAGTAAAACTTGAATATATTGGCTACCTTTTAGCATTGGCTTGCTCTTGTTGAGAACTAGTATGGGTATAGGTTGAGATGCCTAAGGTCAAAGAATGGGGGTGAATATGTCTCTAAATCATTTGGGTAGTTTTTTTATGAGCAGGGTATTATGCATCGATTGACCATCCCTTACATGCCACCCCAGAATGGTGTTGTAGAGTGCATGAATAGGATGATTCAAGAGAGATTCCATAGTATGCTTTGCTAGGTAGAGTTACTGTAGCAATTTTGTACTAAGTTAGTTACTATTGTCATACATTTAATAAATAGATCCCCATGCATTGCTATTAGTTTTCAAGTTACAGAGGAGGTATAATTTGGAAAATCTCAGTCATATACTCATTTGCGTGTCTTTAGATGTGAGGTTTTTTGCTACATTCCCAAGAACAAACACAATAAACTGGATCCTAATTCATATGTGGGATATGATACATAGGCTAGAAAGGTCATCTGTAGCCATGATTTTATTTTCTATGAGAAGAAGATGCATGAGCAACCTAAGCAGGTAGTTGAGGTATGCAGGGTGATATTTCAGAAGGAGCCTCATGTTACCGTTGTCAGAGGGGTTTTTGTCAAAAGGTCGAATCCGTCGGGGATCAGAGGTAGAAGGAAGTAGAGATAGGAGATGGAAGAGAAGATAAAGAATACACAAGAGGTAAACACAATAATGACAAAGCACAATGAATTAAATCAATATGTATTGACAGAACCTGAAATCCTTTGTCTGGCACTACTCAGAAGCACTCTCCAGGCATTAGATCTATTGGAGCTCCCTCGTAGAAGAAAAACGTGGATAAGAAAACTTTCTCTACTACTCGAAATCCAAATTTGATGGCTCCGTTGGCTTCGTAAGGGGGGTATAGGACACCTGGTCCAGGGATCTTCCAAATCACTCCTTCTTCCTCTTCCAGTTCAAACTGTAGTTTTCAGCTTGTCAACAGTGATAGCAACGCGCACGATTTCGCTCATCTGTCTTTTTTATTAAAAACCCAATAACTTGCTAAAAAAGAAACTTGATTTTTGCATGCCATCCTAATCTAGAAGCTTTTCTAGCTTTTTTGGATTTTTACAATAAGTAATATAAAAAATAAGCTAAAATTATCCATCCATGCCACGGACATAGGCACTAATGACTCAGATTACAGTGACTCTCTACATTAATAAGAAAGTCGGATGATGATGCACTCCAGAGTTTTTCACACCGTGTCCGCGTTGTGGCACGACACAATATAGCCCAACTAGACAACCTACATTGATATTCTAGTGGCCCATGATTATGATGTTAGACAAGATATATAGGCCCCATAGCCTGTTTTGAGATGGTTTATTAAAGATAGACATAAACATGATTGATTTGAGCCCTCCATGGACTATATTATGGTGACCTATTCTAGTGAGCCCTTTACTTATGAGGAGGCCATGTGTAGAGGTAATAATCACTCTTAGAAGAGGGATATGTAGTTTGAGTATGACTCATTACAAAAAAAATATATGTGGGATTGAGTTTCTTTGCTTAGTGGAAAGTGTGCTTTGCCATGTAAGTGGGTATACAAGTTAATAAGATTCTCTATATTTTTTTATAGGAGAGCTCTTGGACTCAAGCTATGGGGGGGAGAATGGAGACAACTCATCTATTATGGAGCTTGATTAAGTACAAAATTGGTCAACAAAACATCTAGATGGAGCTTCCATATTGGTGGAACTGCCTTAATGCAGCTTTGGTGGTGTTAATTCCTATTCTATCTTAACCTCCTCCCTAAATACCCTCAAGGCCTATATAAAGAGGCCTTCCCCTTTGTAATTTGCAAGAAGAAGAGAAAGCCAAGAGGCCTTCTTCAGCCCTATTGAGCCTTCCCCATTCTCTCTCATGAGCTTATGCAGTTCATTCCCTTACTATAGCTTATGCATGCTCTACAGTGTAATAAGCCCATGCTATTAGTGTCCATATTGTGTATATTGGTTATGTCTTGAGGGTTCTCCATCTCTTGTGCCCTCAAGTTTTATTGATTCATCTATTTTTTTGTAGTTCTCTCTCTCTCTCTCTCTCTCTCTCTCTCTCTCTCTCTCTCTCTCTCTCTCTCTCTCTCTCTCTCTCTCTCTCTCTCTCTCTCTCTCTTAGTTTTTCTCTCTTCTCCCTCACAAGCTCCTCTCCTTCTTGCATAGCATTCTAGTCCGCTCTTCCATAACTAGATGGTGCCCTTACCTCATTCACTTTGTGGTAGAAGGGAGTTTGGCATAATATAGAGGCTGCAATACCGAATTTCCTTCATCATAAATTAGTGCCCCCACTGAGGACATTCTCATCCACAATTCTCTACCTCCTTATGCGGGACGATATAACACATGGTGGTGCATCCTCTACAATAAGTGCTCCAAGTGGCTCTTTTCCAATGCTTTCACCAACTCTTTTTGAAGCTGGTCGAAGTCCACGACTCCCACATTGGTCTCCCAAGGAAGCCCAAGAAAGGAAGTATGCCTATCAGATGACGGCATGTATGCGGGTAAAAGATATTCACCTTAGAAATTCCATTCTCTCACAACGAAAAAAATCATGTTGCCATCAATTGCTAGGTTCTCATAATTGTGGTGAGTGTTTTTCAAACAAAGTGAAGGCCCTTCCGGGAGGTCCTAGTCTCCAAATCATCAAATCCCTCTCTCTCTCTGGCCTAATCCACATCAAAGGAGGACAACTATGCATGAATGATGTGGAGTTTTGTAGAGGTGCAAAGTATGGAGACTACCTTCAACTGTTGCTAGCTCCGAAGGTTGGGTGTGGTTGAAAAGGTGGTCATCACACCTTATGAAATATATGTCACCGAGGATGGACACACTAAGGCAAGAACAATCACAAATTCTCTGTATAGCAAAGTTGGTGGGTTCCAGAAAGAAACACTCTGGGGAAAATCCTTTATAATTCAAGAAAGTGCATTCCCTCTACTCTCTTAAGTAGTCTCCACTTATGAATAATAATAATGGGCCAAATTTCTACACCTTCCACTTTGTACAAAACATTCGAGTTAATGTATGCATCAGTAGGAAGATTTTCTTCTAGCAGCGTCTTGTCATGTACTTTGGGGCTGAAAGATTAAGGGAGATTCTTGTATCACCAGAACCTATAATCTTCCCAATGCTAGACTACAATTCATCCTTTTATGTACATGTCTTTATTTTATTATAATAGTTTCTCATGAATCACCACGAGTTGTATGGACCAATCCAACCTCTTGCTATGCAAACCGTGCATATTGTAGCCAGTACAAAGCTTAGATTCCAAGGCATTATTAAAAGCATACAGGGGCCTAGATGTCTTACTGAAATCAATGCATCTGTGAACCCATTCATCCTTCCCCTCATAAAATACAACTTAAGTCTAAACGTGTGCATCTTTGTACTCTACTAAGGCAACATGACATTTCCAAGCTTCTTTGGGTGCAATGGAGAAAATGCAGTGGATTTTTTGGACAACCTTGAGATGGCCTTCCTTGTCTCTGGGAGGGATGATGAAGCATTAAATTTGAGGGCTTTTCCTTTGGTGCTCAAGGAAGAGGCTAGAATGTGGTTCCAAACTCTAAATCCGGCCCAAAGATCTGAATGGGAGGGATTGAAGGCAGCTTTCTTGCAGAGATTTCAACAAACTAACTCAGCTGAAGAGTTATGGCAACAGCTTTTGGCCCTCCATCAAAGTGTTCCTTATGGTTATGCAACTTATGAGGAAGGGTTTTTGAAGCTTTGGGGGCAGTGGTTAGACTCAATGAATCCTAGAGAGAGAGCTCCAAACTACCTTCAAAAGGATCGATTTATTTCAAGTTTGTACTCCTTGCTCAAGGAGAAGGTAAAGGTGAAATTTCCAAACACTTTTGAAGATGCTTTGAGAATCACTAGGGAAAAGAATCAAAAGACTCTCTACCAAGCCCAAGCTAGCCAAGCAGTTTTGGGAAACAACATCACAACTATGGAGGCCTCTCAAGTTCCCCCAAATGTATCTAATGCACCATGCCTTGTTAGAGGTCAAGAAGACATGATTCAAGAAATAAACAATCTTACTAATGAACTAGAGGGCTTGAGAGTGAATCTTGTGTAAGGTGCAAGAAGACCTATTGAGGGGAATAGTGGGAATCGACCACAAATGCGGCGACAAGCAAGGAAGATGTTGTGTTACAACTGTAGAGAAAATGGACATGGCATGTACAATTGTCCTCACCCTAGAAGATATGATCACCCTGCCAGAGGTCCTCGGCAACAAGTAAGCCCTCCTCATGCTAGGACTCAAGAGCAAGAGCAATCACGACCTGCAATTTTACAACCACCTTATGTTCAAGTTGAAACCTCTATTGTTCAACCAAATGTTAATGTCATAAAAATAGAGGAGGTGGTCATGGATAGAAGGCTCCAAGAAGAAATAACAATAGGTAAGATGAAGATAGATGTAGTAGATACCATGCCTATCAAGTGGGTATGTGTCCAAACCGAGGTAAGCAAGGAAGCAATCAATGAGGCAAGTACATCACAAGCACCTAGAGATGAAGGGAAGAAGAGAAAGACTCGAACTAGATCTAAAATTGATATCTCCGACTTCCCTTTGGGTTCTCAGACACAACCTTATGATCTGATAGCAAATGTGAGCTTTCAAGGGCCAAAAATTACTTGGCCACAACTACTTCATGCCTCTCCAAAGCTACGATGACAATGGTCAAAAATGGTAAGCACAAGGGCAAGGCAAGGTAAAATGGTTAGTGCAATCAAGGCATATGGCCTCAAAGATATAGTGCCTTTAGTGGAGGCTCAAATCAAAGGTCAACATATTCGAAAAACATACATCGATAATGGAGTAGAGGTTTGTGTCATGACAGAAAAGCTTATGCATCAATTAGGCTTAGAAGTAATGGAATCCTCAACCTTTAGGGCAAAGATGGCCAACAATGATGCAGTCACATGTGTGGGTGTAGTGAAAGCTTTGAGAGTTTTCTGTTTTTGGAATCACTACAGCAGTGGATGTTTATGCGATGCCAGTAAAGGGAGAAGGTTATCCCCTCATCCTAGGGAGACCTTGGCTTATGGGCATCGAAACTAGGCAAGATTGGGCAACAAGGGATCTGGAGTTGAGGCCATGTAAGGTGGGTGGCCAAATCAAAAGGTGGTTTACAACTTGAAGAGTGGGCGTCAAGAGAACCTTGAACTAGAAACGTCTACCAATGAGTGGAGCTCAAGTGGATGTTCCCCATCGGTAGAAGAGAAAGAGACTTCAAGTGGAGAGAGTGATAGCGCTCTCAAAGTTATGGGCGTCACCTTAAAGAAACCTACCTCATCAGAAGACAATCCAAGAATCCAAGGACAAGATGTGCGGGATGCTAGCCTAGAGAAGATGATATCCAAGGATATAAAGAATGAAGAAAGGGAGGGTTATGTGAATGTTCTCAAGAAGCATGCATCATTGTTTATTTCTGATTATAGTCACATTACAGGTGTCACTGCAATGAAGCATCACATCCAACTCAAAGAAGGAAGCAAACCTGTAGTACAAAGATTGAGAAGACTGGGAATTGTGCAACAGGATGCACTGTTGATGGAGGTGAAGAGACTCTTGAATGTAGGACTCATATACCCAGTGGAAGATTTAGAATGGGTCTCCCCAGTAGTAGTGAGACCAAAGAAAAATGGTAAGTGGCGAGTATGCATAGATTACAAGCCATTAAATGCTGCAACAAAGAGGGACCACTTCCCTCTCCCATTTCAAGATGAAATCTTGAATGAAGTAGCAGGACATGAGCGGTATACAGTGTGTGATGGCTACTCTAGCTACTTCCAGATTCGCATTGCATAGGAGGATCAAAAGAAGCCCACTTTCACCACACCATGGGGCTGTTTTGCCTTTCGATTCATGCCCTTTGGTCTCACAAATGCCCCAACAACCTTTCAACGATTCATGAATATAGTCTTCCAACCTTACTTTGGTAAGTCCATAAGGGTTTTCATAGATGACTTTTGTATTTACAGCTCAAGGAACATACATCTATGCTTTCTTGTATTTACCATCACGATGACTATGGGTGATACCCAGTCCATGTGCTCAATTTCGTAAATGAATCCCACTCTCATCAGCTTATCAATCTCTTCCTTGACAGCATGAGCGTGTTTTGGATTCATAGGGTACAGTCGTTGCTTCACCGACGTTACTCTGGTGTCATGGGTATATTATGAGTCACTACACTCGAATCTACCCCTTTGAGCTCTTCCAAGGACCAAGTGAATACATCTACGTACTCTTGCAAGAGAGTGACAAGACTCGTTTCTTCTTCCTCAGTCAAGTCATCGGCAATGAAGGCTGGTCGGGATGTCTCCCCTTCTTGGGCTAGGTTCACCTCCTTGACCTTGGTTGGTCCCTCCAATCAGTTCGCTCATTTGCCCTTGCCGTTTGGCACCCAACAGGATCACTACCCTATCTCCTCTCTTGAATTTTGTAAATCTTTTAGGGAGGTCCTGCGGTTTTCATTGTTCGTCTGTTCGTGTGTCCCTGGATTGTTTCACTCTTTCCTGCTTCAATCGTGTGAGCCTCAAGTGGACGGGGAGGTCCCCCTTGGTGCATCGGGTCTTGGGCCGCCTAGGTATTTCTAGGTCGCTATCTGAACTTACCTCTGACTTAGAGTCAAACTCCCCATCTTTGCTAGAAGAGGTGGTCTCCCATGGTGGTCGCAGTTCAGATGGTGATTTTGTCCTAAGCATTGGTGTCATTCTTGGTTGGGCTAGGCATGCTTGCTCAATGTCTATGGCTCTTACGTGTTCTAACCAGGCGCGATCACAATCCATGCACATGACCCCTCGCTCTATCCTAAAGACACTCTTTTTCTGTGGCTTGGAGTCTGCCCGTATTTGTTGTATTTCATGTCCCTCAGTGTCGTATTCTACGGTATCTATCTCACCCTCACTTTCGTCACTGAAGGATTGGTAGTCTTCATACTCGTCATTAGAGTCCTCTGCATCAGACTACTCGTCATCTCCTAGGGCTTGGTATATCTCTTGTCATTAATTAGGGACTAGGGCCCAGTTGTACACGATGTTTAAGTCATGCACCCTGGTCCATTGCCACTTGGATTTGTCTAAGAGATCCTGGAGTGGTTTGAAGTTTGCTACTGGATTGTCAGCTAGCTTGTCTGTTAAGTATTCTAGAATCTCCTAGAGTTCTCTTTTGTTGTTTGGCACTTGGAAGGTGGCGGGCTTAGGTCTCCCATGAAGGGTTCCTGCCATCATGCAAACTCGTACGAAGGGCATGCCGTTAGACTTGCCCATCATCTTGATGGCTTGCTCATATGCCTCATGATCCAAGAGCTGTAGGTTGATTGTAGGAAGGATGTGCATCCAATCTTGCTCATCCTCTAGGCATGGGATATGCTTGGTCAAGGGCCCATAAGACTTCTTGACTTGAGGTTACCTTTGAGCATCGCGGAGATGGTATCCAAGTCTACCGGTGAGGTCTTCCAAGTGTCCATCTCTACCCTCACAGCTTCCGTTCTGTTGCCTAGGAAGATCAAGCCGTTACTCCAATCTTCAATAACTCTGGCATTGCGCATCTAGGGTCGGCCTAATAGGATATCGTAGTCCACTCCCTTCATGACTATAAAGTCGATAGAGAACTGGACACCTGCGATTTTCACTGGCTAGTTTTTAAGTACCCTGAATGGCTTCACTCTCATGCCATTTGCTAATGTGACATTAAATCGAGCGATCTCGACAGGTGGGTTTCCCCAAGTCTAAAGTACTGCATATCTTAGCACACTAACCCTAGCTCCCATGTCTACGATCCCCTTTCTCATCGTGTCACCTAGGGCTAGGACCGGTAATACTGCATGCATATCGGTTCCTTCCCAGAAAGCATTGACGTGCAAGGATTTTGGCACAGAGTGCAGCGTTAGACTCAGTATTTTTGTTTTTGCATCAT
The DNA here is from genome assembly GCF_053477565.2 of Lygodium microphyllum. Lineage (NCBI taxonomy): Eukaryota > Viridiplantae > Streptophyta > Polypodiopsida > Schizaeales > Lygodiaceae > Lygodium > Lygodium microphyllum. Next base: position 66,978,711 of record NC_141136.1, read on the forward strand.
GGTCATATAGATCAACAGCTTGTTCTCGTGACCCCTCAACCCACTGCTTCATGTCTTGCCATAGGGTGGGATGCTGCTTAAGCAGGTCTTCCAGGCTTAACGTCACAGGGGTGGTCACTAGCGTGGTAAGGAGGTCATTGGATGCTCATATCTCTCCTAGATTGGATTGTCCTAGCCAATGGCCGGACTGATTTGCGGGCCTGCAGCATCAAGGCTTGGCCTAAGCGATGTTGCTTGTGGTGCGGTCGCATCTCCTGACTTTGGTCGAGGGGGTGAGACTGGCATGCTTATGCTAGGGAGATCATCGATCTCATCCTCTAGGATGGGCTCAGCGTCCCTTAAGTGCTCTTGGGCCTCTTTCACCTAGTCCTTCACTTTCTCTATGGCCTCTAGTTGGTGCTTTGGATGCGGGTATTCCTCTACCTTGGCACTTCCCTTTTCGGCCGTCTTAGGGGCTGAAGTTTCTGCCTCTGCGTCCATGACCTTCTTTCCAACAAGCAGAGTTGTAGCACTCTCAGTTTTCAATGCAATCTTAGCTTCCGACCTCTTCTTTCTCCACCTATGGCTCTTCTTCCCTATCGAGGTTGCATCGAGGTTGCTAGGTCTTGGCAGTGATATGCTGGCTTGCTTCGTCTAGGCATGGGTCATTACCCACAATGGGATAGGTGTAGCCTCCCCATCTAGGTTCTCAACACCAAACAATCCCAATGGGACAGATGGTACGTTGGCTGAACTTGAAGAAGGTTTTCGCTTTGGGCAATTGACGAAGAGATGGATGATTCCTCACTCAACGCACCTTAGGTCAGCTTTGTCTCTATTCTACTACTCCCTCTTAGGGCAATGTGATGAGACATGACCTGGGTGACCACAAGTCCAACAGTTGATTGGATCCTGCATTTATTCTCCTAGGCCTCTACCTCATCCTCTCCCTAACGCCATCACCGGTACTGGTCGATATTCCATAAGGACTACGTTGCCCTCGTCGTCGTGAGAGGCGTAAGGGTATATGTAAGTCTCTTCCTCATTTGGCTCTTCCACGTAGTGGATTGGAGCATCACTCAGTGGATGGGTCATGTAGGGACCAAGAGGTCTAGGTACGCCTGTAGGGTTTATGTCCATCCTAGGAATAGTCGGCTTAATGTCATTAGGCGCAGGAAGGGCCAATGGGGCTCCCCTTCCGAAGAGTGGCTGCGGCTTAATCGCTAGGTAAGGTTGGCCGTATGGTTGCAAGTACGGAAGTCTTCTCGGCAATCTGCAATGTGTGACATCGTGACCAAACCTGCCGCAATTAGGGCAAGGTCTCAACCTAGGGTCTTGACACTCGACTAGCAACTGGTTTCCGCCACAGTACACACATTGGACGTATGGGCGCGTTGGTCGTCTCAACATGTCTTGCAGCTTGGCTATCTCCATCTTGACATCAGCCAAGTCTTGGTTTGTCTCGGTGGCTTTCCCCTTATCTTGGGATGATGAGATTGATCTTTCACTAGAGAGGCTAATGCTCTCTCTGAACTTTGCGAGTTGGTTTCTTTTGAGTTTGAGCTCTTGGAGCTCTGCTCTTTCAGCTGATCGTCAACTTTGATGGCTTCCTCAAAAACCCTAGCTAGCGCTTCTCGCTACAAGCTCGAGTTGCCTGCCAAAGCCTTATACAGTTCCTCATTTTGAATTCTGCTTATGAATACAGTTGAAATTGCTCTTTCAGTCGGTCATTCGCCTGTAGGGATTCTCTTGAAGAGACTCCTCATGTGGGTTACGTAATCGCGAATGTCCTCCTTCTCTTTCTACTTGACATTCATCAATCGTACTAGCAGATTGTTGGAGTATCCAGGCTCGGAAAATCTCTTAATGAAGAGATTCTTGAGGCCATTGAAGTTGGCTCGCTCTGTGGCATCTAAGCTTGTATACCAAGTCCTACCCTTGTCACCTAAGCAGAGCCCGAACGCTTGAGAGCGTTGAGTCAGGTCACTGAGGCCGTTGGCTTCACAGACTTGCTCGAACTGCTCTACAAAGCTGTATGGATCGTCGTAGGGTTGATACTTGTCAAGCTGCTTTGCGACTATTGGGATTTTAGACTAGCTCTTAGAGCCTTGAGTTGCTCCTAATCCTGCCAGTAGTAATGTCGCCAATGCTACGTCACTTTGCTCTGCTGTGGTGTTGTCTAGTAGTCGCTTCATGAGAAGCTCGCTCAGCATTAAGTCTCCTTCTAGGGCTCTCTCATGATCCCTTTGGTTTCTACCGGCTAAGTTCAACACTCGTTGCATCTCACGCAACTCCATGCTTTGCCTTTGGCTGCTAGCCCGCTGGTCTCTATTGTATTCGACTATGCTTTGCAATGCCTTGTGGACTAGCTTTCTCTCTTCTTCTAAGTCTGCGATGATAGCATCTGTTGTCCTGCCGCGATGCTCATACCAGGCGTGTGCATCGTAGCTACTAACCAGCTCTGAATAGCCTCTAGGAAGACGCCTAAGTCGAGTTCCTCGTTAGACCTGCGGTCTGAGCTTTCTTCTGCCAAGCACAGGTCGAACAACGAGAGCCAGTGAGTGAGGCCATGCCTGAACCAAGAAGGTCAAGAGACAATGCCAAGGACAGGCTTTGGACTTACAAATATCGTAGAAGACCCCAAAAGAAGCCCAAGCCTTATAGACACAAGCATCGATGGAGAGCTAGCACAACGCCACGATGGATATCCAAGACGTGGCTTCGGGCTCAAGGGTATTATGCAGGCAACCAATGGATTTGGGTGCCAAAACCCCTTGCTAAACCTCCGTGGACGACTGAAGGCCAGATCGTAGCAAGAGCAAGGAAGCGTAGGAGAAGATCTAAGCGAAAAACCAAGTCTCGAGTCAACAACAGGGGAGTGACCGAGCCCCTCATGGCCAAAATCAAGAAACCAAACGGGACCAATCGGAGGGTAAATCCTCGGCCTACTGTGCTCGACAAGCAGATGCCAGGTGTAATCGTTGAGGATGCGCAGAAGCCGCTGGTGCCCAAGGAGCCTTTGATACCCCAAGAGGATAGCAAGCATCATAGGCACAACATTGCTCAGGGCAAGGTTGAGCGCTCAACAAAGCAAATAGCACAATCATCCAACAGCCACGAGCAAATCTCCAAGCCAGTGTCAAAGCCCCTTAAGAGCCCTAAGTCTCCTGCACCCTCTTCCCCTACACGAACACAGGAAGCACAACACTCATCACGCGCGGCTATTGAATCCCAATCTCGACCTACATCAAAGCTTCCAAATGTCCAAGAGGCAGGACACGACACCGCCCGTGGCTCTCAGCCCAAGGTTATGCCTATGCAACCTAAGGTGGCTAGCTCAACTGATACTCGGCCTACACAAGGGAATGCTCTAAGAGCAACGACCACTTCTAGTTGCCCTAAGGACTTGACACCGCAACCCACCAAGGGTACCCAGCCCACTAAACTAGCTGCTACTACTTCCAATCAGGAATCACAGCAATCACAGCCCTTAGCTGTGATGAGACCCCTTACGAACGGTGTCCTTAGTAGTTTACCTATGGAAGAGGTGTTGCAACCAACCTCCTCGAAAACTCCAACACTTTCTGAGCGCCTAAAGCCTAGGCTAAAGGAGTTAAACTCAAGGGAGTTTTTTTGAAGAGCTAGACACTCTGACAAGGGAGGTAATTGTGCTCTCACAACCTAGCAAGGCTATTCAGCAGGCCACGGCCATGTCCCAGAAGGACACACTAGAGGAAGAGAATGCTGAGGCCCAACCAAACACATCAACGATTGGTCTAGTTCAGGGTCCTGAGTCGTTGAGTGATGCACCTTCATTGACCAAGAAAAAGAGGAGAAAACAATGAAGGCGACAACAATCACAGGTGGTTGTGGACCCCAAGAGCATTGAGACCAAGAGCGATGGAGAACTGGGGAATAAAGCATCGAGTCCATCCACCAATGAACCCGTTAATGCCTCTCCTAATAGCAGTGAACCCTCAGACGCACCCGTGTGCTCTGAAAAACCAAAGCAATCGTTGCCATCAAAAGTTGCTTGCAACACTCTATCCACTGACAATAGAACTCGCATTGACCAATCAAGAGTGGATACAACGTCATCACAACAGGGTGACAAATCTATACCAGTCACATCCAAGAAGAACCATGAAAAAATAGCAGCAAAACCTCAGGAGAAACGTGAGAACCCCAAGAGCATAAGAGATCCTAGCATTGACCAATCTTGCTCATCTAGGCCTGAGCCCCCAGCCATGCTAAAGCCTAAGGAAACTCTTAGAACTTTGCATGAGATAGCAACCGAGCAAGCCCTCGTTGAACATAGAAGTGTCACAGAATGCTTAACTGAGTTGTATGCTAAGCTCAAAGTGGTTGCACGTGTCTACGTCCTGGCAGACATGGGCACAATCCTCAAGGAGCAGCTTGGAGATTACTTGACCTTTCCTCTATCATGGGAAGAGCAAGAATATCTTAGCGAGCACTACGACAGGCTCCTGCATGAACGCATGCGACTCATCTCTGACGAGGAGGCTGACGAACTGCGCTTAACCGTCACATTCAATGAAATGCTCTACTGACCAAATCTCGTAGCATAGAGCAACTAAAGCGACTATCAGCAAGCTAGAGACAATTTGAGCAGCGTTGGTGTGAAAGCCGCGTTGTAATGGCCGAATTAGGAGCTCAGATCATGACAGTCTCAGAAGAGCGATTGGCCAAATGGCGGTCTCAAAAGGACCCTACCTACCTAGCACTAACTTCCCTTCGAGTGCTAGCCGACATTCGGGGTACGGACTTAGCTGGAACTAGGCTACAGGGCCCTTTGATTGATAAGGTTCTCACTGAGGAGGAGTTACATATTGCCAGTAGGCTCGGTCAAGGTTCCATGCTACTTGACGTGGCAAAATATATATCAGTATTAAGTAAGCTGCCGCAAATACTAGATGTGTGTGCCACGCTCTGGTACAACCCCAAGTTCTACACTTGGTTCTTATCCTCGTGAAGTGACATGGATTTATAAATATGTATATAAATAAACACTGCTTTTGGTGTCACCGTGTATAAACAATGTCAACACACACAAGCAATGATAGTCAAGCGCAGGGAGAAGAGTTGGGTCAGATAAACTAAGATCCTCAAGTCCTCCTCTCATCATGCATTTAAAAGCCGTGTGACCAGCCCCACCTCCAAGTGAAGGGCATGCAACCCACATTGCCACCATAGGAAGCCTTGACCAACAACTCTAATGGTGTAGACAGGGTGTAGTCCCTTTCAATACACCTGCTTCCCTTTTTGGTCTATCCTTTCGAGGATGTGCCCTGTCCCACTCCACGACAACCAGTCCACGCGACTTAGCATAAACTAATATCCGCTAATGACTGGAGGCAATGCAAATATCAGCATGGGGGCCATTCCACTATAACAAACACTGCATGCCTCACCCCTCCCCTTCTTGTCATATGCGCTTGATAAACCACACTAAAATCCCTTCATGCAAACAGTTGTATCCTATATCCAGGTCTAACCCTCGAATTGCATCTTGCAAGCTTCCTTTTTTGATGGGACACATGGAGAAACATGGACATCTGGCATGTAAAGACGCTCTTCGCAAATGACGGGAGCATGTGGCACGAGCCCCTCCACCAGAACCCTATGTGCCCACCCTTAAGAGGTATGCCAAGAAGCGAGGCCCTAAGCGACACTGTCCAGGGCGAAGGCAAAAGAATCCTCGAGTCAAGAAAGTCGAGACTCAAAACGCGCAACAGGTGGCAGCACTAGTGGCACAAACCCCCAACTCACGCTCGGGCCCCAGATGCTCAAGGGCAGAAAGGGCAGCTCAGGAAAGGGAAGAATTTAATGAATTGTTTAAAGGCATTCTGGAAATGGTAGCGGGCCGGGACTACACCATTCATGTCCCAGCCGACATGTTCCCTACCCAACCCCATAGGAGTCCCAATCACCCGGCCACCCAGACTCGCCCCGCCTCGTACAAATAGAGTAGCCCCATGTTGTATAAAGGGCTTATCAAATGCTACCTGGCCATAACTTTTTGTCTTTAAATGGTTAAGTGTTGACATGTTCCCGAATTGTACGAACTTTTCATATCTGCGTTTAATATATTTCACGTCTTTAGCAAAAGAAAAAGCTAATCAAGCGCAGGTGATAAATGTCTAAGTCAACACCATAGAATTCAGATAAGTGATGTCTCCTTGCATTGCACTGGTTTATTATAGTTGCGGCATATACCATGCATGTACTCTCATGAAGCGACAAGTGGATATAGGATGAGACAGGTCTTTGGGCAAAAGTGTTCAATGCCCGATCACCGCAAGACCATTGACCCCACAAGGAGCCACGGCAAAGCCATGCTGCCGAAAGCACGAATCACCCTTGCCAACCGCCCACGTCGCATGGCCCAAAGCACATTCATGGGCCACGCTCCCTTTCTAGGTCAAGCTCTATAGTTGACTCACGGCAGTCGTTACCTCAATTGTACCAACATCACATGTGTTGCAAGGAGGTTTGCAATATCTCAAGTGTATCTCCCCATTTCGCCAACTACTTCTCTAGCAACGAGGCTAGGGCACAATCATCATTGTACTATCCATTTTTTCCAACCCATTGAAGGGCTGATAGCCTCAACATATTGTAATGGTTGTACTCAGGCAAGTCCCAAAAAAAAAAAACAAAAAACAAAAAGAGAAAAGAAAGAAAAAGAAACGAATGAAAAGATAAGAAGCACCCACGATCACAGCACAGCACCTAGGGGTCCTCAAATTAGGTACGTATAGTGACCTTGGTCGACTGGCTTCGTCCCTAGTCCCCTAGCTCTTTACCATCATCCACAATTGTTCAGGGCACATCAAGGGCATGACATACCCGGGGAGCTTGTCTCGCCTATGGTTAGACCCGTTACCCTGACCCACTTGCACAATTCTCTCTTGCACTCTGCCTTAGTACCGTTGCAATCAGTGGTGATAAGCACCGCACGATTGGCCATAAAAAATACACCGTACTCATCAAGCAAGTCCAATAGTTTCTAGCTACTGAAAGTGCGGTGTCCTTGTATTCAATTATGCTACGTCGTGCAATTACAATGCAAAGGATGTCTCATATACCTTCACGTGTACTTCTTCTCCACATGGGCAACTTTGCTTCATCCACGCATTGTTATGAGAAACTAGCCCACGGTCTTCAAACTACGTAATATCTAAGTAGGCACGAGCACTCACATAATATTTGCACCGAAGTATATCCACAGTTTGGGTCCTCAAGTGCAGGACAATACTCTAGGACCCGGTTCATTGACTGGTTGGGAAGCAGTGTTTTTTAAAGGAAACCAATGATACATTATCGTCATTGGCAGATTTGTGATCTATAAACCAGGTTTCATTTTGGACCTAGAGAAACACTGGAGATAATGGAAGGGAAGAGGTTTATTTATATTAAATGATTTCTATTTATTTGAGTTTAATAAAGTCGTTCTCAGTGACCCGATTGGTTATATTTGACAACGTGTAGAATGGCTAAAAACAGTGAACTTTTGATTTTATCTGATCTAAATGTCGTAGGATTAAAAAGCCGTACGATAGGCAACGATTATGTACGGTTTGAGGAACACTATAGTAAATCATTGCGGAATTTCCCAAGTGTTTAGCTAGGCAAATTAGGACTAGATGGCTACGGCATGGTCTAATTAATGATTTACTTTTGACTCTATATGTATGGGCACTTGATGTATACGAGGGTTCACCTGCTTCAGTCACACGGTATTTTTTTCTATTATACCTAAAATATCTATTCTTGCTAAATGGGCTCCTAAAAATAATAGACCATATGCTGAGAGAGAAGAACCGTATGATTGAATAACTTGGGAAGCTTGTGCCCATAGGAAATCGCGCAACCATCCATTAATTGTTGTCGAACTCTGGGTGAAGTTTCCCGCGGTTATATGGTTAACTACTCCCTGCTCACTTACATTACCCCAAACATCAGATTGCATTTTCCAACTAAAGTGGAATATCACAACAGAAATGGAGTTATACATCCAGAATAATCCCAGGAAAACATGATCCCATGCGGACACCTGGCAGGTACGTCCCCTACCCGGTCCATCATAGGGAAAGCAGAAACCAAGATTTGCTTTATCGAGTATTAGGCGGGAACTTCGAGCAAACAAAACACCCTTCAATAGAATTAATACAGTAACGTGAATAGTAAATGCATGGATGTGGTGCACCAAAAAATCTGTTGTACCCAATGGAATGGGTGATAGAGCAACTTTACCACCCACCGCTACCAGTTCGCCACCACCCCAAGTTAGGCTGGTACCCTCAGTAACATTAGGTGCGGTTGAACCAGGAGCAGAAGCATGAGTGTTTTGTATCCATTGGGCAAATATGGGTTGTAACTGAATAGCAGTATCGGAGAACATATCTTGGGGACGACCCAAGGCGCTCATTGTATCGTTATGAATATACAGACCAAAACTGTGAAAACCCAGGAATATGCATACCCAGTTGAGGTGTGAGATTATAGCGTCATGGTGCCGAATGACGTGATCTAATAAATTATTATATTGACTAGTCGAATCATAGTCCCTTACCAAGCAAATGGTTGCGTGTGCGGCTGCACCGACTATTAAGAAACCACCTATCCACATGTGATGCGTAAACAGGGATAATTGTGTGGCATAATCAGTAGCTAGGTATGGATAAGGGGGCATGGCATACATATGATGAGCCACTATAATCGTTAGGGATCCGAGCATGGCAAGATTGATCGCTAATTGGGTGTGCCACGAGGTAGTCAAAATTTTGTAAAGACCTTTGTTACCTTCACCAGTAAAAGGACCCTTGTGGGATTCAAGAATTTCTTTCGTTGCGTGTCCGATACCCCAATTGGTTCTATACATGTGACCAGCTACCAGGAAAAGATAGGTGGTGATGCGCTGTATCATTCAACCATAATCCCCCCGTGACTGGATTTAATCCTCCCCGAAAAGTTAGAAAATCTGAGTATTCTGACCAGTTGAGTGCAAAAAAGGGAGTCAATCCCTTTGCAAAACTGGGATATATTTGAGCCATAAGATCACGATTAAGAATAAGTTCGTGAGGAAGAGGTATCTCTTTGGGATCAACTCCTACATCTAAAAGTTGGTTGATGGCTAAAGAAACTACTTAAGACTGTTTTAGTAGCACTATTTTGACAAGAAATACAGATACGAGGACTGACTATAGATAAAGACTTATAAGTTTTCTTGGGTTTGGCTATTAAATTAGAACACAAAAGAAAGATAACTAGACAACATAACTTTAATAACATATGAATACTAGGAATGCTTAATCCAAAACTTGACGTTCTATTCCTGCCATGCCAATCATAAACAATTATTCTTCCAAAACTTATTTTGATATTATTTGCAAACGATGCCAAAAGTGATCATTTCATTTTATTGCCTAAGTCTCAGACCTTACACCGGGTAGGTCCTTAACCCTTCTGCCCTGAATAGAGGCCTTTTATGATGAAATGTTCCGGCTACAAGTCAGTGGACATGCAGGAAGAATTGCTCAATATGCATTAGCTCTTGAACGTTTATGGCATTGAAGAAGAGAGAAACGCAAATCAAAGAAAATATGAGATTGTTTAAAGCTAGAACAACAAAATAACCATCCTGGAAAGAAGAATTACCGACTATTATACTAAATTGTCAGTGGATGAGACTGGTTGAGTGATAACGGTCGGGGATGGAACTGCACGTGTTTATGGATTGAACAAAACTTAAGCAGTGGAAACTGTAGAATTTGCCAGTTTAAGGTGTCAAATGAATGGCTTCGAACCAGGTTCAAATCCTATAAACGAATCATAGTTGTGCTTTGTTTGCTATTTGGATTCGCCTTACCTGCTTATGCTTTTATAGCACAAGATTTTACCACCCACTTTATACCCATCACCAATATATTGCTGGGTTTATCATGGTAGGGGCCATATTCTTCATTAGGGATTATGATCCGGAACAAAACAAAGACAATGTATTGTCAAGAATGTTGGAGCATAAAGAAGCAATAATATCCCATTTAAGTTGGGCTAGCTTATTTCTAGGTTTCCACACTCTAGGTCTTTACGTACATAACGATGTCATGCTAGCCTTTGGAACTTCAGAAAAAAAGATTCTTATTGAGCCCGTTTTTGCATTTACATTATTGAAAAAGAAATATGGTTACAGATCTTTCTTAACTTTACAAAATACTTTAACCACCAAAGAATATTTGTTGAAAAAATAAAAGCTTTAGATAAAAGCCAATTTAAGCAACAAACTTGCAATTCACTCCAAGATACTAATTCAAATAATAGCTATAAGAAATGCAAACAAAAGAAACCGCATAATCCGGTTAATGATCATGATTGCAGGGACAAAGATAATGGTAAAAAAAACAACCAGATTAATAAATATATATTATCATAGCACGCTAACTAAAAGGCATTAGCGCATTGATTATGGCTTTCAGCATCAAGGTGCTAAACCTTCCCTAAGATGTTTTGATCAGCTTGTTATCCCACAGAGTCACTCTTATCCTAAGAGTGACGGCTCTTCCACTTGGTTAGCACCGTTAAATCATAGCAGGCCAACTTTCTAACTATTTGACTGATAAGTATTGCAATCAATCTCCCGCACTCTTTGGCTGATTCCTGTCTCTGCATGTTTTCGTTACTTTCTATCTAAAAGGCCTACACGCCAATCGCTGCATATTGCTTTGCCAGGCCAGACAATGCAGCTGATCGCGAATATGGCTTATTGCATGCCATAGCAAAGACTGGCTATATCGCATTGATTATGTTTGTTTTCTGCGATCATAATATTTTTTATAGGTCTGGAGATCATAACATTTTTTATAGGTCTAGCAAGTGTCATAAAGCAGCAATCCGGCTAATTCATTTTATTTTGGGCAAGCGGGTGCCTTCGTGGTTAAGATTTTAGGGCGTCGAAACGGATTTTGGAACCTATTTACATTTTCTATGAAAGGAACGGTCAACGAGCCCGCCGGTACGGACGCCGTTAAGAGGACCCCCAATAATTTATTGGGAATTGTACGAAGTATTTGAAAGACAGGGAAAAAGCCGAATCTATTAGAACAATTGTATGTGCTTTGCTTGCGGCCTCTTTTAAATGACAAAAGCCCTGTTGAAAGTACATAAGGAGAGTTGCAATGGGATTAAGGCAGATGGCTCTTTGTCTTTGGATTTTTTACCGGTCGTTCTGATACAATTTCCAATAAGTTAGACCAGTTTAGGGAGGATGGACAAAAAGAGTCACCATTTGTTGATTTGACTTGTTTATTCGTATTGAAGCTTTAGGTCTTTTTACCCCATACTTGAATCTGCCTTATTTTCAACCCGGCACTCCTTACGGATCTTTTACTCCTCAGACGCGATGGTGATTTACACCAGACAGATCTTTTACTCTACCTCCTCTAACCATAACCACGGGATGCTCCTACAAATCATGACCTTCGCCGAGGGTGTAAGCAATGATATTCCGTCGATTGCTTGAACGTGCTTTAGCTATCTTACATGAAGCCAGATTAGGTTTTTTTGGTGTTCTTGTTGAAACACGTGGGCATACTCCAAACTTTTAAGGACATTAATTCGAAGCTCAAGTACGTGTTTTGTGACGTTTCGCTTCTCTACGATGACGAAGCAATTGATTTATGGCGGGCATGTTTCGTAATCCGTATATTTTCTATCGCATACAGCCCCATAAAGTTATCGCTAAGGGTTTCTTTTTTTTGCTCAGCACTGTTAGCAAAGCGGCAAATATGATAAAAAAACGTGTTACATGCTATACTGCCTATTTAAGAAGGGAACTACAAGGTACTTCCAGAGAAAGTTCCCTGTACAACGGCCATTCGCAACTTCCTACCACGATTTGGCAGTATACCCAAGACTGGTTCCCCAGAGGTTCTGCAACCATAGCGAACCCTAGAAGGGACCTGAAAGGGACTATTAAAGAGTTTTTAGGGTGGACTACCCTGCCACCAGAGCTGGTTCTCGAGGAATTAGACATGCCACACGGATATCTAAGCTGGACTTATGGTTAAGTCTAAGGCTCTTAATACGTGGGAGGCCTCGGGTTCGGCCAGAAATTCCAACGCAGGTGCCCTGCCTGTCCGTTCGGCGAGTGTCATGCCTGTCTCGTTTGACTTGTCTCCCAAACTAATCAAAATATGTCTTGTGCACGATAAAAAGACTAGCACTACCCCTTAAGGAGAGACCACATGCGAGGTTTTCCAATTGCAGGTATAAGCTGTTGGTTCGCTCTTCATCAATACTCAACTCTAAATGCTTATCCCTTACCATCCGACAAGCCCGCAAGAATCGTCACGTACAGAATCCCCACCAAACCAACACTTGTGCTAGCCATCAATACAATCCCCAACACAGAATAGCCCTACCACCAACTCCAACAACCTTCCACCAGCCACCTTGGCCACCAACAGGCCCCCAGGACCTTCTACCACACCACCACCAACACTCATCCATGGAAACCATGGGCGTCCTTGTCACCCACGTCTTCGGTGCATGCTACAGCCTGCTACCTACGACAGTGAGTGCCATGGGACTAGCACTCGTCTAGGAGGGGGTAATGTTAACCCCAACACGAAGAAAGCAAAAGGAAATAAAAAAGACGTAGGGCAAAGGTGGAAAAAAGGTAGTCCGACTAAAGAAAGAATAGGAGAAAAGGCCAAAAGCGCAAGGGCAACCTTAAAAGTCCAAGGCAAATGCAAAAGGGGAAATGCACATTTTAAAATAAAAAGACACACCCTGAAATCTTGTAAAAGAGCGCCGGGCTCTCACCCGTGCAATTTGTAAATGTAGACGGGCGGTGGAAAGAAAGCTAGGAAGATAGAAGGACAATGGAAAAAAGGGCCTAAGCTACGGCCGGCCATGTAAAAAAGGGGAAAAGGGGATGACCGCCCAAAAGAGATTTAGGGTTTTGTATATAAAGTTGAAAAGAGAATGAGAAGCTCATTCTTGTGTGTGGCCAAAAGTAGCTCTCCTCTTCTTCTTCTTCTTGCTTGCTTGAGCTTGCACTTGAGAGAGGGAGTGTGAGAGTGTGAGGGAGTGAGTGTGTGAGGTGAGGGAACGAGGAGGAGAAGCTCTCCATCTTCTCCTCTCTTCTTCTTTTCTCTTCTCTTCTTTTGTCTTGCTCGCGCAATGGAGCTTGGAGCGTGGAGCTTGAGGATGGAGCTTGCTTGAAGCTTGCACTTGGATCGTGGAGCCACCGGAGTGCGCAGGAGAGGAGGTAACTCAAATGGCATGGAGGTAAGCTCACTACACTCGTAGATATGGATGGCGCGTCGGCTATGTGAGAGGTAGCCATTAGTGCTCGACTTGGAACGCTTGAAACAATAAGCGGTTCGTGGGTCTTGGCGGTTGAGCGAAAGCTCCCACAGTTGTGCATACAGACATTTGGGGGCCTACACAAAATGTATCTCTTGGAGGTAGTTCATACTTTGTCACATTCATTGATGATTGTTCTAGAAAGCTATGGGTATATTTTATGAAGGAAAAGAGTGAAGCGTTTGAGCACTTTAGAACTTTCAAGGCTGCAGTTGAAAGAGAAATAGGCTTGAAAGTAAAGTGCTTGAGGTCAAATGGAGGGGGAGAGTACATCTCGAATGAGTTCAGTGATTTTCTGAGGTCTCATGGGATAAAGAGACAGTTTACATGCAGGTATACCCCACAGAAAAATGGGGTTGTAGAAAGGAAAAACATGCATATTGTAGAAGTTGCTCGCTCCTTGATGGCTGAAAAGAATATGCCTTAGCATTTTTGGTCTGAGGCTGTTCATATTGCTGTTTATATTATGAACAGAACTCCCACAGCTGCAGTTCATGGTATGACCCCCGAAGAATGTTTTACAGGTAAGAAGCCTGATGTTTCACACTTAAAAGTGTTTGGCTACATTGTGTATGTTCATGTGCCAGATGAGTTGCGAAAGAAATTGGATCCAAAGGCTGAAAAGTGTGTCTTTATTGGATACTCTTTAGAGCAGAAAGGGTATCGCTGTTATAACCATATCACATGTAAGTTCAGAGTGAGCAGGGATGTCATCTTTGATGAAATGAGTAGTTGGTATGCATCTAGTGGTGATGCATTGGATGATGATGATGATCATGATCATGACACTCATGTGCAGGCTAAAAAGCAAGAATCACGAACTCTTAGTAGACCAGAGACATCATCTGGTAGTCCTTGGTCTAGGAGACTAAGGAGTACTTCTACATCTTCAGGTGCATCTAGTAGCACTACAGGTAAAGACAAAGGAAAGAATAAAGTGTCAGAAGGCATTGATGCAGTTCTTGATGGAGACTCCAGTGGCTCAGAGAGCTTGGATGATGAGCTTGGCATTTCTTCAGTGTGAGGACTCTAGGTGTGCAGAGAGCACGCGTTAATGCAAGGACTCCATTGAGTGATCCAGTGATACGCAGATCTAGCAGGGTCAGATACCCTGTTAAAAGATTTGGTTTTGAAGGTTATGCAGCTCACCATTATGCTTATATGGTGAAACTAGTTGAGGATGTTGAGCCCACATGTTTTGAGGAGGCTGTTGGTCATGCTCATTGGGATGCAGCAATGGATGAGGAGATGGTTGCATTAGAGGCCAATAAGACTTGGGATCTAGTATCATTGCCAAAGGGCAAGAAAGCTATTGGATGTAAGTGGGTTTATAAGATTAAGCACAATGCAGATGGTTCTATTAGTAGGTACAAAGCTAGACTGATTGCAAAAGGCTATGCCTAGACATATGGCATAGATTATGATGAAACCTTCAGTCCAGTTGCTAGGATGGCAACTGTCAGATGTATGATTGCTTTGGCAGCAGCCAAAGGTTGGAGGTTGCAGCAAATGGATGTGAAGAATGCCTTCTTGCATGGTGATTTGCAGGAAGAAGTGTATATGGATCAGCCAGCAGGTTATGAAGATTTAGAGCATCCCACGTATGTGTGCAGGTTGAAAAAGGTGCTCTATGGGCTCAAGCAAGCACCTAGAGCATGGTCTAACAAGATCAGAGAGTATCTTATCAATATTGGCTTTTATGTGTCTGATGCTGATCACTCACTTTATGTGAGAAAGGGAGATGCAGGTTTGGTCATCATAGTCATCTATGTGGATGACTTGATTATTACAGGTGATAGTGATAGTGGGATTGTTGAAGTCAATGATTTTTTAAAGAAGAAGTTTAAGATGAAGGATTTAGGTGAGCTAAGGTACTTCCTTGGCATTGAGGTGATCAGATGTGATGATGGTATATGGCTGTCCCAAAGATAGTATGGCTTGGATATGTTGTCCAAGTATGGTATGGCAGCATGCAAACAACTTTTAGTCCCATTGGAGCAGAATGTAAAGTTGAGTGGTGCTGATATTGGGGATGAGATAGAAGATCCTACTATGTTCAGGAGGATAGTGGGAAGTTTGATCTACATGACCATTACAAGGCCAGACTTAAGCTACGCTGTTGGTCTTGTGAGTCAGTTTATGCAAGTACCTAGAAAGCCGCATTTGGATGTAGTCAGACGCATATTGAGATATGTGAAGTCCACATTACATTATGGACTTTTCTATGAGGCAAGTACAGATGTACAGGTGTTTGGATACACAGATGCAGATTGGGCTGGTAGTATGTTTGATAGAAGATCTACCAAGGGATACATGTTCTCTCTTGGTAGTGCAGCAATTGCTTGGAGCAGCAAAAAACAATCTACAATTGCTTTGTCGAATACAAAGGCTAAGTATAGAGGTGCTGCTGTTGCAGCATGTGAGGTAGTATGGCTACAGAAGTTAATGGCTAATTTGGATGTGCAGGTGGAAGGTCCATTTGTCATTTATTGTGACAACATGAGCAGTATACAGTTGGCTAGGAACCCTGTGTTCCATGCCAGGACAAAACATATTGAGGTACACTACCACTTTGTGAGAGAGAAGGTACTAGCAAGTGAGATTGACTTGGTGTATGTCAGCACACAGGATTAGATAGCTGACATCTTCACAAAGGCATTGGGTACAGAGAAGCTTCAAAAGTTTCGAAGCTTACTTGGAGTTGTAGAGATGCAATTGAGCTTGAGGGGGAGTGTTGAGATGACAAGCTCAACACATGCGGACATTGATGATGGACCTCCTGGTTAGATGGGTCCACACGTCTACACTTAGCACGTTGGTGGTCATTATGACTCTCACATGGCCACTAACTCATTACTTATTATATTCAGGTTGTTACACCTATCTACAGTTGGCATAGTTATAGCGCCAGTCGACTAGTGTAGTCAGTTATGCATTGTTTGACTTAGGAGGTCACTTTCCTTTTTTGTTGTATCTTATCTAAACTTTGTGTACATTGTAAAGTGTGTGGAAGAAGAAGAAGAAATCAGCAAGAAAACATTTTGGCCTCCATCTCTCTTCTTGTCTTTTGAGTGAGCTTCTCCTTGTGCATTCTGTGTGTGATCGGCGCAACATCTTTTTTTCTAGTGTATCCTCATGGGGCAAAGCCATGGCCTATTGAACAGCCTCGCTAGGTTGTGAGGGTACAACATCCTCGCTAGGAATTCCTCCTGGTCAAGCCTTTGCTCTAGACTGTTGTCCTTATCCATTGGAATATGCCTCCATTACTTCTTATCAATGTGGGTGTTGTGTTTAGAGCTGTTTTTTCTTGCTCAGGAGGTTCGGGTGACTCTAGTGTAGAACCAAGAGATGGTTTAGGATCTCTGTCATGTAGGCTTGGGTGGAACCAGCTGAAGAAGTCAGGATCGTATTGATGTGGGAAGTATAGAGATGTAGGATTCCAGGGTCTTGAGTGAGGCAGAAGACATATGCACTAGCATCAAGTACCATGCTCCCTACTCCTAGCTTGCTAGCCATATGTAGATCTTCTTCTAGAAGTAGTTTATTGTACAAGGGATGTTTTTGGACAGTGGCAGAAAGTTGGACCTTATGAACTCTTGCCAAACTCTTAATGAGGTCGGGGCAAAGTACGTGGGATCATGTATTGATGTCCAAAGGGCTTTCCTTTGCTCAATGTGTCATTAGTCGGTGGCTAATTTTGGCTACCAAACTTTGGTTGGAGTACCATTTCTGCACAAAGTTACCTTGTCCTTTCCCTTTTTGTTTGATTGCTTCAAGCTTTTACTTCTTTGTCTCACATTGAGTAGTATAGAGTAGGGTATCAAGTGCAATTCGCTAATTGTGGCTTTTGGGATGTCCTTTATGACTTCTTTACCAAAAACTACATAGCGGGGGCAAACATGTTGTTGTTCATCCCAAGTCAATGGCTCAGCTTTGCGCTTTGTGTGCTTTGGTATTGGCCTTCCGATGTCCACATGGACGTATGCATATGTGATGGCTATCAGCTTGCGATTAAGCTTCATCATGCACTTCATCTTTGGTTCATTGGTCAAATGTACTATCTCTTTGGCCAAATCTTCAAGAGATTTCTCCTCGAGCCTAGGCTTTAGGTGCTTTGGAAGTGCTAGAGGTGTTAAGGATGTTGGTTGCAATATCTCTTCTGCAAGTGAATTGCTAAGGACACATTCCGCAAGGGGCATTGTCATGGCCAAAGGAGTAGTAGCGGCTACTGTTGGTGATCCAGATTTTTTACAACCCGGATTATTACCACAAAATTTGGCCAAAGCCCCTATCAAGAGCTTACCATATCACTTTGGGTTTACTCTTCAAGCACTAGGTATGCTACATTGCTTCTCGATTATGATAACTTTAGCAAATGGGGGGAACAAGTTCTTAGGAGGCATGTCAATGTAAAGGGTAAAAGGAATGGTTATCTTAGTGAAGATAAAAATGGATTACACCTAAGAGTTGAGTGAGTGCATAGATTTTTCAAAGGACTAGCCTCCAACTACACATGGGCTCCGTCTGCATCACTAAGATTTGGAATCTATCACCATCATTAGAGGACACCTCACCCTAGCACACAAGTCAATATCCACATCATGGTGTCATTTGGATCTTACATAAAAACTTACAAGTATGGACCCCTTCTGTCACATGCTTATATGTATTTATATATATATATGGGAGACTAAAGTCAAAGCAGCTTTTGGAAGCCATTTTTTACAATCTTGATAACTTCCAAGAAAAAGTGAATTTCAAGAAAATTCCCGCGTTACCCGATTGTAAGTTGCAAAAGAAACTTTTTTCAAATTCTTCACGGAATTGAAGTTACGAAGGCGCAGACTGCTGGCTTCATGCAAATTGCTTCTCTCTTTCACCACACCAACTTTCTACTCTATCCTTCTTTTAAATATATTATAATAATATGCTTTGGGCACCCACCTCTTGTAATCTAGCTCCATTTCTCTATTTTGTCTACCACCATCCTTGGCTTCTTGCATGATGACCAAGGTGGGGACATATCCCATCCACTATTCTCCATATTTTCAAAGATGTCATACATCATCTAGGATTATGTTAATCAAGAAGATTAGCTTAATCTAATCCCTCATGGAGGCTATATAAAGAGCCCATGGAGAATGAAGGGGAGGAAGGACAATGACAAGCCCATGAGAGCACTCTAGAATACCCTCATCTCTGTGAGGTAAGCTATGAGTAAGTTCTTTTATTATGTAGTATAATGGCAAGCTTCCTCTACCTCTTCTCCTATTATCTCCCTCTCTTCTCATCTTCTCATTCCATGTAGCATAATGGCAAGCTTCATTTACCTCTTCTCCTCTTGTCTCCCTCTCCTCTCATCTCTCTCTCTCATATTCCAATATGGTGTCTAGTACATATATTCTCTCTTGTAAATTTGTGTCTTGGTTCTCTTGATTCTCTTTGAGAAAAGGGATGTCCTAGCCCATCCTCCCTTTGGCTAGGTGGTGCCCCTCTTTAGTTCTCTTAGTGAGGATTGGAGGTTGGATGGGTAAGAGGCAACCCGTTCATCATTTCAGCCCTCATTGGTAGACTGTGGTGTCAAATCCTTAGGCAAATCAGAAGTGGTCATGTCTTGTGTTGCCCTTTGTGCATTCACTTGTGTAGATTAAGCATCAATTGAGCTAGTCACGATGGATTGCACAAGCATATCCTTAGGTTGAGAATTAGGGGTGGTGTCATGTCTTACACCTTGGTCATTTGGAAGCTTAGAAGGAGATAGAGATTGGGATTGAGTAGTTGCACTTGGCGATTGTTGTTGTGCTTCTTGTGTTCTTTTAGGGAAAGAGGGTGTAGAAGATTTGGGACTCCTAGGTGGACTTGGCACTGGCTGGAAGATTTGCTCGTGGCTATTAGACGATTCTACCATTTACTTTGTTGAGCAATCAACCTTATCATGAGCAGTATTGTGCCTGTGGTGCTCATTATCCTCTCGGGAAGTTAAAGGCTCCTTGGGCACTAGTGGTCTTTATGCACAATTGACAGTTACATCTGGCATTTGCTTGTTAAGAATGCTAGGCTGAGGATCTACCTTTTGAATAGTCATGTTTGGTTTCTTGATTTCAATCGTGAGGGGCTCAGTTACTCCAATGTTGTTGACTCGAGACTTGGATTTTTGTTTAGATTTCCTCCTACGATTCTTTGCTTTTGATACGATCTAGCTTTCAGCTGTGGTTTAGCAGTAAGGGATTTTGGTACCCAAATCCATCAATTACCTACGTAATACCCTTGAGCACGTAGCAACACTTTGGATATCCATCGCGGCGTTGTGCTAGCTCTCCATCGATACCTTCGTCTATAAGGCTTGGGCTTCTTTTATGGCCTTCTACAATATTTGTAAGTCCAAAGCCTATTCTTGGCATTGTCTCTTGACCTTCTTATTTCAAGCATGGCCTCGATCACTAGTTCTCTCTATTCAACGTGCGTTTGTATCAACTCTTTCAACAAGTCCTTGCTCTCATTACTAGGCTTGTCTGGTATGTCAGAACATTCCTTGTCTTTCCCTCAAGGTTCGATAATGTCACCCTTGCTAAAGGTTATGATTATCCTCACACTCGATAGTGTCAAGTGTATCCTCTGTGCTACATAATCAGCCTCACACTTTGTCACCCTTTTGAAGGGTCATTTCCTTTCCACAAATTGCATTATTTGGAGGAACATGGAATATGATAGGTAAGCTTTCAGTTTCAATAGTTACAAGGATCTTGCACTTTTCTATAAGTGCTTGTGGGTGTTCCCCGTAAGGATTCAAAGTTGCATTAGTTAGTGTGAGCTTTGATTGACCTAGTTAAGTCCATGCTTCATAGGTCAAGATATTAACATCTACTTCTTCATCAATGAGAGCATTGACACTGTGCTCTCTTTTTGCGGTGATTTTAACCCTAAGATAAGCAGGCAGTACTATGTCTTCATCTTCCGGGTCTTAGCTTATAAGTTCAAGCCTTCTGATACATGCCTTTGAGTCTCCAACTGCACAAGAAGATGTGGATTCTCTACTGGTGTCTTGGGTCATCTGTGAAGTGCCGTTCAAGGTGCATCTATAGTTAGGTTTGTCATGTCTAGTCATCCTCGCAGTTGTAGCTTGATGCTATTGCATTCCGCTTTGACTAGATGTAGTCCGAATGCAACATATACATGTTTTTGTGGTATGGCCTTTTTGCCCTTGTTGGCTAGATTGGCCCATTGAGATTTTAGGATCTCTGTTTCTTTGTTTGGGTATGGACTTTTGATTGTTGTTTTGCAAGTGAGAATCTATGCTTGTGTAAAGCCATTACTACACTAGGATCTAATTTGGAGGATTTGTCACGGCACATGGTTTCTCTCCAACCTACTTGGAGGAGGTGTGGAGAGGGCAGAGCTCTCTCTGCACTAGTCGAACTTTGTTAGATAACACAATCATCGGCTGCCTTGCCTAGAGATATTCTTATGTAGTGGTATTGTAACTTACGGAGGACACATGATAGTTTGTCATTCATGGTGAATTGTCTCCTATGGTACAATACTATGAATGCCCAACAGACTTTGATAGGGCAGTAAGCACTTTGTGAAGGTTGGTAGATGGCACAACAACCTGGACGGTTATGCCTGTGTGTTGACCATGTGCAAGGTAGGAGCGTGCTTGTCACATAAGGAAAAACCAAGAAGAGACAAAAAAGGGAAAATGTGTGTGAGCATGTGTAACATTCATGTATGAGAGAGAGAGAGAGAGAGAGAGAGAGAGAGAGAGAGAGAGAGAGAGAGAGAGAGAGAGAGAGAGAGAGAGAGAGAGAGAGAGAGAGAGAGAGAGAGAGAGAGAGAGAGAAGAAGAAGAAGAAGAAGAAGAAGAAGAAGAAGAATGGTGGTGGTAATGGTAGTGGTAGTGGTAGAGAGGGGAAAGAAAGGAGAGACAAGAGAGAGAAAAAAATAAGAGAGGAGAGAAAAATAACGAGAGGAGAGTACGTATACTTATGAGACTACACATATGGACACACATGTATAAAACACATCCCCACTAACACACATCTAAACATATAATTATTTATTCATGTATTATATGTATTAATGATAATTGTAATATACACATCATAATATAACTATAATATTTAATGTAAATTAAAATTTTAAATAATTATTATAAATTTTATTCATATATAATTTATATTAATATTAATTATAATATACACATTATAATTATTAATACTTTAATGTACTTGACTACACGTATAATAATCAATATGTATAATGATACGTTAATGTAATTGATTAGGTATTAATAATTAATTATGAACAAAAGATGTATAACTATATTTTAAATGATGTATTATTATATATATAATTATGGATGTATGTTATCACACACACACACACACACACACAAGACGATGATGATGAAATTCTTAATAAAGTTTATGGCTTGTTAAGGTTATGTAACGTTGTAAGCTCAGTGTGTGAGGATAATATGCATGTCATGATAGGCTCAATGTGAAAAGAAGTCACCATTAAATATGTTTGTTTTTGAGAAACTTTGAAAAATGATCATAAAAGTTCATTAGGGATATAATTTAGGCTTGATCTTATTAATGTTGGTTTTTTAATGCCTATATATCAATGAGTGTCACATCCCCACATTTGCATTTTCGTGCATTTAACATTGTATTAGTCTAAATTACCAAAGTTTTTTAAATCTGAATTATATTTCTTATATCAAACCTCTGATGAACCATGTGACATGTTTTTAAACCCCGGTTAAAAACACTAATATGAAACGTCAAGAAAATCTAAGCGCGATGGGCTTAGGACAATATTATAAGCTTTTGGGAGGATTGGGCTGATAAACTCTTCACCTATATGTGGTGTCTCTCAGCAAAAGCTCGTGATATTGAACACTTACACTTTGCAAAGGTAAGGGTAACAGAGCTCCTTTGTTTTTGCATAACCATCCATCCAATACTAATTGGGAAGCCGATGATGACGAGAAGAGTCCATAGAGACACTCTCTCTGTTTGTCATACGTAGTGCAACATCCATCACTTCCCAGCAAGAAAGCTCGATCCATGCACCAGACATCAGGCCTGCACGAAGTGGGTTCAAGTAGGATCGAGCTGACATGGGATTCTCTCAGGTCTCGCATAGGCTGCGGCTCTTGTCCTAATGAAGACTGCTGCCAAAGGAGACAAGGTGAGCCTCAGAGGACAGTACCTTTGAATTCATTGCACAGGAATCGTGAAGAAGACGTTTAGTCTACTATCCTGCAGAATAGCGGTTGTTATACGCCCTGATCTCTTGTGAAGAAGATGTAGGCGAACCTTCTACAAGTGCTATCTTCCATTAGCTGTTGTGGAAGAGATGCAGGAGGACCTGCTGTAAGTGCTACAAGTGTCATCCTACCTTGTCTTTTGCGAAGAACGCGGCCTTCAAGAGGACAGTGCAATGGAAGATCAGAACTGCCGTGCTTGTTTACAGGCCCTCAGATAATAGGTCAGTGCACAGGAAGATCAGAACTCTTGTGGTTGTTTACAGGCTCTGGTATGATAGCCTTCTCATCTGCCTAATTTAGTTGCAGATGGAAGGGTGATGTCAGCACCCATGCTATTGCAGATCCCAAAATGGAAGAGGCTGTCGTCTTTTTTGGATTGCCTGTTGCTCTCTTCATGCTTGGAGTTCCTTTCTGGTATGCCATGGGAGAGTGCAAGCAGGATCGCCCTGCAGGAATCCACTTTTTTCGCTGGTTGTTTGCTTGTGCACTGATACTTGTGGCATCTACAGTAATTGGGCTTATATTTGGAATAGTAACAGTTATGATTGCACACGCACCTGCTCCTAGAGCATCTCAAGTTTTTACAGATTGCCGCATCCTGTCTTCAGGTAAATATAAGCTGAAATCTCAGCCCTTTGATCTTCCACACAACCTGCTTCACTGCATACATAATATTGTCGTGTCAATACTTGTATCAGCTCAAAACTATCTTAAATATAGCACCTAGTCAGGTTTTGCTTCTTCCAGCTGTTGTGTATTTGTTGCCGTGAAGTCCTATTCTAGCTGTTGATTTTGTACGTCTTCATTTTTTCATGTAATGCATTTAGTCTTGCTTGTTTAAGTAGGCGTTCTTTCTAATTTGCAGTCAGTTTGTTATCTTTGGTATTGTGCACTGTGGTGGACTAATTTCGAAGAGGGGTATCACATCTACAAACATCTAGAGAAGATGAGCTCTCTTCTTGGGCATATTAGAGTTGACTGCAACAATGCTATAGTATATTGCTGGGAGAAGTCTAGTGCTATATGGGCACTGGTGACCTAGGCACACATCTCTTCAACAATGACTACCTTTTTTGTCTTCTCTATTCTGTTCTAGACTAGCTTGTTTCTACATAAGACTGTGGCAACGAAAATACTTGGTTTCCTCGAGTTCCTCAACTGTCTCTCCATTTGACAAGAGGATGGGGCCTTTGAGGCTGAAGTTATTTGTCATGTCACTAGCAAAAGTGGCAAAAAGCAGGTTTTTGCTACATGTAGAAGTAAAGAGGAAGTTTGGGTGACCCTGTTGTCTGGTTAGAAATTCAAAGAGTTATGCACAACTGTGACTTCTGTCATGGCACAGCGATTGTGGAAGCATGTGACCAGACTGAAAGAAATTACGTGAATGAGAGAGAGAGAGAGAGAGAGAGAGAGAGAGAGAGAGAGAGAGAGAGAGAGAGAGAGAGAATGCTGAAGACTGAAGAAGAATCTATACAGCGGGTTGTTGGAGTATCACCAGCCAGAGCTCTCTCTCTCTCTCTCTCTCTCACCTGCAGAAAACCGAAAGCTAAATGTGTGAGACCCCAGGCAGGCTGGCTGTAAATAGCCCAAAATAAAATAATAAAATGCAGTAGGTTGGCCAGGCTGAAAAATGGCTGACTGCAATAAACTGATAAAAATAATAGTAAAATAATAAAAAACTGCTGCAATCGCTGCTTGGCTGCCATGTGGCACCTGTCCACCCTGCT
Organism: Lygodium microphyllum; assembly: GCF_053477565.2. Classification (NCBI taxonomy): domain Eukaryota; kingdom Viridiplantae; phylum Streptophyta; class Polypodiopsida; order Schizaeales; family Lygodiaceae; genus Lygodium; species Lygodium microphyllum. Next base: position 67,003,083 of record NC_141136.1, read on the forward strand.
CGGTTTGTCCAAACTGAGTAATAAATGCTGGCAACTGCACAAAGACTGTCAAAATCTACTCCAAACTGGGAAAATCTGCCCTAAACTGTCCTAACACGGCCCGTGCTCATCTTGGGGATGACCAAATCTCTAACATTGTCTCGTAGATCCTAGACATGGCATAAGGCTTAGGGATTTGGAATGCTTATGAAGAAAGGCCTGAGGAAGTGCATTGGTGAACAAATTTACCACATTATCCTTTGTCTTACAATACTCCACATCTATGGTCCTGCCTAAGAGCTTCTCATGAATGTAGTGATATTGTATCTCTATGTGTTTCGTCCTAGCATGAAAAATGGGATTCTATGCCAAAGCTATGCAGCTCTCAATATTACAGAGAAGTGTAGTAGCTCTTGGCCAGGAATATCCAAGCTTCTCCAACAACCTCCTAAGCCAAATAGTCTCACAAGTGGTAGTATAATTTGCTCAATACTTAACCTTTGTTGATGATAGGGCAGCTTTGGACAGCCTTTTGCTACTCCATGGGATAGCACCTATACCCTAAATGAAGCAATAACCCGTCATTGACCACACATGTGATCAACATCTCTAGCCAAGTCTGTCCAACCTTGTAACACCAAAGCTGAACCATTTGCACTTGTTGGATAAAATAGGTCAAGGTTGGGTGATCCCCCTCAGGAATTGCAATATCCTCAATGTAGCTTGCCAATGAACCTTCTTAGGCTCACTCATAAATCTTACAAGCAAACCAATTGGAAAGAATAAATCAATTTGAGTATTCAAGAGCCATAATCAATGACCCAACCAAGTGTTTGTCGTAGAGGAAGCATCTGCCAGTGGTGAATGTGCATGAGCCATAGCCTTCCAATTCGAATCTATGGGAGTAGAAATGGTTTGACACTGTTTTATCTCATAAGTAGTCGAGCTTCTACGCATACCACTTCTAAGAGAGATTTCTCTCTTAATTTGTCATTTCTCATGACCTAGGAAAAAATGAAGAAGTTCCAAATTCGTCTTTGCAAACTTCTATGCCATCTAGTGGATGCGTGGATGTAGAAATTTGGATTAGATGTAGATCTCTAATACCCCAACTTGTTTCGAAGGAATGAGTTTATCTTCTCATTCCAAGCACAAGGAGTCTATTTGAGGCCATAAAGGGCTATCCTTAACTTGTATACCATAGTGCTCTACATAGATCTCTTCCTTTAAGTCGTCGTTTAAGAATATGGACTTGACATCCAATTAGTAGATCAATCATCTCCTATGGCTAGCAAGAAGCTTAAATTTTTGAAATGTGGCCATAGGAGCTATGAGTGCAACTATATCATGGAAATCAACACCTGGCCCTTGTGCAAAACCCTTGGCAACTAATTGTGCCTTGTGCTTGTTGAGTGTGCCCTACTTGGTGTTAAAGATCCACTCGACTCCAATCACCTTATGAGGAGCAAGCCGAGGCACTAGATACTAAGTGTCATTTTGTTCAATAGACTCCAACTCTGGTTTTGTGGCCTTCACTAACGATCAAATTGCAATTCCTATCTAGCATGGCTAGGGTCATCAACCATAGTTAGTATAAACAAGCTTGGTGGAATGTGCTTGGTTCCTGTGAGAGCACTGTGGGCCATTCTGCGGTTGTCACTCCTTGGGAAGCCCCTTAATCTCTGCATCACGGAGCGTATCACGGGCCCAACAAGGAGGCTAATATTTTCCTCAGCACTTTGTCTCTCCTAAAGTCTTTGAAACATCCATCAGTGGGGAAGCCAATGGAGAAGCAAGCTCCTCATTTGTAGTGGAGCCTCAAGAGGCATAGGCTTTGGTGCCCAACTATCACTTGGATCTCCAAGAACAGGATGCTCCTTACCCCCCTCTGAAGGTGGAAATTCCATGAACCGTATATCTAGACTCGTGTAGACATCTCGTGAGAGGATTATATATCCTATACTCTTGTGACTGAGAGCTATAGCCAACAAATACCTATTTCTTGAAAGCTGGCTCAAACTTATCCCTTTGCTTTCTTGGAATGTGAATATAGGCATTATATCCAAACACCTTGAAATAGGAAACATTTGGCTTTAGCCTGAAATATGTCTCAAAAGGAGTCATACTTGTAACAACAAATGTAGGTGACTGATTTGGAATATGAAGTGTGGTGGCCATTGCTCTAGCCCAAAGACGTTGAGGTGTTTGCCAATGCTCCATCTTAGTTTGAGCTATCTCAATCACACTTCTATTATTCTGCTCTAAAATACAGTTCTCTTGAGGAGTGTTCATGCTAGTATACACTTGATGAATCCTTCAATTTACACAAAGCCAAGAAACAAGTCATTAGAGACAAACTCTCCGCCTTCGTTGGATCTCATTGTCTTAAGCTTCTTGCACGAATGGTTTTCCTTAGAGATGAGCCAATCCTTAAAACATGAGAAAGCTTCGGACTTTAGTGCGGAGAAAATATACCCATGTCATCTTGATGTAATAATCCACAATCAACATAAAATAAAGACTCCCCTTGAGCAACTCTGTCCTTATTGATCCACACAAATTTGTAGAGACTCCAAGGGTTCCTGTTGCCCTTCTCAAAGCCTTGCTGGGAATCATATCTCTATGCTATTTACCATGGCTGCAAGAGACACACGATGGATGACTAACCTTGACATCAGGCAATCCACACATAAGCTGTTCATGAGCTGTCTTTCGAAGGTACTTGTAGTTGAGGTGGCTGTATTGAGCATGCCATAGCTTGGACCGAGATTGAGATATAAGTAGAAGAGAAGTAAGGATTGAGGAACTCTGTATCTTATAAACATCATTCTCCTTGTATCCCTGGCAAAGTACCCTTCTCGTCTTTCCATCAAGAACTTGAAAGGAATCCTTGTGAAACTCAACCGTGAGGCCAAGTGCACAAATCTTCCCCATCAAATTGAGATGATATCCCAAGCTTGGAACGCAAAGAACCTCCAAAGTATGAGAACCACTATGCCTTTTGGAGTCTGTTGCATATCACCCTTACCCTATATAGAAACTAAATAATTATTACCAATCAGAATATGCCCATGCATTGGATGCATATGGGCAACACCATTTGGACGAGTTGTCATGTGGCTGGAAGCACCACTGTCCACAATCCACAATCCACTCATGAGACTGTGGGGCATCAATGTTGCATCAAATGGATCTTGCGAAGAAGCCTCAATAAACTCCAAATGTAGAAGCGTTGCTAATGAAGAAGCAACCACCGCTTCCGAGTCCTTTAGTCTTCTTTTCCTCCTTGATATCCTTCTTATCCTTATCTGGATAATCTTTCTTCCAATGGCTTGTCTCACCACAGACATGGCAAGTAGACTCCTTTTCTTTCTTCTTTTGCATTTGCTTCCTCTTCTTTTGGGAAGCTTGACTTGTAAGAGCCTCAAAGACCGTAGGACCCAAGTCCTCTCATTTAAGTCTCCATTCTTTTTGAAGTAATCAGGAGTAGAATGCAATTGTGATACTAGAGTAATCTCAATATTTTCATCAGATATCGGCTTGCTAGCATTTTGAACCTTCATTTGTATTTTTCGAAGCTTGTTCACATGCTCGTGCATGGAAATAGACTTTCTTGGATTCAAAGTCCGCATCTACACCACCTGCCAAATGTAGTAGTTCTCCCTATCTAGCTTTTGATCCTACGGAGGAGTTGGTAAGATGGGGACCTTCTAGTCCATAATTGCATGGAACTCCACATTGATTTTGGATGACATGGCTCCTGAATAACTTGCCCAAAACAAGGGTACCCCCCTTTGACTCTGAAAAGGCAGTTGCTAGGGCTTCTTGAAACCAAGGTACCCCCCTTTGACTATAAAAAGGCAGCTGCTAGGGCTTCTTGAAACCAACCTTCTCGGATAGGGTGGTAACAACCTAATTCAATAGTAATTATGATAAGTAATTAATTCACATAAATTGAAATGTATAATTCTTAAATTGTAGATGATGGACAACTTGTTGTCCCTAAGATTGGTGCCCCTTTTGGTATTCCTTTGCCTTTCATTGGAAATGGATGGAGCACAAGTGAGATTCACCGATCTTCTCTACTAATTCAAGTGCTACTTGCTGTCATTAATGACCGGCAAGTCTTCAAACCAATTTGCCCCTTGGTTTGCTTGGGGAATCGGTCTTCACTTTGCTCCTTGCGAGACAAATTTAGCCCAAATTGAAATTGGCTGGTTGGCCTCTTGAATCTCCCTAAAATTCTTCTATTTTAGTTGTTGGAATTCAAGTCTAGGCCTTCAATTTTGAGCATTGTCTTGAGGCAGTTGTCAAAACCCTAATTTTTGCTATAAATTAGAGTTTGCAGTAGAGATGAACCAAAATTGATGACTCAAATGGTTGGATTTTGCGGAGATAACTTGAGAGATGGCTAGAGGATGAAAGAGAATACTGAAGAGAGAGAAAATTCAAACTTTCATCGTGAGATAGTGGAATAAATCAGATGCTACCCTTTCTAGACAGCCATGAAAGTTGTCTCCACTCATGGAATACCCTGAATAGGATGTTGTTTGGCCTAAACAACTCTCAAATTGCTCACCTATTGTTATAGGCCTTCAAATAGTTAGTTCTAGCTTTTGGGCAGGTCTCCAATGCTGTAGAATAGTTCAACCACCTCTCCTTCCTCTCCAACAGCCTCCTCCTCTCTCACCATGGTTGGAATTGATTTCCATTAGCCCCAAAAACGTTTTTTCCACTTGCATGGGCAAGTTTTGCCAAGTGGCAGGGTTCTAATTCCATTTTCAGCATTATCTAGCTTATAAAATTAATTTTCAGAATGTTAATTTTGAAAATTAAATTAATAATTATTTTAGTGCCTAAAAAGATAATTTAATAAGCCAATAATTAAATTGGCTAGGCCATTTTGTCTCCCAAGTATCCTTAAGTAGTTATTGACCCTTAGATTGGCATTAATTGTTTGCTTGATAATTATGATATTTACTTATTTTTGAGGTTTAACATTCTATAACATGAAAAGAATACATATTTGAAGCTGAATATGACAATTAGTTAAAATTTCATGCAAGGATACATAAAAGAAATGGAGACAAGTTGAGGGCTGATAATGGCACACACCTCCACACATCTCCTCTTCCCCCTTGGCACTTGCCACGGGGACATGTATTTTTAATGCGTAGTTTTGGCATTATTAAGTTGTGCACATGTGAAGTAGAGGTAAAGGTTGGTGCCAATTTGGGTCTAGGCTATTAATTGGGCCATTAAAATGTCTAGTGAGGTGACATTGGGGATTGGGCATTAATTGATTTATTAATGCTAGTCCAAGCCAATTAATGTTTGGGAAGGCTAAATGTTCCATGGTCACTAACACATTAAATGTGAATTGGCACCAGCCAATTATTGGGTAGGGACAAAGGATAATTAATTAGTTTTTAGAAATGGAATTATGAAAATTAATTAAATAATACTGGAAGTTACATTTAGGAGTGACAAACTTACCCATGCAACTTGCAAGGCTGAGAGGCGGCTGTTGGGGTTGGTTGAGGCTGATTGTAGCCATTTTGAAGATTGAGGAGGCTGAAGAGACAAGAGAGAGGCTATAGATAGCAGGTGCCAACTGAGAAGAGTCATTCCCAGCCACCAGGGAGCAGTCCGAGACCAAGCAACAGCTACAAGAGGGAGATCTACAGCAGGCGATGGCATTCAGGGGGTGTCCAGAAGCTATCAACAGCATTTTGGCCCCCATTGGCATCAGGCAACAGCATTAGGAGCAGTCTGAGGGTGGTGGCAGCAAATTCAGCCCACTTCGTGTGACAAATCAGAAATTTCTCTCCTTAGCTTTCTCTCTCGTCTACTTCCTTAGCAAATCTCAGCCATTTCCAGCTTCAGTTAAAGAGCAATTGAAGATAAGCTGAAACCATAATGTACAACGACAATTAGGTTTTCCCAACTACCATGGGATCTATGCCCGATTACTAAAGACCCCACACTCAGTGTACCAGCTGAAGACAAAGAATTTGCAGCTGATTTAAGGGTTGAGCCCATTCTACATTTATTGTGGTCTGCATGTGAGAGGTTGAAGACCTAATGATGCTCGGATTGTAGGATAATCAAGGGGCAAATTAAATCCAAGAGTTGCTAGTCATTTTTGACTACCATTGTATTGAAGATTGAAGGACATCAGTCCATTTCTTGGCGTCCTTCAACCTTTTGGCAATACAAAATGGTAGGGGATACTAGTTGTTGGGGCCAATCGAGTGTTGGCTGTCCAAGATTATTATGTGTATTTTTTGTTTTGTGCATTTTATTACTTGTTGTAATTTGTAGTAAATCAGCTCATCTACCACCCTTGCCAAGAAGGAAAGTTGGTTTTAGAACCCCCACATAATGATCCATAGGCTGATTGTCCTTAGGCTCTCCCTCTAGGGTTATGTTGCCAAGAGTCATTTGTTAGCCTGCATGAAGTGTATTTGTTAGCCCTTGTGGTGTGTATTGGCATGTGCGAGGCATTTATTAGTTAGAGGGTTCTCCTCCTTATATTGGGGTAAGTTCTCAAGGGGATGATGGCCTTGATGATTGTCCCTTATGCAAAAAGTTGGTGGGGACACATGTCCTTTTTGGTTGTTTATGTTGATTAACATGCATGTGGATGATTTTCACTTCTAGCTGATCTATGCTAATTCATTGTGGCATCTACGTGTGCACACTTTGTAGTAAAGACACCATAGGAGTATTCTTGGTCTATTTATTTGGATTAATTGGACTATGGTAGTGCATATAACTGTGGATTTTGTTTCCACCAAAGAGCTTTGTTGACAATTCAATTGTTTCTAGACATATCTAAGAGCAAGTCAATACAATCATGTAGAAAAGATAAAAACCTATCTATTTTGTGCTTTATAACTTTTGTAAAGTTACATGGTTTACAATTTTCTTTATCACGTTGTATAATTAACCATTTGAAAGAATGAACTTGTTTACTTCTTATTATTTGTTTGAATATTTATAGTTGTTTTAATAGTAATTGCCAATAGACTCATCATTTCAATGCAAGTTGAGAAAAAGTTCAGATTTGTTTCTAAGTAGCAAGTGAGGTCATTTGCTTTCCCATCCTCGAGGCATGTTGTGAGGTCATATTATTTTAGAATATTTGACTTGGAAGAGAGTTGCATTAGTTAGGATAAGTATGATCTAGAATATTATCATAGCTTTGGAATTTAGAAATTGATCTTTAGCTTTTAAAAGTTTTAAGCATCCTCCAGTATGAATAGCCCTTAACTATGTGCAAAGCGAGCATATCTCTATTTTTAGGAAAAGCTTCCCATGCATCTCTATTCTTAGCAATCCATTTTCTTTCATTAATATAAGTATGGTCATGTAGAGTAGAAGCACTCTCTTTTGGATAGTTTGAAATTGGCTTATAAATTTGATCTATAGGGTAGTGAACATAAACTTATTGCACACACTACTCAATTTAACAAAGAAAATAAATGATACAGAACATGAGACCTAGAGCGCTCTTGCACAATAGATGGTTGGCCCTTGAGGTGAGTCCCCCTTATATTATTTCTTTAATAATGAAGATGAGCTTGTGCATGAACACTCGCATGTTGAGAAACTACTTCTTTAGTTTACACACTTCATTTAGGGTTTCGCACTGATAGCCCCAAAAAGGTTTGGTGTCTACATTTTGGTCTTCAATGGGCGCCCACACAGTGGTGTGCCACCCTATACACTTATGCCTATAAATAGACAATCACTTCATTCATTGTGAACACACACCACTTTAGTTATTCTTTATCCCTCTTCCTCCGTCACTCCCACACTCTTCCCTCTTCTCTTCACTACTGCCCATACCCCTATTGGAGGGCATCCTAGTTCATGGTCACCCTTTCTCTTCTCCTTCAAGCGCCCTATACCATCACTCAGGTCTTGCGTTTGGAGCTTTTCTAGCCTGGCGTCAGCATTTGCTACATTGGTGTGAGCTTCTTCTTCATTAGGCGTCATTTTGGATTTGCGTTTACTAGGTTGGAGGTCTCTCCCTTGCTTGATGTCACTCCTCTCGTTTGGTGTTAGCATCTTTGTACCTGGTGACCATCCTTGGCATTAGTCATTAGCATTTGGGTTGTTCTTGCTTTGCGTTTGCAGCTTATCTCCTTAGGCATTTGCATTTTGCAGCCTGGTGACTTCTTCATCATTTGGCGTCATCCTATTTCTCCTAGCGTCAGCTTCTAGGCTATCATCATTTGCGTTTGGCAGCTCACTCACATTTGGAATTTGTGTATTGTTGCCCAAGCCAGTCCTTGGCATCAGAGGGTTGCAGTTTTCTCCCTTGATAGCTAGTGATCATCCTCCTCATCTCCAACCATAGTTGTTAGGTATGAAGGTACAATATGGTATGGTATGATAAAATATAGTATTGAATGGTACCTTAAGATTTTATAAGGTACAATATGATATGAGTATGAACAAAAAAACTTGGTTTTTTTGGACTAAAGATAATAGAATAGATGTTTCAAGTCTAAATAGCAATGCTATTAGAGTATATAAGATGAATGCTTGAGGGTAATATGCCAAAACCTGATGCTGCATGCATAACATGTGCTACGGCTACCTACAACTTACAACTGCATAGATGGGAGTGGATACATCATCCATAAATGATCATACAAATAAGAGAAGTGTGGGCTTGAGAGAATGTTGAGAGAGAGGGAGAGGCTAGAGAGGGAGGGAGAAGGTTGAGAGAGAGAGAGAGAGAGAGAGAGAGGCTTGGGGGAGAGAGAAATAAGAAAGAAAGAAAGGAAAAAAAAGAAAGTTGTAGGCTTGAAGGAGAGTGGCCAAAAAGTGCCTATTTTTTCATATTAAATTGTACGACTACATATCATACCGTATCGTACTAGTTACAGAGACAACTTGTCTCTGATTGCATTAGAGAATTGCAGTTTATCCCCATGAAAGATGTCTTGCGCCTTTTAGTGATTACTTCGATAGCCCATTGCCCGGAGGATTGTGTTTAGCTCCATTCATTGTATAGATTTCCATAGGTGCTGCCGCTTGCTTCAGACAAGACAATGTAGTCATCTTCTGAGCTTTGGCTCTGTTGTATCAACTTTTATTCTCATAGCATGATTTAGTGTATCATCACAGCGTTCTTGTGTTTTTGAGTTTTTCTTCTCTCAGTGTTTGTTGTATACGCTCTATTTCTCCCCGCAAACTCTACTGTCTCTTTGCATCGTCACACATTTTGACACCGCCCACTTGGTCAACACGGTTGTCACAGGCTAGCACTCTTTTTGCTAATGATTCCTTGCGTGTCTGGTCATTCAATGGACTAGATTCACTCCAATCCCTATGTCCTTAGTTGCTCTTACCTACCTATATCAATGAGCTTTGAATTTGTCTCAATTACACATTCAAACTATTGTGTCGTCAAGAATATAGAGTTGCAATCACTCCAACGTTGACCAACATGACATTGAAAAATGCACCCGTAGTCTCTAGACTCTTACTGCTGCCAGATTACAATCAATGAGGAATTTGCATGAATCTTAGTCTTGGATTGATCCAATCCGTTGAATGAAGCCTCAACCCATTATTGTCCAATAATCTTAGAGCTTAGCCCTGTGAAGAAGACTTTGGAGGCACCGCTAGGGTTTGCAATGAGGAAACACAGAGTGTACGACCATGACAGAAGCACAATGAGACAAACACAGACACAAAAAGTAAAACTCAAATCCTAAATGCAAAACTCAAAACACAAACATAGAAACTCAAACACAAACAAAAAAAAGATTAAAAAGAACACAACTCTGAAGTAAATGAATGCTGTAAATGAATGTAAGAGTATACAGTGTACCCAAAGGGAGAGCAGTGTGTTAGAGAGCGACGTCCTCTTAGAGCTTAGCTTTGTGAAGAAGACTATGGAGGCACTACTAGGGTTTGCACCGAGGAAACACAAAGTGTACGACCACGATAGAAGCACAATGAGACAAACACAGACAGAAAGCAAAACTCAAACCCTAAATGAAAAACTCAAAACTCAAATATAGAAACTCAAACCAAGCAGAAGAAGGGATGGAAAGAACACAACTTTGAAGTGAATGGATGCTGTAAATGAATGTAAGAGTATATAGTGTGCCCAAGGGCAGAGCGGTGTGTCAAAGAGTGACGCTCATCGGAGATGGATTCCAAGTTTGTGATCACCAGTTGGAGTGTAGGATGAAGAGGATGCAATAAATGCAAGTGTCAATAGGGCCTGGAGCACCAAATACAAGCAGGACAGGTGTGGAAGAGGATTGGCAGTTGTGGCCTAAGATGGAGAATGCTGTTATTTGATGTAAGAATTGTCGCCTAGTATGAAAACACCAAACACAAGATGTAGATGCAGTTGCCAATGTTAGGCAGCTCCAATCACACATAGAGGAGGTTCAGAAGCTTGTTGCCAATGCTAATGGAGGAGCACTAGATGTAGAGGAAGGTGTGGCAGTAGTCACTAGGGATGGATAACTACGTGTGTGGACTGATAGCTGAAATCTACACTCAAGGGTGAGAGACTTGCATAGATAGGATTGAGACTAAATGGGGGCAACTCATCTATTTATAGATGAGGATGGACCCTCCCAAATTAGGGTTCATTGAACTCTCTCGAATCACTCTCCGTTTTAGGGTTTTCATTAAAACCCATTTTGCCCAAGGCGTCCCATCCCAAAGCAGCCAGGGCATCGGACAAAGGGTGCACAGTGACTGCTAAGTGGCCTACCAAGACTATGAAGGTGGATAAACCGCCGGTGGAAACAACTTAGGATCCATCTAGTGGTGCTTTGCTTAATGAGTCTGCTACATGTTGTGAAATGCTCATGCAACAGGTGTCACTTGGATAGTGTCCCTCATTGTGAAATTGTTCACTTGTCCAAGCGTCCTAGTACAAAGAAGATGAAATCATGCAATACAAAGTGTGAAGGTACAACAAGGGGGGGAAGGCTGATCTCGAAGAGACAAGTGCCGAAACCTATAGAATACCAAGAAGAATAGGAAGTCCCTCTGAACTTGGAATGGCGACGCCGAAGGAGGAAGAGGAGTCAAATATCGGTCTTCGTGTGGTGCTGAGAATCATGATGAGAAGAAGCATCGCGATTGAAAGAGCGTGGTAGAAGTCCCTGCCATAATGCCATCAAGAGAGATACTATACGATCCGCTGAGGGAGGGGAAGCCTTCATGCTAGTAGAAGAGCAAAACTCCTAGGAAGATAAAACCATGAAGGGAACGATGTGCATCTCATGTCTCTAGCCCAGGTAGGACTAGGCAAACTTGCATGTTAGCACTGCATTGAAAAGAAATTCTACAAAAGAGAGCAAGATTTGCAATCACAAAGGTCAGTAGTGAGATGCTCTAAAAATAAAATCGAAATAGAGAAATTAAGTGAATGAAAAAGTGCAAGAATGCAAATGTGTGTGTGTGTAAATGTAGTGGAAGACTTAAAAATGAAAGGAAAAAGTTGACTTCTATGGGCTTGACTCTATAGCCTAAAGTCCTAAGAGTGTGACAATGAGAAAAACCTAATAGGTGGCTACCATTGCGTATACCCACTAGTAGGTAGTTGCTAGTGAAAAGCTTAATGAGGTGTTAAGGTAGTCCTAAAAGAAGGTAAATGTGATGTGGATGCATAAAATGCAATGGGATCGATGCTAGTAGACCAATTAGTCAATCCCTCAAGAGTAGAGAAGGATGGTCATTGAGGTTTTTCGTGTGTCACATGCCGAGCAACTGTGGGGGTTGAAGGAGCAGATGGGACAACAGCGGGAGGCGTAGCCCCACTAGACTGTGTAGTTATAGTAGTTTGCTGTGGTTTTGTAGGAGGAAGACCTTGGGTCTTTGTACGACACTCCTCATCCACATGGTGTGACCTTTGACAGTGTGTGCAAAACCTATTTTCTTAGGAATTTATTGCCAAAGGGGTCTTGTTTCTTTGTCTCTGTTGGAGGAAGAGGTGTCACCCTTGTTTTGACTTGCCTTCACATCTTGCGAGTTTTTGCCATTGATGGTTTACGCTCCCGAAGAAGAGGCAACTAACCCTTGCACCTCTGAATAGATGTGAGTGGAGGACTTCTTGTGGACTTGATCATGCGGCCTCGTGTAATGCAAGAAGTGGCACTCAAACTCGTAGAAGGTCGGCAATCTAGGAAGTGAGATAATTGGCTAGATAAAATGGAAGTATTTGTCGGGTAACTTGTTCAAGAAGAACATGACTTGATTATCGTTTGACTTTTGAGAGTCAATAGTGGCAAACTTGGCTAGTAACCGCCGATTTTCGGCCAACTTGACTTTCAAATCATCCCCTTTCTTAATGGAAAACTCTTGAAGCTCAAAGTCGATATTTATATGCTGAGTATAATGTTTGGCCGCATAGTGGTTGATGAGATGACTGCAACTTTTCGATGCGAGAGGAAAGTACTGTAATTGAGAGTGAAACTTAGGAAAAAAAACCCTACATCAACTCGACATTGGCTGTGGCATTGTGAGCTCTCTATTGACGGATGTAATAGGATGCTATCACCTAATGTAGGAACTGTTGCCTTTTGTGAAAACACCAAATGCAAGTTGTAGATATAGTTGCTAATGTTAGGCAGCTTCAATTGCATGTAGAGGAGGGTTAAAAACTTATTGCCAATGCTCATGTCATGAGGACCTTTATTTTTGAAACCTCACTTAACATGTGGATTAATTTTTAATCACATGGTTAAGTAAATGTTGCACATGTGAGATACAACTAGGGTTAGAGTAAATTTATGAGCATGTGACCCGAGAAAATCAGAGGATGTCAAAGGCAAAAGTTGCTATAAGTTATGCCGCATAGGTACTTGGTGGTATCTGGTGCCAGTTGTTATCCCAAGTCATTCATTTGGTCATAAGTGTTAGTTGGTGACACTAGAGAAGTGTTTAATGGTACCTAATACCAATCTGATGGTCAAAGATGACGCAGAGATAGTCGGGAATGGAAGTTGCCTAGCCAATTTAATTATTAGTGAGTCATATTATTTTTTAGGGCACCAAAATAGTTATTAGCTTAATTTTCAGTATGTAAAGATTGAAAATTAATATTTAATTATGGATAATGTTAGAAAAACCATTTGGGAAGGATGCCACTTGTAAAAAATACCCATTCAAGATTGAAAAACGGCTTTAGAGATTGGAGACAGGCATTTTAGTGTATTCAACTTGCAAGAGAGAGGGAAGAGATGCTGTTGGCCTGATTTGTAGTCATTGGAGGACCTTTTGAGGCAGCTAGGGGTAGGAGAAGACAAATCAACAGTAGGTGACAACATCTACAGGCTGTTGAGACAAGGCAACATAAGTAAATGATTGATTTTCTTCAGTTCTTTGCATCTACAAGCTGTTGAGACAGGGCAGCAGCAGTAAATGACAGATTTTCTTCAGTTCTTCGAGAAGAAAGTTTGAATTTTCTCTCTCCTCAGCATTCTCTCTGATCTCCCAGTCTTTCTATAGCCTTGCTCTGAAGATTACAGCATTGAGATCACCAAAGATTGAGAAATCTCAGATTTCTTTGCTTTAAACCCTAATCTGCAAGAGAAGCTAGGGTTTAGCAGAAGCCTTGGGAAGCGTGCTAGATATTGGAAGCGCCAAGACTTGGATACAACAGGGCTGAAACTATTTTTGGTCAAATTTAAGTGGAAGGACTAGCAAATCAATGAATTTGGGGCATTTTCCATCTCCATCAAATTGGGTGAAGGCCAATTGATTGCCTGAATCAAGGGGCAAATCAAATTGAAGACTTGTTGGTTATTTGGACAGCAAAAGTGGAGTTGGAATATCGAAAGGGATTGGGAAAATTTCATTGTATATCAACTTCTTCTTCGATTAAGTTAAATAAATACTGAAAGGGGCACCAATTTTGGGGCCAGCTGGATGTCCATTGTCCAAGATTGTAAGTTAATTTGCATTTCTCAATTTTGTAATAAATGTTACTGTTGTAACTAAGTTGTAATTAGGGAATTACCACCCATCCACGGAAGGAAGACCGGTTTCGGCTTATGGAGGAGCGCTAGATATAGAGGAAGGTGTGGCAACAGTTGTTGGGGCTGCATATCCACGTGTGTGGATTGATGGTTGAAATTTGCAGTCAAGGGTGAGAAACCTAATAGATGGGATTGAGACTGCTGAATGGGTGCAATGCATGTCTATTTATAGATGACGATGGATCCTCCCAAATTAGGGTTTCATTGAACTCTTTTGAACCGCTTTTTGTTTTAGGGTTTTTATTAAATTAAGCTCGTTTTGGGGCTGTTTAAGTGGCTAATCACCATAGAATGCATTTCTTAGCTCAACAAGCCCTAACAAGTGCACCCTCAATTCACTGTCAAATTGAAGTGATTTAGACTTGTAAACCTACTGCCCATAAACTCAAATCTCTCACATACATTTTCCCTAAGATTGAATGTTGAATTTAATGCTTTCATTGGTTGGAAAATTAGACTTGCATGTCTGAATATGGTTGCCCTAATGTCTATCTTGAATCTTCAAGGATTTGGTGAGTCGCGGTCCTAAACAAGAGGCAAATTGTGGGTTTTGGTTGGATTGTCTTTAGTAAGCAATTCTACACCCAAAAAGCCCTAATTCTGATTTGCTGTGAAACAAAGGTTGTAGAACTTGAGAGAGAGAGTGAAAGGAGAAGAATGAGATTGATTTTTGGCTGTCTAGCACCTTGAGATGGCTAGAAAACATTCACCTCTTATTGTTTTTGTTGCTACAACTCCACAAACTTGGGCTGCTCCAAAAGTGAGAGAGAAAGAGAGAAATAGAGTGCCAAATAGCCAATATCAACTTTTTAAATGGATAACAAGGTGCTCGCTAATTGGATCACGTTTTTGAATCTTGATTAATGGGTAATTAATGACTTGATGATTAATAAGAAGTAAGTTGCTTATTGGATCAAGCTTAAGCTTAGGGCTTGCTTAATAGTTTAAGTATCCTAAGTGAGTTGCTTATTGGGCAAAACTTTCAATGTAACCTAATTCTAAGGTGCAACCTTTTATCTAATGAAACTTTCACAACGTACCCTGTTTCTTTTACCTATCTTGGTATCACATAGCTTGTACACTTATCCATCGTATGCCCGATATAAAATCCTTCACTATCGGTGCAATGGCCATTGTGCCAAGAGCTAGGGTTATCAAAATTAGAGTTCGTTTTAATCAAATCATTAAGCTCTTTTTTTATTTTGGTAACATGGTTTCTTCAATTTGTGTCTTTCCCATAATACAAAGATACGCACATATCCATAACACAAACATACATGCGAAGCTGTAGTGAGTATACATGGGAGAAGCCTCATTATAGTTCCATGAGCTTCTTGTGGTTTTTTGCATGTTATTATGTCATGTAATAGTAATAGGAAGTAGGTGGTTGTAAAACCAGCTTTTCTTCTCGAAGCGGTTAGTAATGACCTGATTAATTAACAATTATAGTAAGCATAAAATTCATATAAAATGAAAATGTAAATGTTACCACTTAATCTTGGACATTGGACATTAGGTTGGCCCATTGATGGCCCTTGCGGTATTTCTTTAACTTCTATTGCAAATCGATGGAGTACAATTGAGATCCTCTGATCTTCTCCGCTAATCCAAGTGCCTATTATTGTCAAAATTGACCAACAAGCCTTCAAACCAATTTGCCCCTTGGTTTGCTTGGGGATTGACCTTTACCTCGCTCCTTGAAAGTCAAATTCAATCCCAAATTTGATATGGGTTGGCTGGCCTCTTGAATCTCCTTGAAATGGTTTAATTTTAACTGTTGGAACTTAAGTCCTAGGCCCTCATTTTTGAGCATGCATCGCAAGGTGGCTGTCAAACCTTAATTTTTGCTGTAAATTAAGATTTACAGCAGAGTTTTTTCAATATCTCCACCTTTGATGACTCAAATGACTGGATTTTCTTGAGATAACTTGAGAGATAGCTGTGGGATGAGAGAGAATATGATAGAGAGAAATTTTAGAGTTTCATTGCGAGAAAGGCTGAAAAACTATTGTTGCCCTGCTTAAACAAGCATGGAAGCTGTCATCTACAACTTAGGACCACCAGAAAGGCTAATGTCCCCTCTTGTATGTTGTCACTTGCACCAAAAGGATCTTGGACTGTAATCACCTATACTTGGAGAGCCCCAGATTGCTATCACTTGTTACCGGATTGGTTTCTTGTGGTTGCAAATCACATTAGTAGCATCTCATTGCTTTCTAACAGTCTCCTCCTCTCTCACAATGGTTGGAATAGACTTCCACTAGCCCCCAAAAACGTTTTTTACACTTGCATGGGCAAGTTTTGCCAAGTGGTAGCCTTTTAATTTCATTTTTTCAACATTATTCAGCTTATTAAAGTAATTTTTAGAATGTTTAATTTTGAAAATTAATTTAATAAATATTCTAGTATGTAGAAAAATTATCACATCGGTCAATAATTAAATTGGCTAAGCCAATTTATCTTCCAAGTATCCCTGAGCATTAGTCCTTAAATCAACATTAATTAATTAATTAATTGCCTAGTCTTTAATGTCACTAGTAACATTAGTGGCCAATATATTGGTATAGGCCAAAATTTGACACTGGATTAGTATTTGTTACATATATGGGGGAGTTTCGGAAACAGGGGAAACGGAAACGGAAAAAATTGGAGTTTCAACGAAATTTTGAAAACGGGAAAACGGCGTTTTGGATTGTACACTAAAATAAATACAGTATTATGTGGGTATGTAAATATATCAATGCCTACAACAACATGTACCCAAATTTTATACAAAACTTTTGAGTGCATGTCATATGATTGAAATCATGATTCATTACACATGTCATGACTCACGAGTAAAGATTGAAGAGTCAAGACTTAATGGTTGAAACTTAAGACAGCTTAAAACAATTAAGACTCAAATTTCAAAACTTAAGGCAACAAATGAATTATAATTTATGACTCATAAATTATCCATGATCTAAAGAGCAATGAAGACTGACATCAAGAACAGTGGAGACTGATATCAAGAACAATGGAAAAAGAATCAAGATGCATAATAAGTGAAATCAAGATACAATGATAATGTAACTATGTCATGTGAATAATCGATTAAAACTCCAAAGTCCAGTGAGCACTGAGCACTGTGTACTAGTCTCTAGACTCTAGTAACTATTGAGTAATAAATCAATGAATAACTGACAACTGTAGTCTGGACAACAAGGCACGATGTCTTTGTTGGGAATGCATGCCAAGTGGTCTTTCACACGTGTTATGCTCCCCGATTTCTCCAATCCACAATAGTTGCATTGCCACTTCTTTGATCCACCAGAGCCCTCTTATCCCTTGATTGGAGTGACGTGTCTCCAATATTTATCTGGCACCATGATTAGCCTTAAGGTAAGGAGGAGGAGGAGGAGGAGGAGGAGGAGGAGGAGGAGGAGGAGAGGAAGACGAAGAAGAAGATGAAGAAGAAGAAGAGGAGGTGCAGGAGGAGGAGGAGGAGGAGAGTGCCCCGAGGACCACAGGATGCCGAAATGCCGGGGTCTGCTGTTTCCGTTTTAGTCTGAAACGGCAGGTCCGTTTTGGTAGCCTCAAGATGCTGTTTCGGGGTACTATGATATGTTAGCCATAATTTATTGCAACTTTTACCTTTGGCACCGACTAATATCTCCGGGTTTTGGGTCCCACACTATGAAATAATTAACTTACACCTCACATGTACAAGTTACATTAGTACATTTGATTACATATATTTCCCCCCTCGATCGGAACGGAGTGTAATCAACTTGTATCTAGCGCCATTTTCAGCCAAGGCCAAAAATGTTTTAAAGCATGCAAACACTTTGGATTTGTGTTTCAAAGCATATGCCCAACAATGACGAGTCATGTCATTAATGAAAGTAACAAAATACAAGTACCCTTCGATGGATTTGACAAGCATAGGCCCACAAATATCACTATGCACAGGGTGTAATTTTTGATTAGCACGCATAGTGTCACCCTTGGGAAATGAAGCACCATGCATTTTGCCAAGTGCACAATTTTCACATACATTGTGAGTAGATGCTTTTAATAGAGGGAGATCAAGAACCATAGTTTTCTTCTTAGACATAGCAAATTGCTATAATTAAGATGACCAAACTAAGCATGTGTCATCTACAATGGCGGCATCAACATGTAATGCATCCTGCGATATTGCCCTCTTATATAAATAAAAAAGCTAATAAAGTCTATTGTACAAGGTACCGGTGACAATGAGTGAATCCCTATCACTATAGTCATAAACATTGCATTGATCCATGTGGAATTCGACCACAAAACTAGCGCATGCAATGGTTGAATTGAAAGCAAGTTTTTTTGAATGCGTGGCACATACAAGACCTTCTTAAGCATGATAGTTTTCCCATCCACTGTAATAATGGGAATTTGACCAATGTCTTGAATGGCATACAAAGCATTGTTTGCACATATAACCGATTCCCCTTTTATACATTTGCATATGATACAAACATCACAAAAGGGCTTTATGTGCTTAGAAGCGCCACTTTCAAACTACTAAGTGCTGCAATTTTTAGCAACTGAAAGACCATGCTCATGTGAAGAAGGATCTTACGAACAACGCACAAGAAAGACATAAGATTGATCAATGTCCAAGTTTGCCAAATGTGCCATTGCATCCTTTGCATTAGCTGAATTTTCAGCAACACTCGTGCTCGATTGTTTCTTCTTTTCATTTGCCATCCTCTTCTTGCATTCTTCAATTATATGCCCATTCTTTTTGTAAAAACTGCATCCCTTTTTCTTAGCACCATCATCCTTGTTGCTTGAGGAGTATATAGAAGAAGCTATTTTGCCTTCTCCTTTGGAGTTTGAGGGCTTTCTTGACTTGCATTTGTTACGATGGCTGGCTTCAAATGCTTGGTTATCCATACTTATATCAAAGCGATTCAATTGTGATTGCTCTTCTTGCAGCAATAGTGATACCAATGCAAGAGATGCATTGGGAATGATTTCTCAATGTTAGCAAGTTGCTCTGTAATGTCCTTGATGTGTGTAATGTAGGCATCCACAGAATCACCCTTTGTCATGTGCTCCATCTCAAGGTGCTTATGCAAGTAGGCTACACAAGCCTCATTGCGCAATTGATACAGTGAGGCAAGCTTAACCTAAGCATCCTTGGTTGTTGTGCATGATTGAATATGCGGGATAACTTGTCTCTTGCACGAAAGTGCAATCAAAGCATGAGCTTGGGTAGCATGCCCGTCCCATCTCAATTGATTTGCTATGGAAGGGGAGGAGGAGCTGGAGTTGAATATCCATTGGTGAATATGGATGAGCTGGAAGAACTTGTGACATTTTGTGTAGGATATGTAGACCGAACTTCTGAATCATATATATAACCTTGAAGCTGCTTGGCAACTAGTACATGCTTTATCATGTATGTCCACATGGGATAATTAGTGCCATCTAATTTGTTTGAGTCCCCAAACATGTTGAGCAAATCATTTGCTTGGCCATTTCTTGTTGAAATTATTGGGGTTTTTTATTTTTTCCGGGTATAACCAGTTGCTGTCCCAAGAACAAATGCAGTTGTAGCACAAAAATAAAGCAAAGAAAAGACCAAAAACTCACAATTTTTTGAAAAATTTATGGTGCTAATGAAGAGGGGTTTTTTATTTTTTCCGAGTATAACCAGTTGCTGTCCCAAGTACAAATGCAGTTGTAGCACAAAAATAAAGTAAAGAAAAGACCAAAAACTCACAATGTTTTGAAAAACTTATGGTGCTAATGAAGAAATTGTAGTTGAAAGGGCTCCAACGTGCACAAATGTCAATGTAGAAGGTGTAATTGGCCTCAATGTCGATGAATTTGGGAAAATTTCTCAAAACCCCTAAATTTAATCGGTGAAATTTGATGAAATTAAAGCTCGAATGTGAAAAGCTTCAAATTTTGGCCCAAGACCAAGCAATTTCTGAGCAGTGACTACAGATTTCCTAGAATGTTTGTGAGATTCAGGGTTTATAGGCAAAAGCCTCAAAATTTTGGAAGAAATTGGGATTTGTTGCAAAATCCCCAAATTTTGTACTTGTCAAGGGCATTGTGCGTGAACGGGAGCAATTTTAAGTGGTTTAATGTTGTTTAAGGTTTGGGGAACAATAATAATTAAATAGGTGATTGTTGGGGATGTCAAACGTTAAATTTGTGCAGACTGTTAAGTGACGATGACGAGGCACAACTGTTGGTGCTTTAAGAGTGGACGGGCTGTTGGACATGGGCAGATTCACGACTGTAGGCATGATGTGCCAAACTATTGGACAGAGGTGACACGTCAAAGGCGGTGTGTGCAGTGAATTGACTGTTGGGAGGACTATCTAGGTCAAGGCGCAAACAGTGCAGACAGAAATAGCCATTGGTTGACCGAGCTATCGGCTAGAAGTGATGTGGCTGTACTTGGTGGGGATTGGTCAATGCCTCGTTTGATGTGAAGGTTTCGGGTCAGCGCAGTGTGCGGAGTGACAAGCAAGAGTTGGGCAGTCAGTGCAGGCCTAAGCGAATGCTATTGAGGTGAACGATGGCATGCAATACAAGGAACACAGTAGGCAGTTGAGCTCGAATTAATGGTTGCACGTAGACAGAGAAGAGGGAGAGCAGCCAAGCTCAAGGCTCAATGGCAACTATGGCAGCACGCGAGGAAGGCGGCGGCGATTGAGAGGTATGGCTTTGATACCACTGTTAGGTTAGGGTTTAGCAGCATGCGCGCACACACACACACACACACTCATAGTGAACAAGTGAACAACAAGAGAGAAGAGAGTGCTGGAGCCTGGAAGGTCGGTTAGGTTAGGGTTCAACAGCACACGCACACTCACACACACTCACACACACTCACACACTTACAATGAACAAGTGAACATCAAGAGAGAAGAGAGTGCTAGAGGGCCACATCCACTATGTGAGAATGAATGAAAGTGCAATCCCAAGGAAGTTCCACATACATTGATGGGTGTTCACACAGGGAAAAAACCCTTCTCCAACTTGAAGGTAAAAAGTGCCCATGAGATAAGGGAGCATTCGCACTAGAACATAGGAGGAACACGATAAGTGTGATACGAGTCCTATGTATAGAGCTTCTTAACTGCCCTAGGGCTAGGGTTTGCACACACTACAAGACTGATTGTCCTACCTTTCAGGACATGTTTCAGATTGAGTGACCAAATGGTCAATGGTCATTGGTGAATGGCCATTGCCGTGAGTGCCCATCTAGGAGGTTCAAGGATGTAATACTAGGATACTTAAACAGTTATCTAGATTTTGAGTCAGCTCACTACTAGAGACACCCTAGAATTCCTAACTCTAATAGTTGTATGGCTTCTAACTAGACAAGCGGATCCATCTTAGCAGTTAATTTGAGGGATTTGGAGTTCATGGAGGTACAAACCCTTCTTTTTGGAGTGATTGGTGATGGGTTCCTTTCAGCCGATGTAGACTACGATTGGGAAATAGATTGCACAACTTATGATTGAAAGCACAAATTGGTTTGGGTCTGCTGCTTTGTTTCTGTTACTTGCATGGTGGTACTTCCTTAATTATGTTGCATTGGCTAGTGATTTGAAGTTGTCAGTGTTTTTACTGCTACAAGTTTTCTTTTTATACCTTATGGATTGCAGATGTTATAGAACTTTATCTTAGTAGCATCTTTGTGTGATCAAATGTGCACACATTGAGATGCTTGGTTGCTTTCATAGACTGCCTGATATGTCTTTTGTATTGCATTTGTCAGTCTGCTGGCAATGTATTGAATTAGATAAGTGTAGAGAAAAGGGCCAGAGATGACAGTTTTGAATGTGACTGATCCCAGGGTGGTTATAGGTATTGATCTACGAGCAACAAAGTTATGCCTGCCACAAGTCCATTCAGATGCTCACAATTCCTTGAATATGCATTCCAAATTTCGTTGCTATTTTGAGTATTATTGGGCTTCAGTTTTCAAGGTAATATTTTTATCGTAAATCCTTTTCTTTTGAAAGGAGGCTAGGTTTGCAGTAGCAGTTCTATTTCTGTCAAGATGACCAAGCCACGGTAAACAAGGTTGAGATGTCCATCCATTTGGTGCTTTTGGATGTTATCATCACTTTGAAGGGTCAAGGGTAAGTCTCAAGGGGCAAAGACCATGAATATATGAAGCTAGGTTATAATCTTTTCTAAGGTATAAAGCTCCCATCTGAGGCTAGGTGTCACCTCATGAGGATTGTTTTGGCCATAGATACAGAAGCACAGACAGAAACAGGAATGAAACAGATAGAGGATTTTTTAAAATGCACGAGAATGGAAATGCCACTTCATAGGGGGGAGGGGTGAATGTCTGGAGGACTTTGCAGCATTAAACTTTAACTACTAATTTAGACAAACTCATGACTTATGGTGTTATGGCTTACAAATGGGACAAATTAGAGTCAAGATCTTGGCTAGTTTCATTGTTATGAAAGGTGATTGAACAAATTTCAGACTGAAACTTCAATTTAGCTTTTACTTGTTAATGTGGAAAACATACATAATTTTTGTGCCTGTCACTCTCCATTCTCTTAAAATTGATATTATGTAGATTTGCAGCGTTTTTGTCTTGTAATGTACAGGAGACAGGATTAAAGACTCTCCAAAATTGGTTCTTTAATCCATATGCCAAGTAGTTCATGGTTCTTCTGTGTAGTCCCCTTCCCTAGAAATTACTCCCTAAAGGTTCACCTGGTTCTTGATTTTAAAATTGATTTGGGAATGAATATTCCAAGTTAGGGGAGGTGAAATTCATTGAAGATGGTCAATGACGCGTTCTGATCTTCAGCTATTGCATCACCCATCATATCATCTGTGGTTGTTAGATATATGCCAAGGATTCTTGTGGTGCAACCTTTCCGAGTCTTATGAATGGCATTTCTAAAAACGCTCACTATCATCTACCTAGCTGATCTCTAGTTGTGCCATTGAAGATGTTAAGAATGGCTAATGATAAGCTTTACATTGATCCTAATATGGTGCGGGGAGATACTGTTTCAGCTGATGGTGTGGATTAAAAGTTTTCAAAGAATCACAGTCCATGCAAACTTCCCGATGTCACTTATTTTTGGAACAGACACCATTGCAAAGGATGTTATGGCTGTTGATCGAAACAATTGTGAAGCTAACTTCAAATGGCAAACAAAAATTTCAGGACTGCTGCACCTCTAAATTTTTCTCGAGACTATCTCTGGTTCCAATTGGTCCTCTTCTTTATTGTCAAATAGAATATATGGCAAGTATATTGTGAATTTGTGGGTTGCATATCATTCCTGTCCTGTCTAACTTATGTGTTTTCTCTTCGAGGACTTGATACACACAGCATTTAAATAAAAGTTGCTGCAGACTACAGTTATTTCAAGGCACATTCCACATGTCTTAAACTATCCTGTTGCATGGATGTGTTAGTTGCTGTAGTTTTCCTCTTTCAAGGGGCTACAAGCTGTGCATCTGTATCGCAATTCCACAATTTAATATGGTAGTGCAGATTGTTTTTGAAACCATTTTGTAGGCCTTATTCTAGGCTACATTGAGGCGTATGACAGGTTGAGCTGTGGGTTCGTCTTCTTTTAGATTGTGAGTCATGTCTTTTGCAGCTTGTTTTCTGCAACGTTAAACAAACTCTAGTGAGTTCCTATCATTGATTCCTGAAGGAATTCTCCTTTTGTCTGGACAATTTCTTTTCCTTTTTGTTAGTCCAATTTTCTTCACAATATAAAAGTATTTAAGTTTAGTTATTATTGCATAAGTTGCAGTTTTTGAACTTCTGTAGTGTCTGGTGCATCGATATTATTGCATTTTTAGTGTGTTGACTATTATATAAGATCATGCTTGTAGGTGGAGTTCAAGCCCTATCTATCAGGGTTGTCATATCAAGCAGCTATAGAGATCCCTCGAGAAGCGCTGCCAGCCTACTGCAGGCCTGGATTTGGTTCTGTATGGTCAGTTAAGGGGAAGTACCAGGTGTGGATGAGTAAGCAGTCATCTCATGTATCCCTTGAATCAAACTAGAAGGCATCAATTTTTTGAGTGAGGTCACAATAGGAATAACCGGCAAGGTTTCCTGTATTTCGACTTCAACATTTCGAGTTTCTGATGAATCCCTGTTATGCAGGTTAATGGGACATACCCCTGTAAATATACTCCTGGAAAATTGGAAACAGTAGAGATTGATGAGGAGTTATTTCCAAACTGTAGAGCTGAAGAGGTTCATACCTTAAAGCTAGTTAAGCAAATGTGGATATTGTAAGTACCCAGACTATCCATTTTTGAGTGGACTCCAGTGCTGCTCTTTGTCAATGATTTATCTAATCTGATGACACTCGACAGGCTGTTTCATTCAGAACAGTGGATTTTTTCAACAACTTCCCAAGCTGGTCTTATGTTCTGGAAGACTGGAGCTTCTGTTGTCACTGGTGCATTTTCTGCCATACTCGTTGTGGGGTTTGTGAAAACAGTACGCCATGTGTGGCTGATGATACTCCGATGGAATGAATTTTCAGATTCAGACCGTTGCCTTTTTGAGAAGAGAGTGCAGATAACCTGTGTATTTGTGGCCACTTTATTTGGTGCTATCTGGTATAGTGGACAGATCTTAGATCTTTATTTGCGTTTACATTGAGATGATTACATGAAGTGGAATAGTGGTCTCGTCAGGCTTGATATATGATGGATGTTACCATGATGTGGCTTTTACCTAGTTGCCAAATATCAATGTCATGAGCATTGCTACCTCTTTTAACATCACTGCATTCTGGGTATTGCCACAAAGTGGATTTTATCTGGGTTGCCAAATATCAATGTTATGAGCATCGCTACCTCTTTGTAAGCCACTGCTTGTCTATTTATCAGGTGACATCTGGTGCAGAAAGGAAAATAATCACTCTTTGAAACACACATGGAAAATCAGGTAGAGACCGCATGCTCCTTAAGGTATCCGAACGATCAGATCCTTCATCCAAACAGGTTTATTACCCTATGTAGTACTTCAAACGCCCTTTGAATGATGAAATATGTTTACAAAGATGAATCAGAGCTTAATTGTTGTGGTCCGTTCATGGTTCCTGAATTTACCTACTATTGAATGATACAAAATTTACTCGTCTGCTACCTTGCCCTTGCTTCTTAATGTTGTAAAATAGGACTGTTGGCTCGAAGGGGGTTTGTTGTCTGTGTTTTGTGCATTTGTGCATATGAACAGCTTTTCAGGGCCGAAGATAATAGTGGGCAACAGATAGGATTCCCTGTCAGTCAAAGTTGAACATGCTTAACATGCTTAAGCACAGGCTGCTATTGGTGGCTAAAAGGAAACAACCCCTAGAGATCGTTGTAAGCTAATGTCAATCATGAATGCTTGGATTGGAAAAAATAGCATGGTTCCTCTTTGTATTTTTTTGAAAAGGGGCATAACACATTGATGCAAGCATTTCAACATAAACTCAGGGGGTTCACATAGAATCTTTAGAAGAGGTCTTATGGCATTATAATGTCCTTTAGCCATTACTATGTCCTGCAAAGTCATGGATGAATTATATATACATAGTAAACAATGCCAGTAGGTAGCACACTGTTGCCCATCTCTTGAGACTGTAAAAGGGGAACAAATTGCTGGTGGCTATAATGCAATATCTCATTCTTTTCACAATGCTAAATTTGATGTCCATTTTCTTTTTTCTTTTTTTTGGGAGTTTTGGGAGGTTACACGCCAAACTGGACCGACACTAGTTAGTAGTGATGGGGATGAAACCTTGATAGAAGCTTGGAAATTGGAGAGATTTTTGAAAATCTCCCCAAAAGTAGCTTGTTACAATTTATCTCGTTCTGTTAGGAAACAGACTTGTGTTCTCTTGTAATGGACCATGAAAGGTTTTGGCTTGCCCTATGCCATAGTGAAGAGTTTGGATTTTTCTTAGTGCACAAATTGGAGAAATTAAAATTAAAATGAATATCATGGGTCCACTATTTGAAATCTGCTTGGAAATGTTTTTTACATTGGAGTAAATGATGGTGCTTCGATCCCTCTCTACCATTGCAACTATGGATGCACAGTTGTGCATGCGTGGATGCGTGCGTGCGTGCATGTGCGCAATGATTGTTTCAAAAGAGAATGCCTTGATTAATAGTGTGAACGGGGCAGTAGTTTCATGTGAAAATGCCTCGATAATCTACTTTCATTTGTGCTTTTGCTTTCCATGATGATTTCAATTAAACAAGCTCAAGTATCTTTTGATGTTTTTGGAATGCTATTAACCATATAAAACAGTCAAATAAAATTGTAGAAAGTAGAACACATGTGGAGAAGAGTTGGCTTGTACAAAGGGGGATTAAAACTTGTCCATTATACAAAGAAAAAGAGATATAAATGATAGATGTGTATGTTTTTAGATTCATTTTTCCTTTCATATGTTGGCTATGATCTCAAGAACAAGAGACATAACATCAGCAATTGTTTGATCATCTATGAGGAATGATTATCCCTTGTTTGATGGTTTACGAACTCATAAGTTGGTTTTTCTTCCAAATCTAGTAAAAGATTTACTATGAAGGGAAACCTTGGACAAAGCATCTCTTAGATTAGATAATATTACATGATGTAATTTTTTAATGGGTCTTAAAGGTTTCTTCTTTTGTCACTATCATTTTTAGTACGATTAAGATGTGAATTGAAAGGGTTTTTGGATGTATGATATTCTATTCAAATTTTGAAATAAAATTTCATATTTTGATAAAATATACAATGGTATTGCAAAGACATACTTAGGCTTTTGGTTTCTTCTAAACTTTGTGGATATTGCTAAATGTAGGAAATGTTGCTCATATGACTTTGAATAATTTAAGAAATACAACAAATAGTTTATATCAATTAGAAGAAGGAATTGATGTTTTGATAGTTGAAATAATGATTTATTAAAGGTGCAGTGCATTTATTAAGCATGAAATGGATATTTGATGGTGTCTTAAGAGGTGAATTTATTGGGAAATATAGATATTGAAAACATAAATATTCTAGAAGTAGTTAATTGTGTAATGTTACAAGGTCATCCATTTTTATTTGAAACTATACATAAACATGCGGGACCTATAGAAAAAAGTCCATCTAGTGATGAATATGGTCTTGCCTTTATAGTAAAATGGCTAATACGAGCTCCAGTAATTTGTATAGTTAATCTATATATATTTAATGGATCCTTGCATAAATTAAGCACACGAGGGAAATTCAAAAGGAGTCAAATCTTATAAATGTGATGACAGGTTGTTTGGGAGATGCATTCTTTTAGCTATCATTGCCCTCAATTTTCTATATAATTGAATGATTAGTTGCCATAGCGGTATAAGGATTTTCTCATGTTGGGACCTCTTTGAGGCAAGCGTCACACTAACACTTATTCTCATTATTATTATCATTTTTATATTCTTAATATCGAAGGCATTAGAGATGGCTCATTTGCATAGTACTTTGTAACACATTGCAAAATTTCTATATATTTTAACAACAAACTTGCTCAAAACGAATACAAGTTACCTTATCGTTTTTCCCGTTCCAATGGCTCCAAGTGTGTTTCCAATATAATATTTGCTTTAATCTTTATATTATGACAAGTTGCTTTGTTTGATGGTGGTCACTTAATGGAGCATAATAGAGAATGTGCACATGGAAACTTGACAATATTATTATTCACAAAGGAGAAGATTTACATGTGCTTGGAAGACACATGCTATATGTTTGATAAACTTTACGTGTGCTTGGAAGAAACAAGTTATGTGTTTTCTAAATGACTATGTTTTTTAAAGGAATTTCATGTGAATGTTGTAAGTTGATTATATTCAAAGTACTAACGCATCATAACAGTAGTTATTCAAAAATTTCATTTGCATGTTAACTAAAGTTATCATAAACTTTGTTTGTAACTACTTATACACCTATACAATTTATTATAAAGCCATAGTTAAGAAAATGTTCAAGATTACAAAGGACATTTGAGATTTAAAAATTGTTACGATTCTTATTCACACTAAAAAATGTAAGGTTGGTGATTAGGCTTTTCGTTTTTGCGCACGCGAATTTTTGCTTCAAACGAAACCTTAAAAAATAATTCATATGCAATTACATCATGTACTAAATAGCATTGTATCAAACAATAAACTGTCTAAATTTTACTATCTTTTGATGTAAGTAAGGGAAAGAAGGGGAAAAATATGGAAAAAATTTAAAATTAATTTAGCTAGATTTTCAATTTTAGCTCAACTTGATGCTTTTTTTAAATTACAAAATTTGAGTAATGGACTTCAAAATTATCATTCTTTTATAGAGAGCAAGACCGATAACAATAATACTAGTTTTGCATCATTATAATACAAAAAGTAAGAAATAATTCTATTATTTTTATAATATTTACAATGTTTTAAAATGTATTTGTTTATAACATGGTTGTATTCAAAATATACATGCTATGTACAAAAATAAATAGAGTATTTTAAATTATCATGATTGTCTCTTTTTTAAAGTTTTACATTCAACCAAACTTTGATATATTTGAATAGCCTAAAATGCTTGTATATCTAATTAATCTTTAGTATTGTGGTGGACCCCACTCTTTGCATGCCACATAAAAGCCCAAGAGTTGGTTATGAAAAAGGGGGTTGGTTTAGTGAATCAACTAACCAACCACCCCAACCAAGTAACTAATCACCTCTGGTAGTTGTAATCGACTAACCTATTTCAGCATGCAAGGACCAAACGGAAAGGGCAATTTATAAGACGAGAGTTGAGGCTTTATTTGATGTGTCTTTCTCCTTCTAGTAATCATCTTCTTCTCTTTTTGAGCTCTAAAACTATGTGTTATTGAAATCTAGTCTTATGGGGAATTTACGCATAGTTATTGGTGGATACATCAGGCAACATCCATCATGTCTGGGAATTCAGGAGATGAAAATATATATTCTTATGAATCTTTTTCCATTCAACCATCTACTTTAGATTCTTTATTACAATCTTTCAGTGTAGCGTTGTTGCAATTATCCTCTACCAATAAACAAATCTCTTCTAGTAATCAAGCTATTTTATCTTTATTGGCTAATCAAGATACCTCTTCTTCTACTTCTCCATTGATAACCCAAGATAGGAATATTTGCCCAAAATGTTTTTTTTGGTCTTTAGATTGAAGACATACTTTCTTGGTTAGATCACTTTGAAAATGTTACTAAGTGGCACGGATGGCAAAAGTTGAATGACGTACAAATTGTTTTGAAGGGAATTGCCACCACATGTTATGTTCAACAACTTGATGAGATAAAATATGATTGGAATTCCTTCAAGATAGCTATAGTATGTGATTTTGCTCATGAAAATTTGGTAAAAAGTGACCTACAACTTAATGAGTGTGAATGAAAAGAACATGAAATAATTTCTCAATTTGGTGTATGATTAAAACAAATGTTGATGTGGATTGATGTGCGTATGATGGAGGACATGGAATTTTTTCTGTTGCCTAGACTAAGGCATGATCTTTGTAGAAGGTTTAAAGATCAAGGTCCTAAGACTTTTGCAAATGCTATGTGGATTTCACAGAGGATAGAGGGCAATGTTTTCAATGAAATAGGAAGGTAACATTTTCCTCAAGATCCTAAAAAGACTAAGGTGACACCAAAGGATATTGATCTACAAAATGCCCAAAGACTTTTTGGTAGCTAAAGATGCTCCAAGATGTCCCAAATGTTTTAATTGCAATGTATATGGTCACATATCAAAGAATTATTGGAAACCACAAAGAAGGAGAAATGTCATAAAAAAGGATGTTCAAATAGACGAGCTTCCATGGCCAAAAAACGACTAGGCAAATGGATGCAAGAGGCATGCCATTCATATATTCAAGCCTCAAAATTGACCTCTCAAAAAAGAATTTTAATCACAATTAATGTCAAATTTAATGGTCTAGAAATCGAAGTGTTGTTAGATTCTTGCAGTTCTTTTTCATCTATCAACTCTCACCTAGCAAAATCAATCAAAGATTATAAGCAGCATGTTTAGGTGATTTTGGTAAATTTTGGTGACAAAAAGCATGTATATAACATGTCAGAGGTTCTCCATGTCCACTTTGGAGTTAGAGGGGTTTTTCAACATCCATGCTATATCCTTCCATGCCAGGTTTTTTAGATGACTCTAGGTTGTGATTGGCTCATCAAATGAGGTGCTCACTTGAATTTTAGAGAGATCAATTTGCCTCTAAGATTAAAGATACTCATTCTAGCATTAGTGTTTCACCTTTTCACTCTCACACACACTCACTCCCTCACTTCCTCACACTCTCATCACACTCCCTCTCTCAAGCACAAGCTCAAGCAAGCAAGAAGAAGAAGAAGAGAGCCACTTTTGGCCACACACAAGAATGAGCTTCTCATTCACTTTTCAACTTTATATACAAAACCTTAAATCCCTTTTGGGCGGTCATCCCCTTATCCCCTTTTTTTACATGGCCAGCCGTGGCCTAGGGCCCTTTTTCCCATTATCCTCCTATCTTCCTAGCTTCCTTCCTACCGCCCATCTACCTTTACAAATTGCACGGGTGAGAGCCCGGCACTCTTATAATAAATCATGGTGCACCCTATGCCTTCTTTACAAAATTATTGACTTGTGTTTTTTCTCATTGTGCCTTTTTCCTTGATTTAGGACTTTTCTGCACTTCTTGTGTTTCCAAATTCTTCTTGGCACGCCTTCGTCTTCTGTTTCACTTTTGCCTTGGCCTTGTCTTCTGCTTTAGATTTTCTAGCTTTTCCACCTTGTTCGTTTGAGGGTTAACATTACCCCCCTCCTAGACGAGTGCTAGTCCCATGGTACTCACTGTCGTAGGTAGTAGGCTTTAGCATGCACCGAAGACGTGGGTGGCAAGGACGTCGGTGGTTGCCTTGGAGGATTTTTGGTGGTGGGAAAATGAAGGTTGTTGGGGCCATGTTGTTGGCATGGGTGGCTGGTGGTAGGGTGGTTGGAGTTGGGGGTAGATCTATTCGTTGCTGGGAATGGCACTGGGGGTTGGTACAGGTGGTGGTTTATGGGGATTCTGCACAGGCCGATTGTTTGGTGGGCTTGCATGATAGGAATGGTCAAGAGGTCAGAATTGAGTGATGATGAAGAGTTGATGATGTATTTGATGGAGTATTCAGTACTTGCGATTGAAAACCTCTCATATGTGGTCTCTCCCTCGAGATAGTGCTAGTCTTCTTTATCGTACTCAAGACGTAGTTCGATTAGTTTGGGAGATAGGTCGAACTCTAAGCAAGCTGAGAGTATTGTCCTGCACTTGAGGACCCAAACTGTGTATATATTTTGGTGCAGATATTATGTGAATGCTCGTCCATACTTAGATATTACGTAGTTAGAAGATCGCATCCTCGTAACAACGTGTGGATGAAGCAAAGTTGTCCATGTTGAGAAGTACACGTGAAGGTGTATGAGACATCCTTTGCGTGGTGACAACACGATGTAGCATAATCAAACATATTGACACTGAAATTTTGGTAGGTAGCTACTGGGCTTGCTCAATGAGTACAATGTACTTTTCATGGCCATTCGTGCGGTGCTTACCACGATCGATTGCAATGATACTAAGGCGGAGTGCAAAAAGGAATCGTGCAAATGGGTCAGGGTAACATGTCTAACCATAGGCGAGACAAGCTTCCTAGGTATGGCCTATCCTTGATGTGCCCTGAACAATTGTGGGGGATGTGTAGAGGGTTAGGGGACTAGGGATGGAGCCAATCGACAAAGGTCACTGGGCATACCTAATTTGAGGACCCCTAGGTGTCGTGCTGTGATTGTGAGTGCTTTTTTCTTTTCTTTTCTTTTTCTTATTATAAAGAATAACATAAGTACAACCATTGCAATACGTTGAGGCCACAGCCTTTCAATTGGATCGGGAAATGTCGAGATTCAAAGGCTGCGAAACTGGATATTACAACGATGATTGTATCCCAGCCTCGTTGCTAGAGAAACAATTGTTGAGATGGGGAGAGATACTGGAGATTCACAAAATCTCTTTGTAATGTGCAATGTTGGTACAATTGAGGTAACAACTGCCGTGAGTGCCGGGTGTAGAGTTTAACCCAGAAAGAGAAAGTGGCCAGTGATCATGCTTTGGGCCATGCGATGTGGGCAAGCGGCAAGGGTGATTTTTTCTTTCGATAGTGTGGCTTCGTCATGGCTCTTTGTGAGGTTGGTGGTCTTGCGGTGACTTGGGCATTGAACACTTTCGTACAAAGACCTGTGTCGTCCTGCATCCACTTGACACTTCATGAGAGTATATGCAAGTCACATGCATCAATTATAACAAACAGATGCAACACAAAAATACATTACTTTATCAAAATCCTATGGTGCTAACTGCGATGCATATCCTTGGCGCTTGTTAAAGACGTGACATACATTAGTAGTAGGTAAGGGAGGTTTATACAATTGGGGAGCCTACCCCTTTAACCACTTAAGAACAAAAGGTCATGACAAAATGGCATTTGGCAAGCAGCTTATACACATAGGGCTTATTCTATTTATATGAGGCATGGTGAATTTGGGTGATCAAATGATTGGGTCTGTGCCGGTGGTGGGCTTCTGTTAGGCTAGGCAGGGAAGACATCGGCCAGGACTCGAATGGTGTAGTCCCTGGGTGGCTGCAACTGTTTCAAGAATGCTTTTAAACAATTCATCAAATT
The DNA here is from genome assembly GCF_053477565.2 of Lygodium microphyllum. NCBI lineage: Eukaryota > Viridiplantae > Streptophyta > Polypodiopsida > Schizaeales > Lygodiaceae > Lygodium > Lygodium microphyllum. The sequence goes on from NC_141136.1 coordinate 67,035,827, forward strand.
ACCTCTTGTCTCTAGTTACTTTCTCCTCTTTCGAGCACTTGGTGCCCGAGCGTCTGGTGGGGGTTTGCACGACTGGTGTTGCCACACCCGGGGTGCTCCCTTGAGCCTTTGTCCTCTTGGCTTGGGGAGTTTTCGGCCTGCGTCCTGGGCAGTGTCTCTTGGGGCCTCTTTTTGGTGCGTACCTCTTAAGGGTAGGCACATATCACTCTTGTGGAGGTGTTTGTGCCTTATGCTCCCTTCTACGGGGGAGAGCTTCCTTGCATGCCAGCTGCATTGTGTGCTCCATGATGGCTATTGTGGGGAAATCTGCAAAATGTGAATCAAGGTTAGGATTTGAGCCAGGATAGAATTATTTGCATGAAAGGGATTAAACAGTGGATTATCAAGCGCATATGAGGAGGAGGGCCGAGGTGAGGCATGCGGTGTTTGTTGTAGAGGGACGGCCCCCGTGATGATGTTTGTCCTGCCTGGACTGCAGGCATATTCCAGCCATTAGCAGATCTTGGCTTATGCTAAGTTGCGTGGACTGGTTGTCATGGAGTCGAGCAGGGCTCGTCCCCGGAAGGATAGACCGAAAAGGGGAAATGTGTATAGAAGGGGATGGTGCCCCGTCTACACCATCAGAGATGTTGGTTAGGGCTTCCAATGGCGGTAATGAAGGTTGCATGCCCTCCACCTGGAGGTGGGAATGGTCACACGCCTTCTAGATGTGTGGTGAGAGGAGGACCTGAGGAGCTCAGTCTGTCAAACCCAACTCTTCTCCCTGCGCTTGACTATTAGTGCTTGTGTGTGTTGATATTATCTATATAGGGTGATAAAACTCATTGTTTATTTATGTACATATTTATGAATCCATGTCACTTTGTGAGGATAAAAACCAATTGTAGAACTCAGGATTGTACTAGAGTGTGGCACACACATCCAGTACTCATGGCAGCTTACTCAATAATAATAGATATTTTGCAACATCGAGTAGCATGGTACCTTGTCCAAGTCTATTAGCAACATGTAACTAGTCAATGAGAACCTTATCAACCAGAGAGTTCTCTTGGCTAGTTTCGGCTAAGTCGTTATCCCGAATGGCAATCAATACTTGAAAGGAAGTCGGTGCCACATAGGTTGGGTCTCTTTGAGAACCCCATTCAGCCAATCACTCCTCTGAGACTCTGGGCTCCTAGTTTGGCCATTGCCACACGGTTTTCAAACCAACGTTTTTCAAATTGACTTGACCCTCTGATTGTCACTTTAGTTGCTTTATCTCTAAGAGATTTGGTTGGCAGAGCACATAATTGAATGTTACAGTTAAGTATAGTTTCTCAGCTTCCTCGTCACAGATGTGAGTCGCATGCGTTCATGCAGGAGCCTGTCATAGTGCTCGTCAAGATGTTCTTGCTCTTCCTAGGATAGGGAAAATGGCAAGTATTCCACAAGTTGCTTCTTGGGGAATGCACCCATGTCCGCAAGGATGTAGACACGTGCGAATACTTTGAGTTTAGCATCCAACTCAGTTAAGCATTCTGCAGCACTTCTATGTTCAATGAGGGCTTGCTCGGTTGCTATCTCATGCAAGGTTCTAGGAGTTCCCCTAGGCTTTAGCATAGCTAGGGGCTCAAGCCTAGATGAGCAAGATCGGTCAACTCTAGGATTACTTATGTCCTCGGGGTTTCCACATGTCTCCTGAGGCTTTGTTGTTATTGCGTCATGGTTCTCCTTGGATGCGACTGGTATAGATTTGTCACCCTGTTGTGACAGTGTTGTATCCACTCTTGATTGGTCAATGCAAGTTCTCCTTGGATGCGACTGGTATAGATTTGTCACCTTGTTGTGACAGTGTTGTATCCAAGCTTGATTGGTCAATGCAAGTTCTGTTGTCGGTAGATTGAGTATTGCAAGCAACCCCTGATGGTGATGGTTGCTTTGACTATGTTTTTGAGGTTTCACTGCTGTTAGGGGAGATGGCAATGGGTTCCTTAGTGGGTGGACTCGATACTAAGCGTTCACAACCACTTGTAACTGCCATTGTGTTTGTTGTGTTCTCCTCTTATTCGTGGAAAATGAAGGTGTCTTTCTCAAAGACTCATGACCCTGAACTAGGTCAGTCGTTGGTGTGCTTGGTTGGCCCTTAGCATTCTCTTTCTCTGATGTGTTCTCATGGGACAACTGCGACCTGCTGAACAGCCTTGCTAGGTTGATTGGTCAAATGCGCCATCTCCTTGGCCACATCTTCGAGAGGTTTCTCCTCAAGCCTAGGCTTTAGGTGCTTTGGCAGTGTTGAAGGTGTCAAGGATATTGGTTGCGACACCTCTTCCATGGTTAAATGGCTAAGGACATGTTCCACAAGGGGCATCGTCATGGCCAAAGGCTGTGATTGCTGTGATTCCTGATTGGAAGTAGTAACGGCTAGTTCAGTGGACTGGCTACTCTTAGTAGATTGCGGTGTCAAGTCCTCAAGCAAATCAGAAGTGGCTGTGTCTTTTGTTGCCCTTTGCGCATTCACTTGTGTAGATCAAGCCTAAGTTGATCTAGTCACATTAGGTTGCATAGGCATATCCTTGGGCCAAGAGCTACGTGTGGTGTCATGTTCCACCTCTTGGACATTTGGAAGCTTAGATGGAGGTAGAGATTGGGATTGAGCAGCTGCACCTGACAACTATTGTTGTGCTTCCTGTGTCCATTTCGAGAAAGAGGGTGTAGGAGACTTGGGACTCCTAAGTGGCTTTGACACTAGCTGGAAGATTTTCTCGTGGCTATTAGATGATTTTGCCATTTGCTTTGTTGAGCATTTAACCTTGCCATGAGCAATGTTGTGCCTATGTTGCATGTTATCCTCTTGGGAAATCATAGGCTCCTTAGGCACTAGTGGCTTTTTCTTACCCTCAACGATTACATCTAATATCTGCTCATCAAGCACGCTAGGCTGAGGACCTACCCTTCGCATAGTCCCGTTTGGTTTCTTGATTTCCATCGTGAGGGGCTCGGTCACTCCAATGTTTTTGACTCGAGACTTGGCTTTTCGTTTAGATTTCATCCTGCGCTTCTTTACTCTTGATACAGTCTGGCCTTCAGCTGATAGAGGAGGTTTAGCAGAGGGTTTTGGTATCCAAATCCATCGGTTATGTGCGTAATACCCTTGAGCACGTAGCAATGCTTTGGATATCCATCTCGGCGTTGTGCTGGCTCTCCATCGATACCTTCGTCTATAAGATTTGGGCTTCTTTTGGGGTCTTCTAGGATATTTGTAAGTCCCTGCAATTAGTACTGTTTGGAGGAACATGAAATAGGATAGGCAAGCTTTCAGTTTCAATTGTTGCGAGGATTTTGCGCTTCCCTATAAGTGCTTGTGGGTGTCCCTCGTAAGGACTAAGAGTTGCATTAGTCGGTCTGAGCTTTGGTTGGCCTAGTAGGGTCCATGCTTCATAGGTCAAAATATTAAAATCTGCTCCTTCATCAATTAGAGCATCGACAATGTGCTCTCCTTTCACGGTGAGTTTGACCCTAAGATAAACATGTGGTACTATGTCTTCATCTTCTGGGTCTTGGCTTATAAATTTAAGCGTTTTGACAAATGCCCCTTAGTCCCTAACTATACGACCAGATGTGGATTCTCCAATGATGTCTTGGATCATCTGTGCACTGCCATTCAAGGCGCATCTATCGTCAAGACTATCATATCTAGTCATCCTCGCAATTGTAGCTTGATATTATTGATTTTTGCTTTGACTAGATGCAGTTTGAATGCAACACATATGTGTTTTTGCGGTGTAGCCTTTTTGCCATTGTTGGCTAGATTGGCCCATTTAGGTTCTAGGGTCTCTGTTTGTCTTTGTTCAGGTATGGGCTTTTGGTTGCTTATTTGCAATTGAGAATCCATGCTTGTGTAGAGCCATTACTACACTAGGATCTAATTTGGAGAATGTATCACGACGCACGTTTTCTCTCCAATCTACTTGGGGGAGGTGCAAAGGGGGCAGAGCTCCCTCTACGGGGATCTGGGGGGCAGTCCCCCCAGCCCACAGGGCTGTTACGGTAAATTCCATGCGCTATTTGAAGGACCGTTTATAGCCAAGTTTTGAACTACTTGCTCTAGATTTCAGTTTAGTAATAGATCTATGATGTGCTTTTGGCTCTGCATGGTCTCTGGTTGGTTTCAGAATCTACAAGTTAGAATTTTGAACAAATCCGAATTTGGCCCAACAGGTCCAAATTGCAAGGGCCAAATGCAACTGGTTCGAATGTTAAATTTGGCCGGTCCGAGTGTGTTTGTCCGAAGGCCGAGTGCCCGAGTGGTTCAAAGGTCGAGTGGCCAAGTGGACCGAGGGTCGAATGGCCGAGTCAGGTGGGTTGAGTATCAAGTGGTTTGAATGCTTCACTTGGACGGCGGGCCGAGTGAAAGGCGTCCGAGTGCAGTTGGCCAAGGGCTGAATGGATTGAGTGGTCCAAGGGTCGATTTTGGGACTTGGCCCAGAATCGCCATCACTCGGACAGGCCGAGCGCGACGCATTTTTTCACTGGACTTCCAAGAATTCATCGTGTTGAACAATCGAGGCCTTGCTACCTGTTGAGCACCTCCAAATCCAAGTTACTCATGTAGGGGAAAGTGTGGAATTACCTGTGCTGGGCAAATAACTCCTAGATGACAAGAACGAAGCAGGTCCATGCAAAGAAGTTCTCTTCCTCTCTCCAACTCTCCTAAAATCCTACAATGAAAAATGTGGCCTTTCTTGCCACTCCTAGCCGCTTATCACCTTGCCCAAGCTTGTACTCACCTTAGTCTTACTTCCCTTACTAATATTTAACCCAAAGTTCCATTTTTTGCTATTCTTTTTCCTATTTCAACCTGTTATACAGCAACAGAAAGCCCTATTGTGTGCTCCAATGTTTTGCTCCTATCCTTCCTAAATGCAATAAAAAATCATAAGGGAAATACCCACACTACTCCATCATGCTTTCCCAAGTCCAAAAACCAAAAATATACTTGCTAAGGAGATCGAGTACCTCTTCAAACTCCCTCGCTTCCTACCTACCTACCTCAAGCACCGGTTCAGGCAAAACCCTGCTTCAATGCTCGATTCAAAGCGTGCAAGCGCTCAAGGCTTGAATCCGTTGGTCTCGGCAACGGAACCAAAATGTGGGAGCTCTCGCTCAACCACCAAGATCCACGGACCGCTTATTGCTTCAAGCGTTCCAAGCCGAGCACTAATGGCTACCTCTCACATAGTTGACGCACTACCTATCCATGAGTGTAGTGAGCTTACCTCCATGCCAATCGAGTTACCTCCTCTCCCACGCACTCTGGTAGCTCCACGATCCAAGTGCAAGCTTCAACCAAGCTCCATCCTCAAGATCCATGCTCCAAGCTCCATTGCCACGAGCAAGAGAAGAGAAGAGAAGAGAAGAGAAGAGAAGAAGAGAGGAGAAGATTGAGAGCTTCTCCTCCCCGGTCCCTCACCCTCACATACTCACTCCCTCACACTCTCACATTCCCTCTCTCAAGCACAAGCTCAAGCAAGCAAGAATAAGAAGAAGAAGAGAGCCACTTTTGGCCACACACAAGAATGAGCTTCTCATTCACTTTTCAACTTTATATACAAAACCCTAAATCCCTTTTGGGCGGTCATCCCCTTATCCCCTTTTTTTTACATAGCCGGCCGTAGGGCCCTTTTTCCCATTGTCCTCCTATCTTCCTAGCTTCCTTCCTACCACCCATCTACCTTTACAAATTGCACGGGTGAGAGCCGGACACTCTTAAAATAAATCATGGTGCACCCTACACCTTTTTTTACAAAAGTATTGACTTGCGCTTTTTCTCATTGCGCCTTTTTCCTTGATTTAGGATTTTTTTGCACTTCTTGTGTTTCCAGATTCTTCTTGGCGCGCATTCGTCTTCTGTTTCACTTTTGCCTTGGCTTTGTCTTCTGCTTTAGATTTTCCAAGTTTTCCACCTTGTTCATTTGAGGGTTAATAGAGACCAACATCAATTATGAAGGAGTTCTCTTATCTCAAGGAAGCAATCTTGGTTGAGCACTATTCATTTATGGCCCGGTTCTAGTACTACAGATAGTCCATGTCTATGTTTTAAACCATATTTTACTCAATTTTATGGATAGCAAAACATAGCCTACATACATTGGAGGAATTTAAAAAGAGCTTTCATTTTGACGCCTAGCATACCCTGATCAAGGATTCCTATTGAAAGTTATGTCAAATTTGCTACATCATGGTACTATAGTAGACAACATGTTATTCCATGTCTGAAACCTTCATTTTGCCAAAGATTCATCATCCAGTTTTAGATTTTCTCATTCTCGACTAATGTACATGTAATATACTTGATCATACCTCTATTCTTTCCAAATTCTTGGAATATTCATTGATTCATCCATTATATTTGGCTGAAATAGAGTAGCACTTTGTTTTGCTCTATCCCATACTCTGTAATAAGTTTCAATTTTATTTTTTGGGACAAAAACTTTTAGGTTGGGATAGAATGTAAAGGACTGAAAATAATAATATGGGAAAATACTAGCTACACATGTTGGTATATAAGGTGTAAGAAACCTCTATTTTTCACAATTCAAATTAGTATAAAAGTCTCTTTATCTACATCTTCTTTCTCTCCATGGCTTTCTTCTCACTTCCTATCATTCTCTCTCTATTTCTAGTATTTCTATCTCCTCGAATAGTCTTTCTCTCTCCTTTGCACTCCTTTTCCCTCTCTTCTATAGTCGTCTCTCTCTTCTTTCTCTCTCCCAATTCACTTCTTTACATGCACAAGGATCGGAACAAGCATAAAGAGAGATGTAAATTAACCCTAAGTTGGCCCAATGCATGTGGGATGGTATTTTAAACACATGTTTGCATGCAAAAAATGAGATCCTAGTAGTACGCATGACAAATAGATTGTTCTTTCTCTTATCATGACAGATTTGTGGTTCACAAGCTATGGTTGTCTAAAGTATAAAAGGGAAGTTGATATAGAAGAGAAGAAGGATGTGAAGGTCAAGGTGTCGGTGTTGGAGCATTTGGGGTTGAAAGTCTACTACATGGGGGTAAGAGACAATAGGGTGAAGCGAGATTCAGGGAGGGCAATTGATGAAAGAGAAGAGGTTCTAAAAAATAGAAGATGTAGAAGAATACTCATAGAGGTGAAGCTTGTCAATTTATTTCTGCATCCTGAGAAGATAAATCCCTTGTAGACAAAAAATGTGCATAAAAAAGTAGCTTGTTCTTTGATGCCCAAACCGCCAATCTGATACTTCCATTGGCTCTGAAAGAGAGGTAAAATACCAAGAAAATTGGTCAAAATTCTCCCAGATCACTCTTTCTCCCAATTGTTCAGAGTACTGTTTGCTGCTTGTAAACTACAATCGTGCGTCGAGCGATTTCACCAATCCTTCTTTTTGCATAAAATCACCCAAAAATGATTGAAAGTCACTTTTTAAAAAAACATGCAATCCTATTCTAGAAGTTGTCCACAGCTCTTGGATATTTACAATAAATAATATCCAAAAATTTAAAAATAGGCTAAACTTGTCCAAAAATCTAGTATTTTTGAACCATCCGCACTATGGACATTGACACTAATGACTAATATGGCATTGACTCTCTATATCAATAAGAAAGTCAAATGGCAATGCACTCTAGAGTTTTTCACATTGTGTTCGTGTAGCGGCACGACATCCACCCTTCTTAACCTGCACATCCTTTGGCATGTGTCAAAGTCTTATGGATTTGCAGTGTAAGAAGTATCCTCTGCCATATCAATGTCTTCATCTTCTACCTCTTCTTCTTCCATATTCTCATGTTCATGCTCAATATCCAAATCCTTTAACTCATATGCTGAAGACTCCCTACGTTTAAAGACCTTGATACGTTTTCCAGCCATTAGAATCCTTAGAGCTCTCCCATCGATCTCATTTAATACATAGGTAGCATTGTAAAAAAACAAACCTTACCACATATGGACCAAACCATCACTTTGCCATCTTTTGACTGGCACTATGTTGATTTTTCAAGCTACTGTCATAAACCAACACAACTAGTTCCCTTCTTGTATAGTTCATGGTCAAAGTCTATGTTGCTTTCAAACCTCTTCTTGTTCTTGATCCTTGTAGTCTTTAGCTTTTTTATAGCTGTCTCGATGTCTTCAAGTCTTCTTTCTAACTATCTAATGTGTAGGACCAACAACTCTTCTCTATTCAAACCCTCTTCCCATGGTAGAACACTTCAAGTAGCAATAGTCTCCTCAATAGGCATGATTGGCTATTGTCCATACATTAATTCAGTTGGCATATATCCTGTAACTGCACTATGAGTGGTCCTATCAGCCCATAAAGCAAAGGGTAACATTCTTGGCTACCTTTTCATCCTTCCCTTGCATGACTTTGCTAATGCCTTAATGATAGGTTGATGATCTCTTTCACTTTTGCCATTTGCTTCAGGATTGTAGTCTGAAATTAAAGCTAGCTTGACACCCAATCATGAAAAGAAGTCACGAGCCTCATCCGCATCCAATTCTCCTCTATCGGCAACACTTTACCAACACAACCATACTTGCAAAAAACTTGTTCTAATAAGAACTTGTAAACTACTTGAGTAGTTTTTGTACTAAGAGCTCAACCTTCCACTTGATTTGTTAAGTCTTTTTTGTGCAAGCACAAGATATCTCATATTCCATAAACCTATAGGCATGGTAACCAAATCAACTATCCATTTGTAATGCATAGACAATGGATAGGTCAGTTGCAACCCATCTCTATGCTTTACCATGGAATACATCTGATTGCTTGATTCCACATAATGCTCCACATCTTTATACATGTTCTGCCACCAATACTTCTCTTTGATCTTGGCAAATGTGGCCCAAACTCCTCTATGTCCATCCAATAAAATTTAATGAAACTCCCTCATTACCTGCTATTGTTGAGAAGCCCTATCTCCCAATACACGTACAGGAGCTCCTCTCTTTTTCTTTGCATGCTTCCATAAATATCCATCTTTCAAGAAAAACCCATAAGCTTTTCTTTCAATCCTTTTGAAATTAGCTTCAGATCACTCAACCTTCTTTGTCATGAGGCTAAGATATTGGCCTATTTTTAGCCAATTATCCTCATACAACTCTTCCAAAAATTGTGTTCTTATTGAAGCATAACGCTGATGATGCTTTCTCTCTATTTTCCATCTCTTCTCCATGGCTATAAGTTCTTTTCTTACTATTGAAATCCATGTTACAATTGTGCCTACTATATCTGTTGTTATGACATCTGTACATGCATTAATGGCAGCTGTACTTGCTATTTTCAGATCTGTATCTGCAGAAACAACAGTTGCATACTCATTCCCTGCTATCATAAAGTCATTTTCAGCACTATCACATCGTCCTCTTCATATTCCATGAGCTCCTCTTCATCTTCAAACCTTGCTCATGAAAGCATGTTAGCCCACGGGGTTTTTTCTACTTGCAATCCAAACCGAATGGCATACCTATTCCCATCAGCATCATCTTGACCCACTGCCCAACCAATGCCAATTGGGCTTGTATCCATGGTGACAATAATAGACTGCTCATTCTCATAATTTGCTCTCCTTAGTGTTGGGGCTGAAATCAATAGGCTCTTTAACTTCTGAACTGCCTTCGTATGATGTTCACCCCACCAAAACTTCTGTCCTTTTCTCAAGAGCTGATATAAACTTTCAGTCACATGAGCAAAATGTAGAATCCATATCAAATAAAAGACATGTACATACATTCAAACATGTCTCATGCATCCTGCTTATGGTATCAATCTTTACTAGTGAGGGATTTCTCCCATATGGTGCACACATGTACCCAACAACTAATACTTCCTCCACTCCAAAAATCGACTTTTCTCTTGACAGAGTCAAATGCACTTCTTCAAGATGGCTCAAAATCCTATCACAATCATTAATATGATCAGTCAAAAATCTTCCACATCCATGCTAATTCAACTCTTCATTCTTCTCATGGATATCACATCCTTTGATCGACACATCATCAAGAAAGGGTAAGGTCAATTGAGGAATATACTCCCTCAAAACTTTATGCATAACATTCATCATATGCACCACTGAATTGGTTACTCCTTGTAGAAGTGTACACATCCTAACCAATCCAAGCGGAGTCTTCATGGTAGTCATATCCCAGCTTTTCGATGCAAGCTGGAACTAATCATATCCTGAATATAAATCACCCATAGAGTAAATTTACTTGCTTGTAAATGCTTCTGCAAATTCATCCACTATCAGGCTTGATCCAACATTCCTTATGGTGACTTTACTAACTGGTTGTAAATCCTGTATAAACCTCAAAGTGCCATTCTTCTTTGGAACAGCAAACCATTGATTCGAATATGGAGCTAAAGAAGGCTCAAAAATCCCCATTCTGATCTTCTCATTCAAAAGATCTAGCAGCTTAGGCAAATATTCCCAAGGCATTGGATTATGCTTTAAATTCCATGGCACATGAAGTATTGTAAAGATCACCATAGGTGCAACTATGGTTGGATCAACACATCCAATTTCATCTGGTTGAAACACAAAGGCTTTCCCATGCCTTGCTAACATTTGCAAGAAACAAGCTCTTTTTGCAGGCAAAAGGAAGCTTGTATTACCAATTTTCAACTCTTGTAAAGTTTTACATGTAAATTTATGTCCTACTCCATATGGATCCCATAAACTAGGATGTTGATTCACTTTTTCAGCCAACCCATCACTTTTAGGCAGTAAAGGCAAAGCCACAGGCTTAACCTTCTTTGCAACTATTTTGTACTTTCTTTGTATCTACCCTTGCTTCAGCCATGTTTTGCAGCCCATATTTCAACCCATAACATTCATGCTTAACAAACTCTTGAATGATGTCTTACGTCTCTAAAGTGTCAACATAAATAACCTCTTTTTCTGCCCTATTTTTAGCATTAGTTGATGCAAAAATTTCAGCCACTATATCAACATCAACTAGCTCTAAAAACAGCCTTGAAATACCTTCATTTATAGCCATCAAACCATACGTCTTTATCTCTTTTTCAACCCATCCTAGATATTTTTTTTCAGCCATGCACACGGTTGAAATATTCTTAAAACTGCGAAGACTACATGCTATCCATTCCTACAATCCAGACACAAACACAGTTTTCCCCTTTCTTGGAGGCATAATTATCTTCCTAGAGCCACTGCCACTGCCTCCACTTACAACAGTGCTATCTAAAAACCCTTAAACTCTTGTGGATTAGGTGGCATGGGATTATCATGTAGCCTATCTCGATTGTGGGGATGATTCACGCAAAGAGTGAGAAACTATACTGCCTTTGTATTGTCTTTACTCCGAACCTGAGCATATGAAGAATCATCATCCAAGGCTTTTGTTTCCAGCCTTCATTTCGAAATATAGGGCTACCCCAAAATCATCGGATAACTACATGAATACTGTAACACAAAAAATGATATTCATCCCTAATATCTCCAATAGTCACAGGTACGTTCGGACAAGCCCCGTAAAGATCCCATGATGAATTGTTTACTACCCACATGTGCCATCCTAGATCTACATCAATCGGCCAACCTCCATTCTCATACAAGTTGCATGCCATAACATTGATTTCAAAACCATGATCCAAGAGAGCTATGCAAGGCATCTCTCTTTCTCCCACTTTAATAACTCTCTCTGTTGTAGCACGCCAGGGTGACCAATGTGCATTTATGTCACCGACTTGTTAGCTGTAGATGCGGTTGGTACACTGCCCATGAATAATAGCTAGATGACAGCTATCCTTATCTACTCTAGTTCGTGGCTCAGTTAGTATGCCACCTTAGTTAGTTGAGTTTGGTTTGAGATCCATATATAGGGTTCTTCTATTTCTATGTACTTGAGTTCTTTTTGGCTTACACAACTAAGAAGAGGAAAACTATTTTCAGCCTCCACCTTTGTGTGTATTCTCCCATTGTGCAAGCAAGAAAGCTACAAGTGAGACTCCTTCCTTCTCTCCCACAATCTTGACATTAAGAACCTCAATCTTTTGTTGTATATCAAAGGGAAGCTCATGCATTATACACCTAGCAAAGGAGTGGAGATAGTAAGCATCAACATGAAAGTCTATTGCTAGAAAATTATAGTAAAACAAATTTTGGTATACTATACCTCATCCTAGCAAGAAGAATAGTCATTTATTTCTCTCACTTTATTCTTGAGAATATAAGCACAATCAGAGTCCAAAAATACATTTTGTTAATATTACCAGGTAAAAAGCAACAAACATTGAAGCCCTTAAGGTCAGCCCTTTCAAGAAGGGTAGATAACTCCTCTTCAAAAGATAGAAGTTGTTCTGCTTCCTTTTTTTCTTCATTCTTTCTTTTATACTCCCTCCATTTATGTGCCCTGCTCTTATGTGGCCTTTTTCTCTTTCTCATATTGTCTTGTGTCCTTTTCATGCATGACATCTTCAACCTTAAGATATGGATCATTTTTATTCTTTCTATATGGAGGCACATTTAAAATATTGAAAGCCTTCACATCATAAAGGGGGACTAGGTCAAGAACCTTTGAAAACCTGTATTTCAATCTTTTGAAAATTATCATGTCTTTATCCATAAGTGTAAGCCTATGTGCACGAGCAGCACGTATATAAGAATCTTTGAAAAACTTGGTAAAAAAATATTATGTAACCTCCTGAATACAATTGAGAGCTACCCTAGTTCATCTAAAACTATCAAGACTATGCTTGTCATAAATTTCTCTGACAACAAGCCTTTGAATAGACAGTTTTGGAATTGTGTCGTTCAAAGTCTTCATTGCACTTCTAATCTCCTTTAGGCACCTAACATGCTATGAGAACCTTCTTCTTGGCTTTGATTTCCTTGTAAGTTTGGAAGGCTTGGAGGACTAATGGATCTTTGAAGCAAGACCTCTAGGATCAACTTTCTACTTCCTTACAGTGGCCTTAGTTCTAGCCATCTAAAACATCCAAAAAAACAAATAATACAACCAAATTAGAAAATATCCCCAAATCTCTCATATAATGTTATCTACAATCACTAAGTAGCAAACAAACACTAATCACATAGTCTAAATCCAATTTCAATAAAACAATGCAGGCACAAGACGTATAAAATGCGAGGAGGCCTTCTAGACAAGAGAACCTAACACCCTCTTGTGTTTCATACGTCACAAGAAAAACAATGTAGGTCTAAGTCATATGAAACACGAGGAGGTCTCACATGGACAAGAGAAACCAACATTCTTGCGTTTCATACATATTCGATCAAAGACAATTAATGTCATGAAGTTTTGCAAGTCTCACAATAGAACAGTTCTCATTTAAATCTCACATCTTATTCTCAATGATTTCAACCCTTGAAAGAAGATCTATCTGAATGTTCACATCAATAACATTTAACTCTTATCCAGCTACTTCTTATTAACATAAGTGGAAAGAAAATTATCCTATTGTGTGATCAAGCTCTATTGATCCATGATTCTATTTAAAGAGACTTGCCCTCCAAGTGACATATGAAACACGAAATACCTCGTCCATGGAAAGAGCCATGACTAATCGCATTTCATACGTTGCACTTTTTTTAAGATAATTTCATAGGAATTTTCATGTGATTCAGAGCTAACTCGTATTTTTTTTAAAACTTACATTTTCGAGGATTTTGCACATATACTTGGCGATGAAGCCTGCTTCAATTGCATTGCATTGAAGAATAATTTTGCAATGTGATCAAGTTAGCGTTGTGTTGTGATTGAGCATAGAAATAGCTTTGTCTTTGAAAAAACTCTTTTGCCATTCAGAAATTAGGCTGTCACAACTCTATAAAAACAGAATTTGTATCCTTTTTCATTAATTTGTCTATATAATGATTTATTAAATTTATTTTCTTTGCACTAATTAGATATATTAAAAAAGTGCATTGGAGCTGGCCACTGATGAGTGGTCACAGGTTATGGTGGACCCATGCGGTGGGTTAGAGAAAAGATAGTTCACACTTCCACCTATATGGCCGATTGGGCGCGTGTGACCAGAACTCAGGCATATCAGGGTTAGACTCGCACACAGAAAGGATTGATGCCTTGAAGTGTGGGCTAGAAAACAGACAGTTACAATCAACAAGATAGCATGATCATGAAATGATTGTATAATGTGCATGTGTGGGCTGAAAGCTTGAAATGCACATTTCTTTGCATAGGAAAGTCACATGAAGATTCTGATACCGTTTTTGCGATGTACACGGAAAAAGCTTTCATATGACACCCATATTGGGGGGTCCCTAAATTTTAGGAGATCCCTAAATTTTAGGAGGTCCCTAAATTTTAGGAGCCTCGAATTAGCCTAAAAATGCTAGTCCTAAAAGATAGGGATATCATTCTAAAAATAGTAAGTTCTGTACTCTGACTGTGCTTACTAAATTTGGTTGTTTCTATTCTTGACAGTATTCAACCCAAAAAGGAAGGCCATAGAGAAGAGACAAGTGTCAAGACACTTGTCACACAAGTTTCCAAGTGTCCCACCACTTGTCACATCTCATGACATGTGGCTGGACACTTGTCTTGTGCTACTCCACTTTCCCCTTTTGTACTAGCTCTTCCCTCTCCTATAAATAAGAGCTCGTTTTTCTTCGTTCAACATCATTTTTCTTTGCTGTAAACTCATGTACAGCACCCACAGATAGCCAGAAACTGGCCCCATCCATCCCCATCATCATCCCCCACTTCTCCATTATCAAATTCCTCCATATTCCCTCTTCTATCACTGCTGTTTTACAGGACAACAAGCCTGTAAATTCATTACAGCACCTCCTTCTCGAGCTCTTTCTTCCATTTTAGCAACAAGAAGCAAGCCCTATCCATGTACTGCTGATCAACGATGGAGAAAGGATGATTTCCCCTCTTTCTTCTCTCATACTGTAAAGAAATCAGTTCTTATCATTGCATAATAGATAATGCATGTGTGTTTGTACATCTTTTCATGATCTTGTGAGAGTGAGAATTACTTCTCCTCACTCTCAGGTTGATTGTAACTGAGCTCTTCCCTAAGGGACTTTGGTTGAGCAGAAATCCATTCCTTCGGGGGGGGGGGGGGGGGGAAGGGGGGGGAGGGGGGGGGGAGGGGGGGGGTTGCCCATCTTCAACCCTCAATCTTGTCTCCATTACTTTTACATTTTCATGGCTGTAATTTTGTGAGTAATTTTCATTTTCAGCTTTAAGTGTTCATTCTCTTTTATATTAAATCTCGAAAACAAGCGAATATCATAATTGTTAAGCATACTACGTTGTTCGGGGCGTTTACACCCCTCAAATTGCGGGACACGTCTTAGCAGCCTGATCAATCTAGAAGACGCCGCCCGGCACTCCCAAGGAATGACATGGGGTTTGCCAACTAGGGTCTCTCAAGTCTGCCTCGCAATGGAACTTATCCGGCCGTTCCCACTAGGATCGACCTGAAGTCCGGGTGCCTAGTAGTCGAGTCTTCCTAACAGCCTTCTAGCGTCGATTGACAGTCACTCCACTTTGCGTAGATATAACTGGACCCAAGCAGACTCATACCGCACTTAGTTCAAAGAGAATGGGAAATGAGAGGGAGGCATCGCTCGACCTCTCTGCCCATAGGGCATAGTCCCATTCCGGTCCCCTAAAACGGTATGAATCAGGATTTCAACTTACAAGTTCTAAGGTCCTTGTCTAACTGACGTTCGCATCAAATAAATTCCATTGAGGAAAGCTCTCGACTAACCGACACCACCCTACCGTAGGATAGACCCGACGATCACATCCACCACGCTTCCCTCGGGGTTTGTTTTAGTTATCTAATTACCTACCATATTATGTTTGACACATAAAAATAGCTTCGTTAATTAACTTGTTAATCATAGGTTCCTTTACGTAATTTAGGGCACAGATACGAAGACAAGATAAAACAAAATCAAACACTTCCTTAACTTATCTTCAGATTAATGTTTATCTCCCGCCCATACAGGAGAATTAAGTGTCCCTTTTTGCCTCCTCAGAAATAATCCTTCCGTATCCCGAAAATAAAAACCCGAAGGTTTATCCTACCAATATTCCACTTTGTAACTAGTATCAAGGCCTCAATATCCCATCTCGAGTCACGTAGAACACTTGTGTAGGGTCCGGAGGCATTGGGATTTATGGCCAGAGCCCCCCCTGGCACCCAAGAGTCCTCCTACACCAAGTAATTTCCATAGAGAGACCTCTCGGGGCGGGTTTGGTCCACATTCCCGACGCGGATTCATAACCCCCTTGGTTAGGGTAGCGCCATCCTTCCTTAATTATCCCTTTAGGAAATCATCCACAGCCGAAGCAACCAGCCTAATAACATTTACTAGGGGAAACATCCCTTTTGTTCCCGTGGCAAAATCTAGATTAATTTCTAGTTGCATGAAGAAAATCGAAGAGATTTTCATCACAAGTATCCTCCAGATCCTCCTCCTCCATTCCCTCTTTAAAAAAACTTCCTTTTAGTAATCTTAATTACTCATGAAACCAAATCCAGAAAACAAAAAATTAAAATTAGGGGCATAATATACATATCCACATTTGCTCGTATACAAAAGACTAAAGAAAGATTGCTATTTACAAAAATTCAAAACCTACAAGGCACTGCTTTTGAATTTTTAAAAATTTAACATGAAATTCCAAGTCTCATCGATCAAATTTTGTTTTACATTCATGACTCATGAAATGCGAAAACAATGATCAGACAACTTCACAGTTCATAAAATTGTGTTTCACACATCACTTTGACCAAAAAACTTCACAAACTTGTGTTTTATACATCCAAATTTTTTTAACAAAATAATGCATCAAGAACATCGAAACCCCATCATTTTAACATGTGTACAAGACCAATATTGATAGAAAAACAAAGTAAAACCCTTATAGAATTTCAAGTTCCTGATGTATCTTTCTTCTCTTAAACCAACTAACATCTTCAATGTCTCAAAATTCAGGATTGCAAAGGAAAAAATATTAAGAAAAGTGTGATACCTAACCCGATGTTCCCCCCCCCCCCCCCCTCGGTGTAAGTTAAAGGTTGATAAGCATGGAATACCAAGGCACTCAATCTAAATAGGCTTCACCTTGGAGGTGCATAGGTAAATAAACTTGTCAAGACCCTAGACCATGGGAGGAGGCACTACTTCCAATCCAAAACAAGGATAATTGAATTATCGTATGGGTAGCTACAATGTATTCTGGGAAAAATACAAACTTGTCTTGCATTGACAAGTTGAGCGAAGACAAGGCCTCTAAGTCCTAGAGAAATCTAACCCAAATACCTACCAAGGGAGTAAAGTTCCCAAGGGGGAGAGTAAACAAGAGTGTTCACTCATCATAGACTCTTATGGTGTGTCTCAAGGAGGAGTAAGCTATATTCTCAAAAGGAATACAATGACTGTTGGTTCCAATACTTGGATGATAGCCTTTGGATGCTTGAAGTAATGTTTTAGATGTAAGTAAAGAGAATAAACTGTATATTGGGAAGAGTATAGTGGTTGTTACCTCAATTGCTTGGTTTCTACCTTTCGGATGCCTTGTTTATTTTGGAAGCCATGTTATAAGTTTATGTGAGGGAGTAAGTTGTGGAAAAAGGATGGATTGAGCAAGTTATTGCCGATATGGAAAAGGACATTTTTTCTAAGCAAATGATGTTAGGCTGGTTGTTTCAGCTTTGGTTGATTGTGGTTTTGAATGAATATCCAAGTGATTATGTTTTCATGGCGGGAACTATAAGGATAAATTGCCATGGGAACAAAAGGGATGTTTTCCCTAGTAATTGTTATTAGGCTGGTTGCTTCAGCTGTGGATGATTTCCTAAAGGGATAATTAAGGAAGGATGGCGCTAGCTACCCCCCGCGAACCGCCAAACCCTAACAAAGGGGGTTGTAAATCTGCGTCGGGAATGTGGACCGAACCCACCGCAAGAGGTCTCTCCGTGGAAATTACTTGGCGTAGGAGAACGCTTGGGTGCCAGGGAAGTTCTGGCCATAAATTCCAATGCCTCCAGACCCTACACAAGTGTCCTACGTGACTTGAGATGGGATCTCAAGGCTTTGATACTAGTTACAAGGCGGGATCTTGGTAGGATAAACCTTCGGGTTTTTATTTCTGGGATATAGAAGGATTATTTCTGCGGAGGCAGAAATGGACACTTAATTCTCCTATATGAGCAGGAGACTGTAACGTGTCCACCTGTTGCATACAGGATACATCTTAGCAGCCCATCGGAAGAGGGTCTAGAAAGCTCTGCCCGGTACTCCCATGGAATGTTACGGGGTTTGCGATCTAGGTCTTTCCGAGTCTGCCACGTAGCAGAAGTATTTCGGCCGTTCCCACTTAGGACCGACCTGAATCAGGGTTTTCCTAGTGGTCAAACTCCTAAAACGGCAGCTAGCGTCGAACCCCAAACGAACTACTTTACGCAAAAACGTCAGGGTCGAAGTGGATTCATGCTGCACTTGGTTCAAGGAGAATGGGAAACGAGAGGAATGCAAAGCTCGACCTCTTTGCCCATCAGGCATAGTCCCATGCCGTTCCCCTAAAACAGTATAAATCGGGATTCTAGTAACCTAAACTCTGGGTCAGTGCCCTTGCTATTCATTTCCTTTGAGAAGAGCTCCTTGCTATCCATTTCGATTGAGAAAACTTCCCAGCCAACTGGGACCACCCATCCATAGGATGAACCCATGGCCACATCCGCCGCACTTTCCCCACGGTTGTTTTAGTTGTCTAATTACCTACCACAATTAGTTGGACACGCATAAATAGCTTCCTTAATTAGCCAGTTAGACACCGGTTCCTTCACGTACTCTTAGCACTTGACATAGAAAAACAGTGCCAAACAAGTTCCTTTTCAACAGGTTATCTTACTTATCTTTGGAATACATCCATATAATCCAGCCCGTAGGCTAATCCACAATCCGCGCGAAGGCTATCCATAATCTGCCCGAAGGCTATCCAACAATCCACATGGATTACTAATCCAAGATTCCGCCCATAAACTAGTATGCAGGCCTCGAGATCCAATCCCGAGTCACGTTTGCCTCTTGTGCAGGGCCCGGAAGGCAAGGGATTTATGGCCAGAGTCCCCCTTGGCACCCAAGCATCCTCGTGCTCCAAGTAGTGCCCAACAGAGAGACCTCTCGCGGCGGGTTTGGTCCACATTCCCGGCGTGGCTAACAACCCCCTTGGTTAGGGTCAGGCAGACAGTCGGGGGTAACAAATGCTGCCTCTCCCTTCATGCCTTCAACCTGAAGCATTAATTATCTTTCCACCTTTAGTTCCTTGAGCAAACAATGCAAACAGTTCTCCTAAATTGTTACAAGTACAATCAATTCAATGGTCATTTATGTGGCCAACTGCTAAGGAGTGAATCCTTATCTCCGAATGCATCTAGCATTCAATCCAGGATCAATTGCGACTTGGCAAGATCCCCAAGGGTTTGTTTGTTCACCCTTTTGTCCTTGGGTTAGGGCCGTACCCTGTTAACCCAGCTTAACTAACACCTTAGGTTTCATAAATTAAGACAGTGAATCCTAGCGACCATGTCGCTATAACTTGATTGATCCTTTGCTTACGAGGCAAATACATAACTTCCCTTAACTTGGCAAATCAGCCCAAGAAAGGTGACGTAACAGGATGTCTACTCATCCTCTTGCAAGTTAGACTTGCGCTAAAACCTGCCAACCTCATTCCAAGGAATGACAAATTTATCTTGTGCATAGACCACAAAGCCGTGCGACGTTGCAACTTGTTGCACAAGTGTCGCACCTAACTCATGGGATCATCTCACCCATTGAACAGTGTTTCCTGGTCAAGGACTTTCGTTTAGACAATATGCAGGGATTAGGGAGTCTTCTTACCCAACCCAATCCTAATTGTACTAGGCCGACAACGATCGGTCCTAGGGTTTCCAAACTCAATCCGAGTTTTAGCATTAGGTTGAATGATCCTTAGGTTAGAAACCCTAGATCATTATTTGCATGAGCATCCAATTGACCCAACATTCCGTGAATGTGGGTAGGACCTTTGGGTTTGAGGGCTTCGACTTGGCATCCAAGTACGATACTTGGCTACATTTCTAACGTGTTAAGCCCTAGCTAGTACTTGAGGTTTTTATCGAATCGACTAGTTATGCCTATACGAAACCCTAACGGTTATAATACCACAAACGATTTGGGTAAATTGACCTACTTGTCTTTTGATAAGGATGATTCTTTCCTAGAGATGATAAACTTGATCAAAAGTAGAAAAATAGTTGCAAAATGTCACAATACATGTAAACATGCGATTCATTGCTTCTACGCACCACAAGATCCGCAATAGCCCTATCTTTTCTTGCTAAAGTCAAAATGCATGAAAATTTGAAGAATAACTTACATAGAGCCTACTAGGATTTACATCGAGGAATAATGCCTACAACCTTTTGTCTAAGTATTTGAATTTCATGCTTTGATAAGCCATACAATCTTTTCTAAATGCAACTCGATGAAATGAAATTTACGAATATGTAACATGCGACCCTTAGATACAAGAACATCGTAAATGAAGTTCATGCAACACTACGGCTAGTGTTGATTTAATCCATTTCCAAGCATCCTTTTCCATGCAACTTACAATGTCCATTGATTCATTTTCATGCCGTGCAACGGACGTTAATGATTCTTTTCATGCGAGTCATAACAATAAGGCTAATAAATAAATGCAAGATACTCTTTTCCTTCACGGCCAATGCACTTAACAATTTCCTCTTTAACCCTAGACAATATGTGTTTTGGACTTCCACTTTGAAAATGCACGACAAGGCAATTTGCGACTAAGTTCATAGGGCGAGTAAGTGCTTTTCATTCATAACTTTGGAGATGCACGATATGTACCAATCCTTTATCTATCATTCAAAGAGATAATTTATCAAATGTACTTTTATCACTACCCATGAATTAACGATAACGTAGAATGCATTTTCCCTATAGAATTAAGCGTACTTAAAACATCTCTTCATGTGGGAATAAATTTTTGGAACCTGGGTTTGTGGATCCGCGGTGATATCCACGTGCAAGTTCAGGGAAGAACCTCCCGCAGGTGCGCCTTGCGACTTCTTGGGAGCCATCGTTGATGACTTGAACTCTGCGAATTACCCTCGCTTCTAGGCGTTCTCCGAATAGCCTCAAGATGTGCCTTCTCGCTTGTACGCAGGAGATTCCTTCACCGAAATGCGGATCTTTAAAAACCCGGGAGCTTGTGGGATTGGGGCTTATGGGAAGGCTTGTGGGAATGGAGCTTTACGAGCCCGGTTTTAAAACCAGGAAGGCACATAGGAACAACGCCCAAAGGCCTTATTCTTTAGAAGCTTCGTAGAGAAGCTTCTAATCTTCTCAGAAAACATGGGACTAAGGTAATGTTTGAAGGGAGGGAAAAAAAATCAGCGCCGACGTGGAAGAGGAAAAGGCAATGATTGGGAGGGAGGGAAGTTTGTTGAGGACAGGGCAGGCGATCATGGAGCTACAACGGCGGCGTTTACAGGCAGCATGGCAGCTTTGGTAGGCGGTGGCATTCTGTGGCGGCAGCAGTCTCTCCTTCCCACGAACGTACACAGTGCGGCAGCCTTCTCCTCTCACAGCACGGTCCCCTCCCTTCTCCTTATGTGTCCCACTAAGGGGTGTTTATATAGCCTTGGGGGGGGAAAGGGAAGCCACCACGTGGATTATGCATGGCTCCCCCCCTCATGCAACCCACACCTCTCTGTCTAGGCCATTCCTCCCCACTCTCCCTCTCCTCCAGCCATGCATCGGCTAGGGGAAGGGATAATTATATTTAAAAAATTGCCTAATTTTTAACCACTCTCCATTTTGCCCCTTCAAAAAGGGTGCTTCCCCACGGGTTTTTACGGTCTTCATCCCCCGGCCTCGATTTCACAATGCGGATGGGGATTCTTATCGCGCGTGCGGGTTAACCGCTTAGCCACTATCATTAGTCGACAGGGGAATGACTTTGCACAACTTATATGCGAGCGTGCGGTGATCAAGTCCTATAATATTTTTAAGTGGAAATATTACATTCTCTCCCCCTTGGAAGAATCGAGATGTCCTCATCTCGAGAAGAACTCGGGGTATCATTGGTTGAGAGTACCTTCATCTATCCAAGTGGCATCCTCCTCAGGATAATCTTTCCACTGGACGAGACATTCTCTCAAGGTTCTGGACCTCAATTGTCTTTCCCTAACATCTAAGATCCTGTCAGGCCATAGCTCAAGGATTCCTTGGCTAGGCATTACAACTTGTTGGTCATCAAGTACATGGCTACGATTAGGTACATACTTCTTCAGAAGGCTGATATGGAATACATTATGAACCTTTAGGCTCTCAGGGAGTTGCAATCTATAGGCATTGGGTCCTAGTCACTTGAGGATCTTGTAGGGTCCACAATACCTTGGACTTAGCTTCTTGCAATCTCCTAAGGATAGGGAACTCTTCTTTGGGCGTACGCGAATGAAGACCATGTCTCCTTCCTTGAAGGTTCTATCTTGATGTTTCAAATTCGTGTATGCCTTCTGTCTATCCTTGGCAGCTTGGATGTCCTGTCTTATTGACTTCATTTGGTCTTCCATATCTTCCAACATCTGCCTTGAAGCTTCAACCCTCAAGGTTGGATCTGAGAAGTTTAAAGGACTTCGACAGTTGTGCCCATACAATGCTTGAAAAGGGGTCATCTAAATGCTTTGTTGGTAGGAAGCATTTTAGGCAACCAGTGGCAAGTATTGAATCCACATTTTTGGTTCACGGCAGCAGTGTGCCCTTAGCATATCCTCGATGACTTGGTTGACTCGCTCCGTTTGACCATCGGTTTGGGGATGGTAAGCTGTATTATAACAGAGTTGAGTCCCAATGGCTTCAAAGATAGCTCTCCAGAAGTGTGATGTGAAGAGAGAATCACGATCACTAATGATTCTTCTGGGCAATCGATGTAGCTTGAATATCTCCTTGATGAACAACCTTGCAATGTCTAAGGCTTTATATTTTGTCTTAACAGGAATAAGATGTGCAACCTTGGTAAGCATATCCACCACAACCATAATGGAGTTGTATCCTCCCTGAACTTAGGGTAGGCCAACAACAAAGTCCATACTTGTGAATTCCCATTTCATTTGGGAAATATCAAGTGGTTGCAACTTCCCTGGCATTTTGACATGTTCGGCCTTAATACGTGACAAGACAAACACTCAGTGACATATTTGAGAACGTCACCTTTAAGCCTCTCCCAATAGTAGCTCTTTCTGATTGTATTGAGGGTCTTGGCATAGCCACGATGTCCTGTGAAGGGGGAATCATGAGCTTCCCAAAGTATATTTTTCTTGAGTGACTGGCTTGCCGGTATACATAATCTCGTTCTATAGTAGATAAGTCCACTATTGATAGAGAATTCCTGATACTTAGCCTGTAGCTTCGAGTCTTGATCCTTGATTGGGATCTCCCTTAGCATCTTTTGATAGGTTGGATCATGGCATGCTTCTTCTCTAGCTAGCTCAAGTATTGGGTTGTTTGGCATGGATACCTTCGTGGCTAGAGATCTAACTATTGATGGATTTTGCAAGATTAGAGAATTAAGGAATGCCTTGCGACTAAGTGCATTGGCAACTAGATTCTCCTTTCCAGGCCGGTATTTGATTTCAAAATCATACTCCTCCAGCACCAATCCACCGACGTTGCCTCATGTTGAGTTTGTTCTGGGTAAAGACCCACTTGAGACTTTTATGATCCGTCACTAGGGTAAACTTGTTACCCAGCAGGTAGTGTCTCCAAAGCTTTAGAGCATGGATGACAGCTAACAGCTCTAGATCATGGGTAGCATAATTCCTTTCATGGCTCTTCAATTTCCTTGAAGAGTATGCTACAAGATGACCTTCTTGCATAAGCACACATCCTAGGGCAAGTGTGCTAGCATCAGTTACTACTTCGAACTCCTTATTGAGGTCCGGAAGTTTCAGGATAGGTGCTAATACCAAACTTTGCTTTAATCTATCAAAGCTAGATTGTTCAGCAATTGACCATGCAATCAATGTTTGCTTCTTCAGTAGATCCATCAGAGGCACTGCAATCAAGGCATAGTTTTTTATAAAGACCCTATACCATCCTGTCAATCCAAGAAAACTACGTATTTCTTTGACAGTTGTTGGTATTGGCCATTCTAGAACATCTCTGATTTTGGTCGGATCCACTGAGATTCCTTCTGCTGATACGATGAATCCCAGATATTCAATCTGACGTTTGAAGAATGCACACTTCTTCATCTCGGCATAAAGCTTGTGTGCCCTCATTGTCTCAAGGACAATCCGAAGCTGGGGTCCATGATCTTCTTTCTATTTGGAGTAGACTAAGGTATCATCAAAGAAGATGAGTACAAAGTCATCAAGATATGGCCTAAAGATATCTTGCATTAACATGTTGAAGGTGGCAGGTGCATTCGGTAGCCCGAATGACATGACTAGGAACTCAAAGTGTCCATATCTTGTGTTGAATGCCGTCTTTGGGATATCTTCTTCCTTGATCCTTATCTGATAGTATCCAGACCTGAGATCAATCTTGGAGAAGATCTTCGCACCTTGAAGATGGTCAAGAAGTTCATCTATTCTTGGAATAGGATACTTGTTCTTAATGGTTGATTGATTCAACCCTCTGTAATCAATACACAGCCAAAGCGTTCCATCTTTCTTCTTCTTGAACAGCACTGGAGCTCCCCATGGCAAACTGCTGGGATGGATGTAGCCCCGATCTAATAGTTGCTTGAGTTGCTCCTTCAGCTCAATCGCTTCCAGAATGGACATTCTATAAGGCCTCTTTGCAATTGGTGCAGCTCCCAGTACTAGCTTGATCTCATGATCAACTTCCTTTGAGGCGGAAGCTCTATCAGCTCTTCAAGAAATACGTCTACGTACTCCTTTAGCCATGAAGGTTCTTCACTAGACTCCTAATTCTGATCTAGCTTATTAAGCTTAATCAAGTAGATAGGTAGTCCCTTTCTAACTCCCTTTATAATCTGAGATGCTTTGGCCAATTGAATTTTCGGCTTTCCAGCCTCTCCTTGAGTTGTGACCAATTCCCCTTCGAAGTTTCAAAAGGAAACTTGACCCCTTCCACAATGAATGTCCGCGTCATTAGGTTTAAGCCAATCCATTCCGAGCAAACACTCATGGATACCTAGGTTCATGACCCTAAATCTGACCGAAGTTGACTTTCCTCCCAGAAAGAATTCCACCTTAGCAGTTTGCCTGGGCAACAGAGATTGCAGCCATTACCATGGGTAGGAACAAAGTTATTGACATTGTTGGTCCTCTCTTTCTTCCTTTGTCCCCAGTTTTGACCTTGAACTCTCTTTGCTTGGGACCTATATACTCCTTTGTTCTGATCATTATAAGACCAAGTCTTGTTACTTCTTGGCCTGGCCTGCACCTCCTAAATTATGGGCACAGCTCGAATGAGTGCGTCCTGAAGATCTGTTGGGCGCATTGATTCGAGGTGGGTATTCACAGGTCGGTTTAATCCAGCACAAAACTTCGACACATGTTGTGTCATATCCATTTGTGGCGCATACTTCAGAAGAGAGACAAAATTTGAGTAGTATGCGTCAAGAGTCAAACCCAATTGTTTCAGCTCATAAAACTCATTCATCTTCTGCGTGCGATACGCAAGTGGTAAGTATCTTCCTTGCACAGGTTTTTTCAACTTTTCCCAGGTAACAGACCCTTCGGAGATTCCTTGGTCTCTGCACCATTACTTCCACCAAAGTCTGGCTTCGCCGGTGAGCTTCAGCTTGGCAAGCATTACCTAGTTGGCGGGTGCAGTACCAGCCGCTTCAAAGTAATCTTCCATAGACTCTATCCAAATCTCAGCATCAGCTTGGACAGTCCTTCCTTTTGCATCAAATTCTGGCGGCTTGATCTGCTTGAGAAGAAACTTCTTCTCTTAAATCACGACCATACTTGGTGTAGGGTTTGGACTAGGAACCTGTACCTGGGGTTGTGCATGGGTAAAGGATTCTTAACGTTAACAACTCGCTAATCGTTACTATTATATTTCATACCCAATTCAGCTTTCAGCCAAGAAACCTAACCACTTAACTTTTTATCAATACACATAGACAAGATAATCATTGATAAAAAGAATTCATATTTCATTCATATGGGCATAGCCTTTTCAGAGTACAATATTTCTTAGGATGGTAGAGCAAGCCGATACATTAATTCGGGGAGAATAATGTTGTGTCACATTCAGCTACGGGAACTGGGTAGTAGTATGGAATTGGGTCATGGATCTTCAGGAATCGATATGTCATTGGAAGATTAGGGTATCCTTTCCTTTGGTACCCATTCTTCTTGTAGCATCCCAACACCTTGATCCTGTCGGCGGGGATTATGCGGGTCACTTCCTCGTTCACATATGTGTTCAGCTCGACCTTCCGACCTTCGACATGTAAAGTTGTGTTTACGTGAGCCTCAACAAAGATGAACAGCTTCATGATCTTCAAGTCCTCCAACCATTTGATTCTCTTTAGGTTGGTTTGAAGGTACGCAAACTGATGGGCAGCTATGTAATAGATTCCTGAATCACCCGTCCATCTCCGTTCCACGTACAGAGGCAATGGATTGTAAATGTGGTCTAGGACGTTCATCATATCGATCCTTTGTTGATAATCTGAGGCATACATCGCGGTCATAAACATGACCTGGAACACCATGAACCTGTTCCATGCTTCATAACTTTGCAAGACAATATTGATAAGTAAGGAAATGTTCCTAACAGCAACATTTACTTTACTTCTTCTTATTAAGTTTTCTTATAAAGACAGATCCTTCGTTGGTTCGCTGTGATACCAACTATAATGTGTCCACCTCTTGCGTGCATGACACATCTTAGCGGCCCATCGGAAGAGGGTCTAGAAAGCTCCGCCCGACACTCCCATGGAATGTTACGAGGTTTGTGATCTAGGTCTTTCCGAGTCTGCCACATAGCGGAAGTATTCCGGTCGTTCCCACTTAGGACCAACCTGAATCAGGGTTTTCCTAGTGGTCAAACTCCTAGAACGGCAGCTAGCATCGAACCCCAGGCAAACTACTTACGTAGAAACGTCGGGGTCGAAGCGGATTCATGCTACACTTGGTTCAATGAGAATGGGAAACGAGAGGGATGCAAAGCTCGACCTCTCTGCCCATCAGGCATAGTCCCATTCCATTTTCCTAAAACAGCATAAATCGGGATTCTAGTAACCTAAACTCTGGGTCAGCGCCCTTGCTGTTCATTTCCTTTGAGAAGAACTCCTTGCTGTCCATTTCGATTGAGAAAACTTCCCTGCCAACCGGGACCACCCATCCATAGGACGGACCCATGGCCACATCCACCACACTTTCCCCAGGGTTGCTTTAGTTGTCTAATTACCTATCACAATTAGTTTGACATGCATAAAACAGCTTCCTTAATTAGCCAGTTAGACACCGGTTCCTTCACGTAATCTTAGCACTTGACATAGAAAAACAGTGCCAAACAAGTTCCTTTTCAACAGGTTATCTTACTTATCTTTGGAATACATCCATATAATCCAGCCCATAGGCTAATCCATAATCCACCTGAAGGCTATCCATAATCTCCCCAAAGGCTATCCAGCAATCCACATGGATTACTAATCCAAGATTCCGTCCGTAGACTAGTGTGTGGGCCTCGAGATCCAATCCCGAGTCATGTTGGCCTCTTCTGCAGGGCCCGGAAGGAAAGGGATTCATGGCCAGAGCTCCCCTGGCATCCAAGCGTCCTCCTGCTCCAAGTAGTGCCCAACGAAGAGACCTTTCGCGGTGGGTTCGGTTTGCGTTCTCGGTGCAGCTAACAACCCCCTTGGTTAGGGTCAGGCAGACAGTCGGGGGTAACTGATGTTGCCTCTCCCTTCACGCCTTCAACGTGAAGCATTAATTATCTTTCCACCTTTAGTTCCTTGAGCAAACAATGCAAACAGTGCTCCTGAACTATTACAAGCACAATCAATCCAATGGTCGTTTATTTGGCCAACTGCTAAGGAGTGAATCCTTATCTCCAAATGCATCCAGCATTCGATCTGCGATCAATTGTGACTTGGCAAGATCCCCAAGGGTTTGTTTGTTCACCCTTTTGTCCTTGGGTTAGGGTCGTACCCTGTTAACCCAGCTTAACCAACACCTTAGGTTTCATAAATTAAGACAGTGAATCCTGGCGACCATGTCGCTCTAACTTGATTGATCCTTTGCATATGAGGCAAATACATAACTTCCCTTAACTTGGCAAATCAGCCCAAGAAAGGTGACGTAACAGGATGTCTACTCATCCTCTTGCAAGTTAGACTTGCGCTAAAACCTGCCAACCTCATTCCAAGGAATGACAAATTTATCTTGTGCATAGACCACAAAGCCGTGCAACGTTGCAACTTGTTGCACAAGTGTCGCACCTAACTCATGGGATCATCTCACCCATTGAACGGTGTTTCCTGGTCAAGGACTTTCGTTTAGACAATATGCAGGGATTAGGGAGTCTTCTTACCCAACGATCGGTCCTAGGGTTTCCAAACTCAATCCGAGTTTTAGCATTAGGTTGAATGATCCTTAGGGTAGAAACCCTGGATCATTATTTGCATGAGCGTCCAATTGACCCAACATTCCGTGAATGTGGGTAGGACCTTTGGGTTTGAGGGCTTCGACTTGGCGTCCAAGTACGATACTTGGCTGCATTTCTAACGTGTTAAGCCCTAGCTAGTACTTGAGGTTTTTATCGAATCGGCTAGTTATGCCTATACGAAACCCTAACGGTTATAATACCACAAACGATTTGGGTAAATTGACCTACTTGTCTTTTGATAAGGACGATTCTTTCCTAGAGATGATAAACTTGATCAAAAGTAGAAAAATAGTTGCAAAATGTCACAATACATGTAAACATGCGATTCATTGCTTCTACGCACCACAAGATCCGCAATAGCCCTATCTTTTCTTGCTAAAGTCAAAATGCATGAAAGTTTGAAGAATAACTTACATAGGGCCTACTAGGATTTACATCGAGGAATAATGCCTACAACCTTTTCTCTAAGTATTTGAATTTCATGCTTTGATAAGCCACGCAATCTTTTCTAAATGCAACTCGATGAAATGAAATTTACGAGTATGTAACATGCGACACTTAGATACAACAACATTGTAAATGAAGTTCATGCAACACTAAGGCTAGTGTTGATTTAATCCATTTCCAAGCATCTTTTTCCATGCAACTTACAATGTCCATTGATTCATTTTCATGCTGTGCAACGGACGTTAATGACTCTTTTCATGCGAGTCATAACAAGAAGGCTAATGACTAAATGCAAGATACTCTTTTCCTTCACGGCCAATGCACTTAACAATTTCCTCTTTAACCCTAGACAATATGTGTTTTGGACTTCCACTTTGAAAATGCACGACAAGGCAATTTGCGACTAAGTTCATAGGGCGAGTAAGTGCTTTTCATTCATAACTTTGGAGATGCACGATATGTACCAATCCTTTATCTATCATTCAAAGAGATAATTTATCAAATGTACTTTTATCACTACCCATGAATTAACAATAACATAGAATGCATTTTCCCTATGGAATTAAGCGTACTTAAAACATCTCTTCATGTGGGAATAAATTTGTGGAACCTAGGTTTGTGGATCCGCGGTGATATCCACGTGCAAGTTCGGGAAAGAACCTCCCGCAAGTGCACCTTGCGACTTCTTGGGAGCCATCGTTGATGACTTGAACTCCGCTGTCGTATTGCTGCGCATTCGAGGTGTGAAAACCACCCGAAAGTTGTGTGTGTGATTTGATACTTTGTACATACTTAGTTGTTATGTTTGCTCTTTCATTCTATGCTGAAGACGGAGAAAAACAGGGAGTTTTTGATAGATTGGTAACTCGAGATGCAATCTCATGGGCTACACTTATTTCAAGATATGCTGATCACGGGCATGGTGAAGAAGCACTGAAGCATTTTGAGTGGATGAAACTTGATGGGGTATCTCCAAATGCAGTAACCTTTCGTTGCATTTTGAAAGCTTGTGGCAGCATAGGAGCCACGGAAAAGGTTGGGGAAATTCATACTGAGATTGCTATGAAGGGGTTGCTAGAAAAAGATGTGGTTGTTGGCACGGCATTGGTTGATGTATATGTCAAATGTGGCTTGCTTGTAAGAGCACAAGATGTGTTTGACAAGCTTCCACTTCGTAATGTAGTGTTGTGGAGTGTATTAATTGCAGGCTATAGCCAATATGGACATGGTAGCCAAGCACTTAAATGTTTTGAGCGAATGCAACTGGAGGGTGTCTCTCCGGACGGTGTCACCTTTGTTAGCATCTTAAAAGCTTGTGCTAGCATAGGAGCTAAAGAAGAGGGCCACTAATCCTGTCGAAAGGGAAAGAAAAGGGTGGCTAAAAACAAGGGAGGGAAAAAGCAGATTTTTAAAAAAAACAGGGAAGATTCGACAGATTACGAAAAGGAAGGAAGGCGATGCTAATTGGGGGAGAAGGGAAGGAAACACAGGAAAACAGGCATTCGAGAATCTACGAGAAAAAAAAAAGGAGAGCTGGTTTGCAGATCGGTCAGTGTTAGTGAGGTGGAGGCATTATATGAGTTGTTTAAAAAGATTAGCAGTGCTGGAGATGATGATGGTGTAATAAATTAGGAGAAATTTCAATTAGCTCTGTTCAAAACTGGGAAAAATAAGAGAGCTTTTTCAATCTGGAGGATCAACGACTCGGCTGCTCCACTGGGGAAGAGGGGCAGAAAAGCTAATCTGGGGGGAAGATGCGTGCTCAAGGTGTTGCGACCGGACGGTAATGGCGCCTTCACGGGTCTCAGCTCAGACCGGGCTCAGATATCAGTCAAGCAATTCTCCCCTCCATCGCTTCCTTTAGCCAGTATGTGGAGGTGATCGGTGTTGCAGACAGCGATCGCTCTCTTAGGGCCGAAATTTGCACGGACTTTGGTGACAACTTTGAGTTCTCTACATACAATCAGCTTGTTCAAATGGCGAATGCAGAACACCAGCCTCTTTTCATATAAACCGAAAGAAAAACCGTCGAACTTACTGGAGTTTCTGACTTCTTGCACCATGGTGTTTTCTTCCATGAAGGTTTTAGAAACACGGAAAATCTGCTTTTCTGGTACAGAATGATGTCATCCATACCGCGAAGGGCCATGTGTTTGTATAAGCGACTGATCTATGGCTCCTAACCCAAACAACTAAAGACTGGTTTTGCTAATTCTCTTGGGAAGCAATTGTTCTGAGCATGCACAGTGCTTCTCTACTTGGGATTTTGTAGTAGGAACTCCCGATGCCACACTTTTGAGACATTGAAGAAGACTAATCCAGATGCTGTGAGTAGTATTCAATAAGTGTTTGGTGCAACAGCAAGAGTAACAGTGGAGAATATAGGTACTCGAAGTTCCTCTACCTTATAGAAGCTTCTAGCAGTGGCTTCGATGATCCAATTGTGTCCGCTTCCACAACCGTGGGACTGATCTTGGTATAATTGGTTGGGGTGTGAAAAGAGCTACACCTGAATGCATGTCAAGTGCTGCAAATGAAAATAATGTCTTAAAGAAGCGCTCTTTGGATAACACGAAGACAGGAGGTGGCAGACAAAGGTGCTGAATGAAAAAGGTGATCAACATCGGCATGTGCGATTTGTATTATGGGTGATCGATGGCATCTGCAGCAAACCATGAAGGAAACTACCTTAATGTTTAATGAGAACTTTGTGAAGAAGCAGATGAGGTTGATTAGCTCTTTATGACCTTAATTCCTTCTCCAAATATAACTACTTTGCCTTCCATTCTTTTTCCTATGCTTAGTAGAGGTAGAACTGCCCTTTCTTGTAAGCAAGGAGTCTTGAATATCTTTGGGAGAGACAGGCTACCTATTGTTCCAAAGGATATGATGAAAACCAAGTGAAGCTTCATAGGGATTCACACTACATGAAAATTTTGTTGACATGAGTTTTTGTCAAGCCATTTATTGGAAATGCTCCCAATCAGATGTAGCTGATTATATGTCCCATATTATCTGAAATTGAGCTTTCAAATTGAATATAATCTTGTTAGATTGATCTTCTATCTTGAAATTTCTCAAGGACCTCTGTGGTTGCGACTTTGCTTTCGAAACCCTTCGACATGGCGAATTACCCTCGCTTCTAGGCGTTCTCCGAACAGCCTCAAGATGTGCCTTCTCGCTTGTACGCAGGAGATTCCTTCACCGAAATGCAGATCTTTAAAAACCCGGGAGCTTGTGGGATTGGGGCTTATGGGAAGGCTTGTGGGAATGGAGCTTTACGAGCCCGGTTTTAAAACGAGGAAGGCACACAGGAACAAGGCCCAAAGGCCTTATCCTTTAGAAGCTTCTTAGAGAAGCTTCTAATCTTCTCAGAAAACATGGGACTAAGGTAATGTTTGAAGGGAGGGAAAAAAAATCAGCGCCGACGTGGAAGAGGAAAAGGCAATGATTGGGAGGGAGGGACGTTTGTCGAGGACAGGGCAGGCGATCATGGAGCTACAACGGCGGCGTTTACAGGCAGCGTGGCGGCTTTGGTAGGCAGTAGCATTCTGTGGCGGCAGCAGTCTCTCCTTCCCACGGACGTACACAGTGCGGCAGCCTTCTCCTCTCACAGCACGGTCCCCTCCCTTCTCCTTATGTGTCCCACTAAGGGGTGTTTATATAGCCTTGGGGGGGGAAAGGGAAGCCACCACGTGGGTTATGCATGGCTCCCCCCCTCATGCAACCCACACCTCTCTGTCTAGGCCATTCCTCCCCACTCTCCCTCTCCTCCAGCCATGCATCGGCTAGGGGAAGGGATAATTATATTTAAAAAATTGCCTAATTTTTAACCACTCTCCATTTTGCCCCTTCAAAAAGGGTGTTTCCCCACGGGTTTTTACGGTCTTCATCCCCCGGAAGGGTGGTCTTGGTTGGCCGGGAGCTTTCCTCAATGGAATTTATTTGATGCGAACGTCAGTTAGACAAGGACCGTTTTAGGGGACCGGAATGAGACTATGCCCTACGGACAGAGAGGTCGAGCAATGCCTCCCTCTCGTTTCCCATTCTCTTTGAACCAAGTGCAGTATGAGTCTGCTTGGGTCCAATTGTATCTACGCAAAGTGGAGCGGCTATCGACCGATGCTGGAAGGCTATTAGGAAGACTCGACTACTAGGCACCTAGACTTTAGGTCGATCCTAGTGGGAACGACTGGATAAGTTCCGTTGCGAGGCAGACTCGAGAGACCCTAGTTGGCAAACCCTGTGTCATTCCTTGGGAGTGCCAGACGGCATCTTCTAGATTGATCTCTCGATGGGTTGCTAAGACGTGTCCCGCAATTTGAGGGGCGGGCACGTTACAATCTCTAGTTTTGTAAATTTTAGAATCTCACTTTCATCAAGTTTAACCACAAATCTAGCCACTCCTTGTGCCTATTCTAGTGTCAAGTCATAGAATCTAATCATTAAACATTGTAGGGTGGGCAAGTCAAGGAAAATATTGTTAAATTTATTGAATACAACTTCATTTTTCTTGCCCTTGAGCAAGCCTTGATATAGAAAGGCTCACCTAGAATCTCCATTACTTTGTTATTCACTCTTTGTTTAATAGTTCTAACCATAGATGGCATTGGAAGTATGCAATTATGTACTTGTCCTTGCTTCATATTTGATTGTTAAAGTTAAAAAAGTTGTATATAAGCATCTCGACTAATACCATTATTACCTACTGTCTTCTACACTAACTCATTATCCAAAGAATGATCCTTTATAAATGGCTCCAAGCATTGTTTATTTTCCTTTTTAAGTTTCTTCTTCTCCAAAATATCTTTTGAAACTATTGAAGGAAGAAGATAATAATAAAACTGAGATGCTTTCAAAGAATCTCTTTCACTTGCATTCGGTTGAAAAAGAGACCTAAACAAAATCAATATCACAAGTCAATACAATTAATTATAAACAAAGTCATATTTTATATTTTTAAAGTGAAAAAAAATGTACCTTACTGATTGGATTCTTTTACTATATCCACCTCCTCCTTGTCTGAGACTCTCAATATTTCTAAGAGCCTTTTGTCGATTTTGAAGGCCTAAAATAGTTTGCTTTCATTGATAATATTCGATGCATTTCTCCAAGGAATGGATCCTCTCTTGATAGCCCTCTAGCTTCTATAGTAACTCGTTGTTATGTTTTGATAAAAGATGGTTCTCCAATTTGAGGACATCCTTTTCTACAACCAAGTTAAGTGTATAGCCTAGAAACCCATTATAGCCATCACCAATGAACCTCAATAATGAAGAGCTATTATAGAAAGGTTGAGTGCTATTTTTGCTAGGATATTTGGGATATAGTGTTCCATCTAACTAAAGATCAAGATTCTTCTTTCCTTTAAACCCGAGTATATATTTCGTAGACTTTGTAATATTAATGGGTTTTGTCCTCCTCCTTATTAGTTCATACTCACTATCGAACTCAATATGAAGATGATAGAGAGGTCTTTTACTAAACCTATAGAGATCATTGGATGACTGATCCATGGCTAAGTATGTGATTAGAAGATTGGATTGAAAAACTATGCGAATTAGAAACACGAAGGAAAACGAAGAAGAAACTAGTAAGGATGGGAAAGAAATAAGAGAGTGGGAATGGAGGGAAGTAATCAAACATCGAACAAAATTTAAATTGAATATTAGTTTTCACTTTAATGAGGATGAGTTAGATCTTCATTTTATGACAATCTTTGTCACCTTTATGATGGCCTAGATTTCTAGGTTTGATGTGACCATGAGAATATCATGACAATGACTTATTAATAATTTTTTTTAATTTACTTACCAAAATATAAAAGTTTTAAAAAATCTAAAAATTAATTTTATTTTCTAAAATGTTTTATCTCTCTAGGATCACTTACATGGAATTTTTGAGACCTCAAAACTCCCCTAATGCAAGATCAAACTTGAACTAGGAGCCGCTCCAATCACTAAGAGTCCACCATATAAAACATCTATCCCTGAAGCAATTGAGCTGAAAGAGCAACTCAAGCAGTTACTGGATCAAGGATACATCAGACCTAGTAATTCACCATGGGAGCCCCAGTATTATTTCAAAAGAAAAAGGATGAAACTCTCTGCCTTTCCATTGATTACCAAGGTCTACACCAGGTAATAATCAAGAAGAAGTATCCAATCCCAAGAATAGATGAGCTACTTGATAGGTTGCAAGGGGAGAAAATATTTTCCAAGATTGATCTCCTATCTGGTTATTACCAAATAAGGATCAAGGAAGAAGATATCCCCAAAACTGCCTTCAATACTAGATATGGTCATTTTGAATTTCTTATAATGTCTTTCAGTCTAACTAATACCCCTGCTATATTTAACAGATTAATGCAAGACATTTTTTTACCTCATCTTGATGAGTTTGTCCTAGTATTCTTTGATGACATCCTAACATACTCCAAGAGAGATGAAGACCATGAGCTGCAATTGTGCATTGTGCGGGACATAATGAGGACGCACAAGCTCTATGTGAAGAAAAAGAAGTGTGCCTTTTTCAAAAGACAAATGGAATATCTTGGATTCATAGTATCTACTGAAAGAATCTCTACAAACCAAGCCAAAGTTAGAGATGTTCAAGAGTGGCAACCACCAACAAGAGCTAAGGAAGTGAGAAGTTTTTTAGGGCTAACTGGATGGTATAGAAATTCCATTAAAAATTATGCCCTAATAGATGCACCTCTCACTAATTTGCTAAAAAATCAAACTGCTATTAAGTGGACGCCCATTGAGCAGCTCAATAGAAGTTTGGTAACATAACCCATTTTAAAGCTACCTGACCTAAGTCAAGAGTTTGAGGTTGTAACAAATGCAAGTTCTCTTACACTAGGTTGTGTGCTTATGCAACAAAGTCATCCAATAGCCTATTCCTCAAGGAAACTAAAAATCCATGAGAGGAATTACACCACCCATGATCTTGAGTTGTTAGCTGTGATCCATGCTCTCAAATTGTGGTGATACTATCTACTTGGAAGCAAGTTAACTTTGGTCACTGACCACAAAAGTCTCAAATGGATCTTTACTCAACCGGACCTCAACATGAGGCAGCATCAGTGGATTGAAGTCTTCCAAGAATTTGATTTTGAAATCAAGTTTAGACGTGGAAAAGAGAATGTGATTGCTGATGCATTAAGTCGTAAAGCTTTTTTGAATGCACTTATCACGGAAGAGCCATCTAAAGGAGAGACTTTAGTTACCGTGATATCGATGCCTAGCAATCCAATCATTGAGCTAGCCAAAGAAGAGTTTTTGAGATTTAGATCCTTCTCTATGAAGGTGCCATCCTTAAATTAACTTCAATTGTGTGTCTAGGGCTAGGTACAAACTTGTGGCGTACATAGAGGGAATTCTTATTATAAAAACCATTTTATGTAACTAGATTTCAATGTCAAGAATCATGTGGTGGGGGGACTTTCTTGAGCTATTGCACCAAACACACACTGTATACACAAGAGGAAGCTCACTCAAGAACAGAAGAAGAGAGATGGAGACCAAAATGTTATTATTGGTTTTTTCTTCTTCTTTCATACACAATACAATGTACACAAAGTGTACATAAGATACAACATAAAGAAAGTGTCCTACTAAGTCAAACACTGCATAATAGACTACACTAGTCGATTGGCACTATATCTATGCTAGTTGTAGGTAGATGTAACAAACTAAATATAATAAGTGATAAGTGTGAGGTGCCTCCTCCAACAGACCTAGAGGAGTCCTCTTATTAGTAGTCACCTAAAATTCATATCCATGCACATCACCATCATGTCTCCCCATGGGAAACCTTGGACTTAGTTAAACATGGGAATCTCAGTTCTACTTCATAGGGGAAGTGTGGTCAAGTCACCCAATCTAATGCCCACCTAAGAAAGACCACTTTGTAATCAATCAAAGGCAAGAGTGAGGTTAATACCGCACTTGATTCAAAGAGAGTGAGAGACGAGGGAGAGTGTAACTCGATCCCCCTACCATAAGGTAAAATCTCAGATCCGACCCCCTAAAATGGTGTTAAACCTGATAACTAATCCTATCGGTATTGGGAGGGTCACGATTTAAATAGCTCTATCTAGTATTGGAAAGTTACCCAACTTATCGGGTCCACCTAGCCACAGGTGTCCAATCGTCAGGATCGAAGCCTCCCACTTTCCTTGATGGGTTTTCTTAGTTTTCTAATTAGCAAAGCATGCTACCACACTGCTTGGACATATAAAATCAACTTCCTTTTATTACTCGATTAAACTGGGTTCATTAAACTCGATCTTTAACACATAACAAACAATTCAAAAATTAGATACTTTATTTCACCATCACTCCATAGAGTGATACAAAACTGTCTTTCCGCAGAAAGACATCGTCCAGCCTAGGATAGGACCTTCCAATCCCTCGGGATTGGGCTGTATGTGATTACACTCCATCCATGATTAATAGGGAATTTACTGGATCAAAGCCCCTCTAAGCTTCCCTGAGCCTCCGGAGCCGTCCTACATAACAAGAGCACTTACCACTCAGCCCTTTGTCCTCTTAGGTGCTCGAGTGATCAAAACCCAAAAACACCTACCTCCCTTGGGAGCATAGGACCCCCACCTGCAGGTGAGTTTTTTCACACTTTGCAGAGTGTAACGGAGCATTTGGTTGGGAATCCCAATGTCCCAATCCACTACAATCCACAACTCGTCCAGCTATGCAAGCACTGAATCATAAGAGCCATAACTCATCATTGACAAATCCAAAAGCAGTCATAACCATAAGACATTTTAACATAGTGGTCAATGCGATGCATAGAATTTATCCCCTTCATTAATTTATGTGTTCCTTTCTAAAAAGCATTTGATAATACTAACGTGCTTTTATAAGTCTAAGTAAGTTTTAAATAATCGTGATCCTTTTCTTAGGTACTAACCTGATTATCTCTGTTTGGCCATCCATCGTGAATGTGGGTTATAGCCATAGCCTCAATTTGTTGTGGGATGGCTAGTTCTTCAGTTTGAATGGGTTTGGGATTAACTTCTGCTTATGCTTCAGCATCGTATTGAGTTCCATTAGTAGTAGTAGCCATTTCCTCGCATTGGGGAGTTCTCTGAGAGTGGCCTCGCTCACCATCTCGACGTCTCTTAGGAGCCATGAAAGAAGCTTTGATAGGTTCGGGTTGCGTTTCCATGTAGGGTTGGAGAGAGAGAGAGAAAGAGAGGCTCGGCTAATTGCAGCAGAGCTTCGTCGCGTCAATAGCAGCAGAGTGACTTCTGTATGGGTTGTTGTGTGTCTGTGTGTATTTCTGATGTGACGCTCTACCCCTGTTTATATCGTAATCAGGGGGTGGGGGGTAAAAAGAGGATGTTGACATCATCGATGACAAAGAAAGAATACTTTCTTTTAGCACTTAGCTTTTATGCTTTTTTTTCCACTATTTTCTTCTTCTTTTTTGCTATGCAACTTATTTGGATTATAACTTTGTCATATAAACTCCAAATATAGTCGTTCGGGTACTCAAAACGATTGGAATGCATTTGGTCGACAAGCCAATATGGGCAAAGTTACAAAAATCTATTTTAAAAATAGGCTAAAATGAAGATTTTTGTAAATCAGGTTATTTTTATCCATCTTTTGTCTTGGACGACTTATTCCCTTTAAAATAAGTCTTAGTATATATTTGGATCCATCTAAAGTGGAAATTAAGTCATCTAAACATGATACTAGAGATTTCAAACTATTCTAGTAAACCAGTCCTACTTCTTGTAAGTCATGTAGAGATTCTGCAAATTTTTTTTCCATGTGTGAATGTGCAACATAAATTGTAATGAACGGGGATCACGGGAATATGGCATGGGAACACACCAGTCACACTGACGGTATATAAGGTGTAAGAGGGTATTTTGAGGCATCACAGAAATTATCAAGAAACTCTCTTTTCACCTTCTCAAGCTTCCATGGCTTCTTCTTCTTCTTCCTTTTTCCCTCTTTCTCTCTCTTCTTCTTGCCTTTCTCTCTCCTCTCCTTCTCCTGTAGTCCTTCTCTCTCTCCTTTCCCTTAGTTAGGACAGTTAGGTCTCTTTCATTACAAGTGGTATCATAGCTTTGTCCTTGATCCTTCTCTTTTCCCATAGATTTAGGGCTCTCACAGTTTCCCATAGTTAGAAAACTCCAGTTACATCTCTCTCACAGGTACACATGAGTACTCAGGCAAGCTGTCAGCCCTCTTGAAGACTATGGCAGCCTTTCTTGGAGCTTTTCCAAGAACCATAGACACATCTAGAGGTGGACAGACAAATTTGACAGGTCATCACTAATTTTCATGCAAGTTTCTTGAGGGTTTTGGGCAAAAAGGAGGGTAGCACAATTAGAGAAGGCCAAAAGCTCAGTTACTTTTCAAGAAGACCTTTAGGGAAATGGAAAGAGTGAAAGAGGGCATCCGTCAATAGTGAAAGCATTAGCCAAAGCATGCAAAGGACGGATTGGAGAATGGCCGAGACTTCTACCATTTACTTTATGGGCTGATCGTATGACTCACAGTGTTACCACTGGATATATACCCGCAGAGTTGATGTATGGTCAGAAATCGGTTATGCCGACTGAGACTTGTGCTTTGACTTGGTCAGTTTTACCTTGGCAGGAGGATTTGACGAGAGAGGAGCTCTTAGCTCTTTGGATCCGGCAGTTGGAGAGAAGACCAGAGGATATTCAGCTAGCTATTGACAGGTTGAAGGCTGCTAGACTTAGAAATAAGGACAGGTTTGACAGCAGGCATCGCTTGCGGCCTAGAGAAATAGAAGAGGGAGACTTGGTATTAGTCTTTGATAGCAGCCTTGAAAATTAGCATACTATACTTCGGAAGATTGTGAAAGATGGTTTGGGTCATACACAGTCAGACATGTCTTTGATAATGCAACATATAGCTGACAGAATTGGATGGGACAGTGCTTGGAGTGCCCATTGCAGGAAAAAGAATCAAGATTTTTAAGAAAAGAGATTATGTGGATTGTGCATTGGAAGAATTTGCAAGAGAAGCACAATGAGAAGAAACTCCAATAGAAGAGACAGATGCTATGACAGATAATCTTGCTGATATACCGGAAATAGTCAATGAAGAGATTGATCTGTTCGTGGAACTTGATGACAATGATCATGGGTAGTTGCCCCATCCGGAGGATGCGCAGGATCAAAGGGGGTGGATGTTGTACTGTTGCGCATCCAAGGTGTGGAATCCACCAAAAAGTTGTGTGTGTGGCATTTGTTACTTTGTACATACTTAGTCGTTGTGTTTGCATTTTTGTTCTGCATGGGCAGATCATAGCAAAGGTGGTGATACTGTTGTGCAAGAAGTTAAGAGTCACATAGCAGAGCTGCTTAACTTGAGGAACACTTGATGTATGAACTCTACTGTACAATGATTGCATGTTGATGCCTCTAGGATGGGTTATAGTGTAGACATTCCTGTCTGTAGTGGTCTTCTGACTATATATAGTATGTATGGAGATATGGAGGAAGCAGATAATGTGTTCAATGGGTTGTCAGAGCACAATTCAATGACATGGCACAACTTGCTTTTAGCATATGTTGAGTATAGTGAGGGTGACAAGCAGTTTTTGGTTGATATAAGTATGTCAACCTGAGAGTCTAGAAGAGGCACCTGCACCTAAACCACAATGATGCCTGGAGCTGTGTGGGCTGTAGCAAGCTTTCTTTGCTCCCTGAATTTTGAGGATGAATTAATCATCAACAAAAAAAAGTGTGTCTCTAAAGAACACCATGCACAACGATTGTCTCATTGAAGAGGATGTAAATCCTTGGTAGAATTCTTTGGAAACAGCTATTGGTGTTTGCTCTACACCGACTACATCGATTTACAGACTTGTGTCACGAGCCTCTCTGAGTGTTCATTCTTCACCTACAATACTACACTTTCGTAATAACAATCCTGGATGTATGGTGGTTGATCAGACATTCACAATAGAGCCAATGTTGACAATGGGGAGCATTGAAGATGAATTATGGGATGACAATTGGACTGCGGTAATAGCTGATTGTAGTATGTCTGCACAATTTGAACATACACTTCTCATAACAGAGATAGGACACGCAGGTGAGTTCAAGAGAATAGAAAGCATTCTATTGGAAATGCCAATGCGGGCTAACTGGGCAATTTGGATGTGCATTTTGGGAGCATGCCATAAATATGGCAATGTGATGGTAAAAGAGGAGCCTGAAGAAAAAGCAAAAAACGGAAACAAGGGGGGGAGCTATTGTGGAAGGAACAGGGGATTGTTAAAAAAAAGCAAGGGGAAGAAGCTTTTGGAATTACTGGGGGAAGAGGATCGAATACTATGGAAGAGGATCGACTTGCTGAAGCTCTAACTACGCGAATTCAACAGATGGATGTTCATAATGAAACCAAAACAAAAGATAACATGTT
Source organism: Lygodium microphyllum (assembly GCF_053477565.2). Taxonomy (NCBI): domain Eukaryota; kingdom Viridiplantae; phylum Streptophyta; class Polypodiopsida; order Schizaeales; family Lygodiaceae; genus Lygodium; species Lygodium microphyllum. The sequence goes on from NC_141136.1 coordinate 67,077,373, forward strand.
TTGTTACTCTTGTGGCGTCGATTCAGTACTGTGTTGTAGAGGAACATGCAAAAGAGGCCTACTATAAACTATCAAGGCCACAGGAGCAAATTCAGTCCTATGTTTTTTATGTTGTCAGAGCCAGCGTCCCACGGCTGCTTCTTGATGATGTTTTTGAACAAAAAAATGAAATTGACAAATCTGTGGAGAATGAACTTGAGAAGGCAATGACAGCATATGGCTATGAAATCGTACAAACCTTGATAGTTGACATAATACCATATCAGACTGTGAAAAAGGCCATGAACGAAATCAATGCAGCCTCCAGGCTCAAAGTGGCAGCACAAGAGAAGGCGGAAGCAGAGAAAATCCTATTAGTGAAGTGTGCTGAAGCTGAGGCTGAAGCAAAATTTCTTTCTGGTCAAGGGATTGCAAGGCAGTGAGCTTTCAGGAGATCCGTCGAACTCTTCTTGAATGCTTACAAACCTTATAAGCTAAAGCTACATTCAACCACAGAAGAGAGAAGCGCTCTGTTTTTTTTTTTGTGGATCTTCTTTGTCAATATCATAAATTTTCCTGTAGAGTGGATTTTCATTACAGAGTGCAATTGTAGAGGAGCTTTTCCATGTTATCTGGCACAATCGAGCAAGAATAGAGCATACTCTACATCAAGGAATAGAGCATCTAGCCCTTCATTGCCCTCGGACTATTTCCACTACTTGGATGGAGCCAAATCAACTTGGAGTATTCGGTTAAAGTTGCTCACATATCATATATTATACATTACAGAATCACATACCGCCATTATTCTGAAGCCATGACTTCCTTACCACTTCCCCAAGAGTTGTAGTTGTGCCACTTTGCAAAGCACACCTATGCACTTATCATCACAAATACAACATTGGTTGCCGGTGAATTGGCTTTGCTCGCTGCCGCATTGGGACCAATCACTGTCTATGAGCTCAATCGACAACTCCCTACCTCAACATGACCAGCAATCAACACCGCTGTGTCTTCGGAATGCTTGTTAAGTCTTTGTACCTGGAGCGCCTTTGTTATTAAGGAGTTTTACATCAAGATATAGCTGCTATATTTCTAAGTGACTTTGATTGTTGCTTGAGCTGTAATGCCAATTCTGACAGTTGTGAAAAGTCTTTAGCTATGAGAAGTTTGCAGATTGAGATAGGTATAACAGTGACATGAGTTTTATTATCATCATCCTAATCTCTTCTAACACCTAAGGAAGTAAGCGCCTGCATTTGAAGACCTTCGAAATTGAAGAACCTTCTATCTTGGAATTTCTCAAGAAACTCTGTGGACGTGACTTTGCTTTCGAAAACCCTTCGACACTGCCCCACCCACATGGGCTGAAAGTACATCTCATGGACTCCGTAACGACACCTCAACTGTCCCATTCAGAGTTTCTTACACAAAGTTATGGCTGATTTCCTATAGCACACCCTTACAATCCATGACTACATCCCTTGTTTTTTAGGACAAAAACTTTATGGGACGAGATGGTTTGTAATGAACGGGGATCACGAGAACATGGCATGGGAACATACGAGTCACACTGATGGTATATAAGGTGTAAGAGGGTATTTTGAGGCATCACAGAAATTATCAAGAAACTCTCTTTTCACCTTCTCAAGCTTCCATGGCTTCTTCTTCTTCTTCCTCTTCTTCTTCCTTTTTCCCTCTTTCTCTCTCCTCTCCCTCTTCTCCTACAGTCCTTCTCTCTCTCCTTCCCCTTAATTAGGACAGTTAGGTCTTGTAGAAATTATCAAGAAACTCTCTTTTCACCTTCTCAAGCTTCCATGGCTTCTTCTTCTTCTTCCTTTTTTCCTTTTTCTCTCTCTTCTTCTTGCCTTTCTCTCTCCTCTCCCTCTTCTCCTGGAGTTCTCCTCTCTCTCCTTCCCCTTAGTTAGGACAGTTACGTCTCTTTCATTACATAAATTAATTTTCATTGGAATGTATATGCATATTGTTTATTAAAATAAACTAAGTAATGGGGACATTACACCTCAGGAGTATAGGAACCCCACCCGCAGGTGAGTTTTTCCAAAAACGCCTACCTCCCTTGGGAGTGTAGGACCCCCACCCTTAGGTGAGTTTTTTCACACTTCAAAGAGTGTTTAGGGAGTATTGTGTTGGGGACCCCAATGTCCCGAACCACCACAATCCACAACTCATTTGGCTATGCAAGCCCGAAAACATAAAAGCCATAACTCATCATTTACAAATCCAAAATCAATTATAACCATAAAACATTTTTAATACAGTTGTCAATGTGTACATTGTATAGAATCCATTCCCTTCATTAATTTCTGTGTTCCTTCCTAAAAGTCATTTGATAATACTAACATACTTTTACAAGTTTAAGTAAGTTCTAACTAATCGTGATTCTTTTCTTATGTACTAACCTGATTATCTCTGTTTGGCCATCCATTGTGATTACGGTTTATAGCCGCAACCTCGTTTAGTTGTGGAATAACTGATCCTTCAGGTGGAATGGATTCGAGGTTAACTTCTGCTTGCACTTCAGCAGCGACTACTTCTTCAGATTGGGGAGTTCTCTAAGCATGACCTAGCTCAGCATCTGGACGTCTCTTGGGAGCCATGGAAGAAGCTTGATGGGTTCGGGCAACGCTTCTGTGTAGGGGTGGAGAGAGAGAGAGAGAGAGGCTCAACCGATTGCAATAGAGATTCGTCGTGTCAATAGCAGTAGAGAGATTTTAGCATGGATCGTTGTGTGTCTGTGTATATTGTGTCAGTGTGTGTCCTGACGTGACGTTCTACCCCTATTTATATAGTAACTGGGGGGAGGGTAAAGAGAGGACACTTGCTTTTTAGTATTTTTTGATGATGTCATCGACGACAAAGACAGAACACTTTCTTTTAGAGTTTTTGGCGATATCATTGATGACATCAAGAAGGGGGCTCCTTTTTTTGTAGTGCGAATATAAAAATTGACGAATATATGGGTGAGGACGCACTACACATCGCGTCATTGGGTGGGCATCACTCCAAGGTGTACAACCAAGACGGCGACCAAGGCATTGACCTTGGCATACTTGGCAATGGGCTACAAAGGCTTCGTTAGCACCATTGGTTGCACTGAAGAGCTTCCACTAGCTTGTAGGAAAATCTTCCTAGGAGGTCACCCATCCCAACAGTGTCATCACCCAAGTGCACTTAGTTGCCAAGTGACTATCCACTAGGCTAGTTCTTTTTGTTGTTCTATACTATAAACATAGTTTTAATAAGCTAGTCTTGGAAGGGTTGTTCTATACTACAAACATAGTTTTAATAAGCTAGTCTTGGGAGGGTTTCCCAAGTCAATTTTCTATGAATTGGCATATAATACCTCATTAATAATAACAATTATCTTCATAGGTGGAGCCAGTTTCATAATTAGAACTATTTTTAAAAAAATCTACAACATAAATCGATTTTCTTTGGAATGTATACACACATTGTTTATTAAAATAAACTAAGTAATGGGAATATTACAATAAGTGAGAGGCCATGTGGGTATCATAATGATCACCGACGTACTAAGTGTAGACATGAAGACCCATTTAGCTAGGCGTTCCATCATCAATGTCTGTATGTGTTGAGCTTGCCATCTCAACACTCCCCCTCAAGCTCAACTCTATTGCTGCAACTCCAAGTAAGCTTTGGAACTTTCAAAGCTCCTCTACACCCAATGCCTTTGTGAAAATGTCAGCTATCTGATCTTGCATGCTGACATATACCAAGTCAATCTCTCTTACAAGTATCTTCTCTCTCACAAAGTGGTAGTGCATCTCAATGTGTTTTGTCCTAGCATGGGACACTGGGTTCCTAGCTAGTTTTATGCTACTCATGTTGTCACAATCAATGATAATTGGACCATCTCCCTACACATCCAAATCACCTAATAACTTTTGCAGCCATACCACCTCACATGCTGCCATAGCAACACCTCTATACTCAGCCTTTGTATACTTAATAAAGCAACTATAAGTTTCTTTTTGCTCCTCCATGTAACTGCTACACTACCAAGGGAAAACATGAATCCACAATATGTATCTATGTATACAGATACATGTACATCCTTACCAACCTCATTAAAAAATCCATAATGTAAGGTGGACTTCACATACCTCAATATGCGTCTAATTGCATCCAAATGAGGCTTTCTAGGCATCTACATAGATTGACTAACAAGACCAATAACAGAGCTCAAGTCTGGCCTTGTGATAGTCATGTAAATCAGACTCCTTACTATCCTCTTGAACATAGTAGGGTCTTCTATCTCATCCCCAATGTCAGCACTCAACTTTATGTTTTGCCCTAGTGGTACTGAAATAGGCTTACATGCTGTCATACCATACTTGGATAACATATCCAAGCCATACTGGCTTTGGGATAGCCATATACCATCATCACATCTAATCACCTCGATACCAAGAAAGTATCTTAGCTCACCCAAATCCTTCTTCTCAAACTTCTTCTTCAAGAAGTCCTTAACTTCAACAATCCCATTGTCACTTTTACATGTAATAATCAAGTCATCCACATAGATAACTATAATGACCAAATTTTCATCTCCCCTTCTCACATAAAGTGAGTGATTAGCATCAGAAATATAAAAGCCAATATTGACAAGATACTCTCCGATCTTGTCAGACCATGCTCTAGGTGCATGCTTTAGCCCCATAGAGTAGCTTCTTTAGCCTGCACACATATGTGGGATGCTCTAAATCCTCAAAACCTATTGGCTACTCCATATACACCTCTTCTTGTAATTCACTATGTAAGAAGGCAATCTTAATATCCATTTTATGCAAACTCTAACCTTTGGTTGCTGCCAAGGCAATCACGCATCTATTAATTTCCATCCTAGCAACTAGATGGAATGTCTCTTCATAATCTATGCCATATATTTGAGCATAGACTTTTGCAACCAACCTAGCCTTATACATGCTAACCAAACCATCTACATTATGCTTGACTTTGTAAACCCACTAATAGCCAATAGCTTTCTTACCCTTAGGCAAGAGATCCAAATCCCAAGTCTTATTGGCTTCTAATGTAGCCATCTCCTCATCCATTGTTGCATCCCAATGAGCATGACCAACAACATCCTCAAAACAAGTGGGCTCAACATCCTCAACTACCTTTACCATATAAGTAGAATGGTGAGCTATATAACCTTCAAAACCAAATCTTCTAACAGGCTATCTAACCTTGCTAGACTTGTGTACCACTCGATCACTTAGTGGAGCCTTTACATTACTATGTGCTCTCTATACACCTGGTGTCTTGACTGAAAGAATACAAGCTCATCATCCAAACTCTTTGAACCACTAAGATCTCCATCAAACCCCAAATGACTAGTAGATGCATCATTACCATCCAACACTTTCTTCTTTCCTTTGTCTTTTCCTGCAACACTTGTAGATCCACCAGAAGATGTGGAGCTACTCCTTAGTCTCCTAGACCAAGGGCTCACTATAGGTGTAGTACCAAATGATGTTTATGGTCCACTAAGACTCTATGATTCTTGCTTTTATTTCAACATATAGCTATCATGATCATTATCATCATCTAAGACATCACCAACAGGTCCATACCAATTGCTCATCTCATAAAAAATAACATCTCTGCTCACTCTAAACTCACCTCTGACAGGGTTATAATAACGATACCCTTTCTGATCTAAAGAGTAACCAATAAAAATAAAATTTTCAACCTTTGGATCAAGCTTCTTCTGCAACTCATCTGGTGCATGAACATATGCAATACAACCAAATACTTTCAAGTGTGATACATTGGGCTTCTTACCTACATAGCATTCTTTGGGAATCATCACATGAACTTAATGTGTCTGTGGACAGCACCTACCTACCTCTGTTGGAGCAGCCATATCTCATCAATCAGGCCATATCTCTTCGAGCTTTATTCTCGAGAGTTGTTCTTCAGGTCAATGCACAACTTCTTGGCACAAAAATCAAGGAGATTGATGCACACCATGCCCGTCATTTGCATTTTCCCAAATCTGGGTGCAGTTTTGATAGTGACCACTTTGAAGGCTTAGATCTCTCAACTTGGGCAAAATGAGTACAAACCCTCTTAGAGGGAGTTAGGCCCATTAGTGAGGGTCCTCCATCTTAAAGGGTTTGAGCAAATTCGACCTGTGGAGCTCGTGGGAGCTTATTAGTCGTTGGTCCCTGTTTTGACAGGACAACCATAGCCACTTACCTTCAAGCTTATTTTTCCTTCATTTTCTCTCTCCTACCACTTAAACCAAGCCAAGGCCATTCTAATATGAAGTTTTCAGCAAGTATTCAACCATCAAATTAGCAAGGAGGGGAAGCTATGAAGAGTTTTTGAAGATCATCAAGTCAAACTCAAGCAACAAACATCAAATTTCAAACTAGTATATTTTGATACTTCATTGCCATTACTTGTGTCTTTTGACACATACAAAGATCAACTCATTGCTGGTTATTCTCAGTCATTTGAAGCTGATTTCCATCATGGAAATGACCAAAATCAAGTCTTTTATGAAGATGCTTCTCATAAAGAGTAACATTACTCTTGTTGCTCAATTCAACTACATGGAAGACTTGTTTATTCCGCTTGCAGGGATGGATGGATTTACTTGTTTTGAAGAGAAATCGATGAATTTATTTGAAGATTTTGAAGACATTTCTGCTGCCTCAAAGACAATGATACCTTTGCTTGAGGGGGACATGGACATAAAGACTGATGCAACTATTGCAAGCAAAGTCAATGAAGAAGCAGATCAAGAGGACCAAAAGAACAAGAATAAGAAGAAGAAGCAGAAAAATCATGAAGACTTTGAAGTGGCAAACAAAGTGAAGTACAAGTACAAGAAGCTAGACAAGAAGAACTGCAATGAATCGAAGATCTATGTCAAAGGAAATGCTAAAAAACGCAAGGGCCTCACGGTCCTTGATCCTATTTTTTACTGACTTTTTTAGCCTTGTATTGCCTAGCCCAAATATCCTTATCATAAGCTCGTAAACTCCTCATGTAGCCTTGTACTACAGCCTCTATAAGGCCACTGCTACAGTCTCTGGATGACCATCATGTTTGTGGTACCCACACTTAACCTTTTCTGTGACAGCCTCTGGTGTTTTGCCATTTTTATGGTGTGCCCACACTTTGTAGGTGTTGCTCTCACTAAAGCCCCTACACACTTTGTACTTTATGGTTGTGATTGAGGAGGGGTGTTGAGATATTTGCAATCACACCCACTATGGCCTCTTTGTATGAGGTAGTTTTGGGCTTAGGACATGCAGGCAGACTAAATCCCATAGGCACTGAAAGGGAAACTACTACCTATCCAGCAACTATAAGGCATTGTACTTGACTACCACTTTTTCATATGGAATGAATACAATATCATGATGCTTTGTACTTTCACTTAGTGTCTTTGTCATTGTTAGTCCATTACACAAGATTGTCTTTATGAGTCCAAGCTTCCATCTTGGAACCTAATTCACTTGTGTAATAGTTGGTCTCTCCTTGTCTATGTCAACATGATTCTTGTCTTCATCTTCCATCGTCCATAGCTCCTGCCATGCTCTAGATCCATGTATTTTAACACTATTCAATGAGAGACAAGATGAGGGTGGACTTGCATAACTCATCAAGCTCCATCCATTCAACATTAGTCGTAGTTTCAGGTTGCTCTCCACATAACCTTAGTGGCTTTATTTGTGATTTCTGCACCAATACCTACCAAAATTGGCTCTTCCAATAGGCATAATTCATACCATTAAGCTTAGTGATGTTGAAGATAGCACTGTTAATGAAAGAAGATGCCATACTGCAAGCTGAAACAGTACAGGTGGTTCAAAATTGCTTGCTATAAATGGCAAAAAATGACCAAAAAACCACAAAAACCAAGGCAAATTGGTGAGAAATGAGTATATAATTATGTTACCCACCAAGTACCATCAAAAGTACATCAAACCAGGATGATTCAGCATGAAAAATACATCATAGTGATCTGGAGATATATGCTTGCTGTAATTTATGCTAGAGTATACAATGAGAGCTGACATTAGGCAAAACCCAATATTCAAAGTCAATCACTGATTGTCAATGCAAAACCAGCATCAAGTGGGCATAAACAAGCATGTAACAATCAAACTAACACGAGCTAACACCCAAGCATGTCAGACAAAGTCTGTCAGTAAAGTTGGTACACCCCCCAATCAATAGGGAAAAATGTACATACCACTGCCAAGACTCGAAACAAGTCAATGTTTGCTCAATGAATACAAAGCCAAATTAGCCCAAGTACATCTACACGGACCAAGGTATATCAACGATACATCATCCACAAGGAGATCCCGGTCTCAAAGATCCAAAAGCTCAATATGCATAATCCACACACTCAATGTCTGATAAGCATACAAAGATACTCCCATTGGCACAAAAGCACATAAGATCATTTATGTCATTCTCAATTTGCTAAGCCCTCTACAATACATTTTGTAGATTGAGGATTTAAGATGCCATACTCAACTTGGTACTTGGTGTTGATTATGCACTTACTTGTGGAGCTAAACATGAGCTTTTGAATATGGATCTTGAGAAGGTCTATGATTGGTTAGTTGTTCATATCTAGTTCACTTCTTGCAAGCTATTGGATTTGGAAGTTTTGAGTTCAATTGAATTTGAGTAGATGCAACTCTTATATCCTCCCAACCCTTGAAGCTTTGATGTCATGTGTGAAGCACAATAGAACACCATCACTAGGATTAAAACCAAAGCACGAGTATTATAACTTCAATGTTCCTCAATTCCCAATAGTGATCTCCACCCCATACTAGCTTTGCATTTCAAATAGCCATTATAAACTTTCACAATCCTTTGTATGCACAACCATTGATTCAAATCAAGGCTCTTATTAGCCTATGAAGTTTGCCTCCATTGTATTTTTAGTTGCTCAACAAAGGCCTTCTCCTATAGTGCAAAAGTATTGTAGGTGATTAGAGTTAGCATCCTTGAACAAGCATAGGTGTGTTATTTTGAGAAAAATCCACCAATGGTGTAGATCCCATCCAACAAGCACCCTCGATGAGTCACTACCCCATATTAGCCTTACATTTCCAATAACACTTGTAAAATTCCGTGATCCTTTGTGTGCACAACCATTGATTCAAATCAAGGCTCCTATTAGCCTCTAAAGTTTGACTCCATCATATTTTTAGTTATCAATAAAGGCCTTCTCCTACAATGCAAAAGTGTTGAATTTGTGGGGAGAGGTCCATTATTAATCCTACAATCCACAACAAGGTTGCAATGGACAAACAAATGAATAAGGGCTGTAATCAGCAAGACAAGTTGCGTGTTGGGGAGGATGCTTGAAAGGGATGATCCTTGCAAGGTGCTAGTAAGGAGAACCATACAACAATGAATCAAAGGAATGAAAAGGAAAAAGTTTTGTTCAAAAATATTGGCTTGCATGGCACTCATTGACAAAAACTTTAATGACAGTCTCGAGGGATAGGAGGAATTGGACATGTTTATGAACCCATATTAGGACAAGGAGTGTCAATGCAAGCTTACCATAATCACTTGAAACATTTGGGCTTTTTGTTGAAATGCTAAAAGGGATCCTTTCAAGAGGTTATTGCGACCTAGAAAGCTAGATATATTGGCCTTGTAGAGGAAATAAAAGTAGGAGTTGAAGAACTCATCGAGGTTACACTTGAGGGCTATATTTTCTTTTGGGCTACTAAGCAAAGGAGAACAAGGGGTACCATTGTGCTTGTTAAGGAGCATGTTGCTCCTTCTCTCATTCATAAGGATAAAAAGGGTACCATACATGCTATCAAGATTAAGGATAAGGATGAAGTGCTGGATTTCTTCTGTGTCTATGCTCCAAACAAAGCAAGGTGAAGGATTGCATGGTGGAATTGGATGAAGAAAAAGGTTGCTAATATATTTCCCTTCTAGTAAGGAATTGGAATATGACCTCTAGTACATGCAATAAACCACAGCTAAGCTCATGAATGATAGTGGAAGAGAGAGAGAGAGGTGTGGAATGACTTATCTCTGTTGCATGAACATGTTGGTGTGTCATAGATTCATGGGTACATGAGGACATCTCTTACACGTGAAATATATTATCTATATTGCATAAACATGTTGGTGTGTGATTGATATGTGGGTACATGAGGAGATCTCTTACACATGGCATAACAGGCATGTGGAGGGGTGCCTATTTGGATAGGATCTACACCATTGAAGGGTTGGTGGAGTATTCTTAGTCTCACTCTAACACACCTAGGGTTATTCAAGGATGCTAGCTTTAATCACCTATATGTTCTCTTTTCTTTCATTGGTGGATTTTTTCTAAAACTAACACATTAGGGCTATTATGTATCATTGTTATCCTAATGGGCAATGTTGTCCTTCTCCTTTTCATCCCAAGTATTGTCCCTTGCATTATTTATGGGAGAATCCTTGACAAAATGCCTAGATTAATTGTAGTAATAATGTGTGTTAGAGAAAGTTGAAATTGTGACTTCAACCATAATCTCGATCCCATTTGCATCATAGAGTTCAAGAAAGTCTAGAGGGTCCTTCTTGTGTTCCCATAACATAAACATTTTTTCTCAATCTTGATCGCACCATTCAAGGTCCCCAAATATGCAGCACACTTTGCCAAGCACCTTAGCAAGGGAATGGATATTGCCCTCCACCCAATCTAGGAGTAAGGGAAACGAGACCCAAATGGGACCTCAAACAAAGGTATCTTCTTAGAGGAGAAGTTAGCTGACAAAGCTAAAAGTTTGACTTTTGCCAAAATCTTGAGCCCATCCAATCTAGAAATGAGAGAAACGAGACCCAAATGGAAATAAGTATCTCAAAGGAGAAGCTACTTGACTAAGCTAGAGCATGGACAAGATTCCTCCTATAGCCAACAACTAAACCCAATATCCAATCCTTTCAAGCCTAGACCTAAACAAAGGAACATAAACCCTTATAGACTTGGATTGTTAAAATAGTCTAGTGCAATAGGTGGTTGCAAACCATTTTTGGAAATCATCCTCTAAGAGAACCCTTGTCATAAAGCTTTTAGTCTAGGTTTCTACTAACTCTAAGAATTTAGGGTTAAGTATAAAAGGTAGAAGATTAGCATTGTGCACATCTTTGGCACATCATTTGCACTCTCTTACTTTGAGGATCTCTCGTGGACCTCCCACCTTACATGAGGGCAAGTTTTCATGTCCACCTAGCATGATGGTATATTCTCATGCAAGAGTTATGGCCTCTTCAAGTGCCTTGTTCACTTGTCATGTATATTCTTTAAGCTTAGCCATGGATTCTTGGTGCCATGAGCCTTTCATCAATATATGACATGGCTATGGTTTCTTGCTCTATTTCATGGTTATGGATCATGGTTTTTTATCATGTTTGACTAGTAATTTGTTGGAAGTTATGGTTTATTTTCTATTAGAAGTATGGTATATTTCAATGAAGGATGCCAAAAGTGTTCACCAAGATTGACTTGAGATCATGATATCATCAAATAAGGATGAAAGAAGGGGATGAGCACAAAATGCCATTTAAGAGTAAAAGAGCTCTCTATTACTTCTTGCCTTTTGGGATTTCAAATGCACTTGATACCTTCTAGCTTTGATGAACAAAATATTACAGCCTTTCTTGTTCAAAATAGTCAATATATTCTTTGATGACATACTCATCTATACCAACAATAAAAAAGAATATTTGCAGCATGTGAGAGAAGTATTTGACACATTGAGAAATCATAAGCTCTTTGTGAAAGAGAGCAAGTGTATTTTTATGGCAAATGAAGTTAGAATGTATGGGTCTTGTAGTAGGCGAGAAAGGGATCCTATTGGATCCAAAGAAGTTTCAATGTGTTAAAGATTGGCCCTACCAATTCTATTACATTGCGATTGATTGGCCTTTCTTTGTTCTACTATGAGTGCTTCATAAAGGGATGCTATAGCCACAAATAGCTTTAATGAGCTAAAATTACTTTTGATTTTAGCACCTATTTTGGTATGCCTAGGCTTCTCTAAGGAGCTTGCTATATATGTGCACCATGATCATAATACAAAACAACCCCCATGCCACTAGTAGATGCTAGTGGTCATGGCATGGGGGTTGTTTTGTATCAAGATCATGATGTGATTGCTTGTGAGAGTAGAAAGCTCAATGATAAGGAAAGAGAACTCTATACTTTTATGAACAAGAAATGCTTACTATCATTTCAAGCCATTAAGAAATGGCACCATTATCTCTATGGTAGACATTTCAAGGTTAAGAGCGATCATAGGGTTTTTAAATATTTTCTTTCATAACCCAACTTATCTCCCCAAAGGTGGTGGTTAACTACTCTCCAAGGTTATGATTTTGAGATATCGTACATGGCCAGAGAAGATAATATAAGGGTTGATGCACTTTCTAAAATGTGGGCATGCTCAATATGTTCTATTTCTATTATCCATAGAGATTGGATTTAAAACATCTAGAGGAGTACTTAATGGACAAACATGCTACTAATATGATGTAGAAATTATAGCAAGGTAATGGGAAAATTTTCCAAACTTCAAGTGGCATAATGGACTCCTATAGCTCAAAGGAAAGATCTATTTGGTACCTCAAATCACTTTTAAGCAATATATAATTCAAGAGAAGCATTCTTCTCCTTTGGTTAGTCATCTTGAGTTGTTCAAGCCTTTTGAAGAATTTTTATTGGAAATGACTTTGGAAGGATGTAAAAGACAATGTCTCATAATGCTAACTTGCTGACAAATCCTTCATTTTTGCTTAGTGTTTGAATTTAGCCCTTACATGTTCCTCATGGCAAGTGGACTAATATTACTATGGATTTTATTATAGGCCTTCCTATCACCAAGCATGGGTGGAATAGCATATTTGTTGTGGTTGATAGGTCGACCAAATTAGCCTACTTTATTCCGACCAAATTCAAAATTTCAGCAAAGTAAGTAGTAGATCAATTCATGCAAGGGGTTTTTAAGCTTCATGGCTTATCTATGAAGATTGTGTTCGATAGAGATTCTAAGTTCGTGGGGACTTTTTGGAGGAGTTTATTCACTTCTATGAGCATATCTTGACACCAAGTACTGCTTATCACCCCCAAACATATGGCCAAACCGAAAGAGTTAGTAAGTGGTCAAAGATCTACTTGCAACACTTTTGTAATGATACACAACCTTCTTGGGATCAATGGCTATATCTTGCCGAGTTTTATTTCAATAATACTCATCATATGAGTATTAATATATCAAAAATTGAAGCATTATATGGATACAACATTCACATACCCTTAGCTCTCTTTCACGATAAAAGAAACCCTCAAGCTAAAGAAATGTTAGAGAATATAGAGGCCGTTATGAACCAATGTAAAGATTGCACTCATAGCCTGCAAGAAGTTATGAAAGCCTATGCTAATGAAAAAAGAAGGCATTGAGAGTTTTGAGAAGGGGATTGGGTCTTCTTGAAGGTTCACAAATGTAGGTATGCTTCTCTCAAGAGTGGACACAACAAGCTTTCTCACACAATTTATGATCCTTATCGAATCATCAAGAGAGTTATTTACCTTGCCTACTAACTCAATTTGCCTTCTTCCATATGTATTCATGATATCTTTTATGTCTCCCAACTCAAGAAACATGCGGATCCAAAAATTAAAGTCATTGAGGAGTTACCTCTTATTGGTGAGGATGGCTTGATTATACATGAACCTAAGAAGATAATTGGCAAGCACAAAAAGGTTTTAAAGAGTAGTACTTTTACAAGAAGATCTCATCAAATGGCATGGCCTACCTATGTAGAGATTACACAACACAACGGATAGAATTTGAGCAAGGAGTAGAAAACACACAATAAATATTAGAATAATAGAGACTACTTTAATTTCAAATGAACTAATACAAAGATAGCTCTATCTACCAGTGTGCTTCCACTATGAAGGTTAGATGGTGATCTAGACAAATGATAGGCAAAAAGCTTAAGGGTAGCTAGAAGAACTCTAACTACGTGAAAGATAGATTGATGATGGCTTTAGAGGGGTCTTTCTTTTATAGCCTGGGAAGGTAGTGTGGTTGGCATGTCCGACCATATTATGAATCTTCCCTAGTCAACCAAGGAATATTCCCTTTATTGTTGGGTTGGGGCCACTGCCCCTGGATCCCAAAATAGGGGCCCTTGATAACTCCCACACCTCACAACTCGATGTATTGTGCCTTGAGTTGCTACTAGCATAACTACTCTATCTAACCCAAAGGCTAGATCCACAAAGGTAACCTTTTTGCCATCCAGTCATATAGACCTTATCTGACATACAAGTCAGGACACACCCAATGTCCATACTCACACATGGCTTCTCCTCATAATGGGGGCCTTACAACTTAGAGCACCATGGATCGTTGGTGGCACCTTACAAGGGTGGGGCATTGAGCATATCTAACACCCCTCCTCAATGTCTAGTTGCAAGTGAACTACATTCTCAACCCAACGTCAAGTCTCTGAAGATGAATTGGAAGAAGATCCTTTGTAAGAGCTTTGGTAAAGATATCTGGTCCACTCTCCTCCATTGGACAACAGACAAACTCTACTATCGCATCCTCGATCAAGCCACACACATAGTGATACTAGATCTCAATGTGTTTGGTGCGTACATGAAAAACTAGATTTTTGGCAATAGCAATACAACTCTGATTGTCACACATTGGCACTGCTGGATCTTTATCATGTACTCCCATATGCCATAGGATCCTCCTTAACTTTACTACTTCACATGTAACAAAGCAAGCTGCCTTGTACTATGCTTTGGTAGAAGACAATACCACAATTGGTTGCTTCATACTAATCGAAGAGAATATTCTTGAACCTAAAGAGAAACGATATGCAGAAACTAATTTCTTGGAATCACTATCACCTTCCCAATCTAAGTCACTGTTTCTCATAAGAGCACTTCCAAAGTAATATGTGATACCATAGTCAAGAGTTTCCTTCAAGTATCTAAGCACCCATATCTTGGCTTTCTATTGACTTTCCTATGGTTTATTTGAGAACCTGTTCAAAATACCAACAACAAAAATGACATCTAGTGGCATGGTGTTACATAAGTAAATGAGATTGCCAACCAACCTCCTGTACCTCCCAATGTTTGCTAGTGGTGACGTATCCTCAATGGATAACTTCACATTGACCTTTATAGGTGTACTTATCTCCTTACACTCAGTCATGCCAAATGCTTTTAAGATTTCCCATGCATACTTCTTTTGAGAGATGAACATTTTTCTAAGAATTCAATCCCCAAACAATAGCGCAACAAGTCCAAGTCTATCATTTCAAACTCAAAGCTCAAAGCCTTTTGAGTTTGATGGATTATATCTTCATAGTCACATGTAATAAGAAGGTCATTCATATATAAGACAATCACTACAAACTTTTCACCATCCCTATAAACATATGAGTTATCATCTGAGGCACATCTTTTGAAATTCAAGCCTAAAAATAATTTATCTATTCGCCTAGTACCATCCTATAGGGACTTGTCTCAATCCATATAATATTTTCTTCAGCTTACAAACTTTGTTCTTAGAATGGGGGGTCTCAAACCCTAGTGGGGCTGAGCCATCTACACCTCCTCCTTAAGGTCACCATTCAGAAATGTTGATTTAATATCCATTTGGTAAACTTGCCACTTCTTATTAGCAGCTACTACAAGTATTGCGTGAATAGTGGTCATTCTAGGAATTGGAGCAAATAATTCTTGAAAATCAAATCCTTCAACTTGTGAAAATCCTTATGCAACTAATCTAGCTTTTACTTTTATAAGCTACCATCAGCCTTGTACTTTACCTTTTAGACCCACTTGATGTCAATAATCTTCCTCTTTTCTGGCCAATCTACTAGCTCCTAAGTATCATTATTCATTATGTAGTCGTACTCAACTTGCATAGCTCTCCATGCTGGATCTGCAAGTGTTTCTTCCAAGTCTGCTGGCTTCGTTACTTCTCTTATAATCTTGGCCATTAAGGCCATATTGACTATGTGAGCTAAAGCTTTTCTTTGCTCCTCTATTCCAAGAGACCTCCTTGGTTCATCTGCCTTTTCCTCAATTGTGGTAGGCATAGGATTACTGCGATCATAGAGTTGCTTTACCCATCGTGGTAATGGCTTTTCCAATGGCGTGATTGCAAGTTGGTGAGCTTTGTCCTCATCGTTCGAAGATGATGCTTCCTCCTCCTTAAGAGTAGGGTTAGCTCTTGCAATAGGTTCATATAGTGGACTACTTCTTCACTAAATGATAAAGTGAAAGAACTTATATTCTCCTCCTCCACTATACATGGCTACTCCTTGAATACCACATCACATCTCATTATGATTTTCTTTGCCTCTTTGTCATACAATTTGTAAGCCTTTTGCTCATCACTATAACCCAAGAATATACATTTTGTGCCTTTTGGATTTAACTTGTTTCTCTTATCCTTTGGAACATGTGCATAACATTCACATCCAAAAGTTCTAAAATGTGAAATAGGTGGTTTCTTACCAAAATAGGTCTCATGAGGAGTTTTGTCCTTAAGAGCCTTTGTGCAACTTCAATTGAGAATGTAGATTGTTATATTAATAGCCTTTGCCCAAACTAGTTAGGCAATCCCTTGCCCTTAAAGCATGCACCTTGCCATTTCCACAATGGTGTGATTTTAGCATTCAACAATGCCATTTTGCTCAGGTGTATGAGGAGTCATCAATTGATGCTTAATCCCTTTGCTCTTGCAAAAGTCTTCAAACTCCTTTGAGTTGAACTTACCGCCACCATCTATTTTAAACTTCTTCACACTTTGCCCCATTTCATTCTCAACAAGTTTTAGCCATTCTTTAAATTTACCAAAAGCTTGAGCCTTATCGCAAAGGAAGTACACCCACATCTTCTTATTATAGTCATCGACGATTGACATAAAATAAGAAGATCCTCCCAAGGCTTTTATAGGCATTTTACTACACAAGTCAGCATGCACCAACTCTAGAGGAGCCTTCAGTCTATTTTTGCTTTCTTGTCAAAATGTCTTTTTCTATTGCTTGCCCATCATACACGGTTCACATAGTTCCTTCATTTCAGTTACTACAAGCATGTGAGCAACCATACCTTGCTTATGCATCTCCTTTGATACTACAAAATCAATGTGACCAAATCTTTTTTGCCATAGTTTACTTGTGCCCACACTAGTAGTGGCTGTAAGAGCACTTAGCTCATATAGGTCATTCCTCCTTTCTCCTTTGCCGATAACTTTGCCTACACTATTAATAATTTCAGCACTTGTCTTAGTGAGCCTCATCTCATGGCCAATTTCAGTTATAGAAGCAACGGATAACATATTTCTCTTAATCCTTGGAACATACAACATGTTTGAAAGATTATTGAGTTCACCATTAACTATATAGACCTTTCTTATTGGTCGTGTGACGGGAGGCACCACTATCCAATACCCATGAGTGAGTGTAGATAATTCTTGCATTAAGGAACATACTTCCTCAATGGTCACCATGAATAATTCTAACTCTACTTTAGTTGTATTGGTTGTTTCCCTCCCTTTTAGTCTTCACGGTGCCATTCTTTTCATTTGCCTTCTTGACATGACAATTTGCAATTGCATGTCCTTTCTTCTTGCAAAAGAAGCACTCTTCTTGAAACTTTTTCTTACCACCCTTATTCTTTTTGTCACAATCGGTAGAGAAATCACATTTGCCTTTTGCATTGGTAGAGAATGCAACATTTCCATTGTTGTTGCTACCTTCTTGGGCTTTAAGTCTTAACTCCTCCATTAGTAGTACACAAAATTTCTCAAATGTCAAAGCTTGGGGTCTCGCTTGAGTATTTAGGGTAGTTACCAATCCATCAAAATTTGGTGGATAAATCCAAAGACACCTTTGAGCTAGCTCCTCACTAGTCTTTTGTATCCCAGTGCCAGCCATCTGGTCGTACAGATTCTTGATCAAAGTGATGAATACTTCATCTGTCTCTCCTTCAACAAACTTCTCTGCTGCTAGTTGTTTCTCCAAGTTCTAAATCCTTGCTGAACTTCACATTTCAAACTGACTCCTTGGTGCATTCCAAGCCTTTGATGCCTTGGTTGTATGATGAATCAAGGTCAAAACAGAGTGAGAACAGCTTGTAACTAAGGCACACATTGTATCTGCATTCCTTTGTCTCCAAGCTCGTAAAAGAGTTACATTTGGAGAAATCATAATGCTCGAATTTGATGGATCGGGGGGGGGGGGGGGGGGGGTGGGTTGTGATTCTGGGTTAATCCCTAGCACCGTCTCTAGAAGCTCATAAGAATCAAGGATAGTTGTGATTTTAAACTTCCACAAAGTATAGTTTGTATGATCTAACTTGCCTTCACTAAAGGTTGATGGTTGAATCCTCAGTGTCTAAATTGCTAGTATAGTAGTAGCACCACCTGATGCACCAATACCACTACTAGATGCAATAGATGACATTTCTCCTCTTCGTTGTTGAAGCCCTTGCCTCTTGTGTACTCTTCACCCACCATCAAAGCCCCTTGGGCTCTGATATCATGTAGAAATTACATGGCTCAACGAGCAGAATCTCAGCAAGGAGTAGAGAACTCACAACAAATATGAGAAAAATAGAGACTACTTTAATTTCAAAGGAAGTGATATAAAGATGGCTTTGTCCACCCATGCACATCCACTATGAAGCTTAGATGGTGATCCAGATAGATGATAGGCAAATAGCTTAAGGGTAGCTGGAAGAACTCTAATTGGGTGAAAGATAGATTGACAATGGCTTTAGAGGGGTCTTTGTTTTATAGCGCGGGAAGGTAATCTGGTCAGTATGTTTGATCATATTATGAATCTGCCCTTGTTGGCTAGGGAATAGTTCCTTTATCATTGGGTTGAGGGTGCTATCACGACCCCCGTTACGGGGCCAATAGCCTCCCTAAGATCCCCCAACCAAGGATCGCTTTCATGGCCCTTGGATCCCAAAATAGGGGCCCCTTATAGCTCCCACACCCAGCAACTCAATGCATTGTGTCTCTAGTTGCTACTAGCGTAACTACTCTATTTAACCCAAAGGCTAGATCCACAAAGATAACCTTTTTGCCATCTAGTCAATAGACCTCATGTGACATACAAGTCAAGATCTACCATGCTTATATATGGCTTCTCCTCATAATGGGAGCCTTACAACTTAGAGCACCGTGGATAATTTGTGGCACCTTACAAGGGTGGGGCATTGAGCATATCTAACATAGGAGTCAACAAGGCAA
The DNA here is from genome assembly GCF_053477565.2 of Lygodium microphyllum. Classification (NCBI taxonomy): domain Eukaryota; kingdom Viridiplantae; phylum Streptophyta; class Polypodiopsida; order Schizaeales; family Lygodiaceae; genus Lygodium; species Lygodium microphyllum. The sequence goes on from NC_141136.1 coordinate 67,096,689, forward strand.
CTTTCTTCATACCTCGACTCTTTTCCATGGCTTATACAAGAAGACATGTGGGTTCTCTATGCATAATACCTTGTTGTATAAAGTTTATATAATGAATTAATTTGCCTTAGCTCCCTCAAGATTTTACTTTTATGTAGTGGATAGAAACCTATTGATGTCTATTCCATAAAACACTTCTTTTGTGCAAATTAGAGTCCTTTACTAAGAGTTATGGGCCTTTTCCCAAGGCAATCCTATTGCTTACTGTACGTAGGGAACTCATTATTGGGGGTAAAAGGTGCCTCTACCTAGCCGCCCGTGTATTACTACACTGACAGTCACCGTCACTGCACACTGCATGTGGCGGGCACCCGTCACCGTCACTTTATTCTTTATTCTTTTAGTGACAGTTTGAATAAAGGAAGGCCCGGTCGTCACACATTGTGACTGTTGGAGTTCCCATTTCTAGTCTCTCCTTTCTTGCTCTTGCTCTCCCACCATAGCTCTCGAGTCCAACCTTCGATCCGTCGCTCCCTTTCAATTGGTATCAGAGCTTTGCTTTCCGACTCTTGAGCTTGGTTCCTGGTATTCTCAGCATCCCATCGACTCCCTACTTGCATTGGGTCTCCTTCCCGGCAGCCATATCCGACTCCTTCGAGCTCCCGTCACTCCCCAGCTTCCCTCCTGGCATTGTTGGGCACCTTCAGGGCATTACATGAGAGGTATTTGATCATTTTCTTTAGGGTTTACTTTAGTTCTCAGGTCTCACAGGCTGTAAACAAGTTGTGGGCAGCCATAGCTCACACCTCTTGGAGCTTTCTTCACCTGGATCTTGCTTCCAGCCTATCAAGGCTTGTTGAGGCTTGGTGTAGGCCTTCTTTGGCCCTCATTTGTGCCCCCTTTGTGCCCCATTGTTGACACGTGGGACAACAAGCCCCCCCAGCCAGCTCACTTTTTTTTTTTTTTGCGTCTGTTTCAAAATCTGGCCCAAAAATCACTCTTTTTGTCATATCTCGGGCATTCGGAACCCGATTCAGGCAAGGTAAGAGTCTAAGTTGGAGTTTTGGCACACTGAGATGCGATGGTGATGTTGGATTTGCCAAATTCTGATGAGACAGAATCTTCTACAATAGATTTCAGGTCTGAGACGGCATGTATTTGTATGCCTATGCTTGTTTGGGCATGACTACATAACCGGTTTGATGCCTATTGCATCCCGATTGATTGGGGGATTGAAGCTACATGTAATGCTATGATTTTGGCCTGATTTTGGGCTGAAAATACACAGTTTATAACAGTAAATACATGTTGAATACTCTTGGGCTGAAGCTATCTTTCATGCTTTGACATATGCCTATTGGTTCTGGATGTATGTCTTGGGTTATGCTATGATGTATTGATCATCGAGGGATGACTTTGAGCTTGTCATTGAATCCGGATGCTTTCGGAAGCTTAAGCTTATTTCAGCCCACACTTATTGACATTGGTATATGCTTTGACAGTAATGCTTCTTGGGTTTATGCATACCCGTTGCCTACGGCTTGATGTTCATGTCACGGTTGATTATCCTATGCATACGTTGAGCTTGAGTGCTCATTGACGCTCCACCTTGGATGCATTTTGGATTATTCGGAGTAGTCTTGGATGTTACTTGGCTTATCAGAGTTTGTATTGGGATGTATTTGATGTCTTACATGCTTACGGATGCTCTACCACCTACATGTTTGGGATGTACTATTGATGTATTGTCTTACATGCTTACGGATGCTCTACCACCTACATGTTCGGGATGTACTATTGATATATTGTCTTCGACTTATGTCATTGGCACTGTGTCTTGCGTTGGCTTGAGCTCTTGAGCTTGTACATACAACTTTTGTGCCAGTGGGAGAATTCTTGAATGCTTATCAAACATTGAGCAGGAGGTACTACTATGCATTGAGCCGTTACATGCCATTGAGCAGTTACAGACACTTGAGACTTTGGGACTTCTTACCTTTTGGGATGATACATCATATGTCTTGGTTCACTGTATGCTTATGAGTTAAGTCTCAGTTTTGGATCCGTATCTTTGTGAACTGACACCTACTTGTGTCAAGTTTTGGTAGTGGCAGGAACACTTTGGCCCATTGACTGGGGGGTGTGCCTACTCACTGGTAGATGTTTGTATGACATACTTGGGTATTGGATTCATGCTTATCGACTATCATATGCTTATGCTATGCCCGCATGATGTCGGTTTTGGTCTTGGCAATATCTGATTGCCTTGGGATCTGATTTTGGCACTATTAGCTCTCTTTTACTGAAATCTTAAATTTATTACAGTAAGCATATATCTATGGACTGACATAGATTTTTCATGCTGAAACACTCTAAATTGATGTACTTTTACTAGTACTTGGTGAGCAGTAGCTTTGGTTCCACTTTCTTCACCATTTTTCCTCGATTTTGGTGATTTTTTGGTCATTTTCTGTAGTAAACAGCAAGTAGTTTTGAACTGTCTATAGTATTCCAGTCTACATTATGGCGAGTTCATCCACTGATCATGCTATTTTCAACATCACTAAGCTTGATGGTATGAATTACTCTTATTGGAAGAGCCAGATTTGGCAGGTGTTGGTGCAAAAATCGCAAATCAAACCTTTGAGGTTAAGTGGACATCCACCTACAACTATGCCAGATGAGGAATGGCTTGAGCTTGATGAGTTATGCAAGTCCACTATTGTATTGTCTCTCACAAAACAGGTTCACTATAATGTCTTTGAGGAAGAACAAAGTGCATGGCAGTTGTGGGAAAAGATAAAAAATCTATATGACAAGAAAAGTCTAGCGAGTTAGATGTATTGGCTGAAGCAGCTTATGGATCTGCGCATGAAGGAGAATGTGACTATGTCTGCTCACTTGAGCCAGTTCCATGCTATACTCAAGAACTTGACTTCGCAGGACATCACTTTTGCAGAGGATGTCACTCCTCTTTTCTTGCTTGGTACTCTTAATGAGTCATGGGATGTATTCCGCACCGCATTATGTGCCTCTACTACTGCCTTGAAATTATCTAATGTTGAGAGTGCTCTTCTGCAAGAAGAGGTTAACTGTAAGAATTTGGATGCCTCTTGTGTGTCGCATGCTATGACAGTTAGAGGCAGGAATGATGGATATGGAAAGCATGGCAGTGGCAATGGCCGTGGACGAGATTCTCAAAAATCTCGGTCCAAGTCTCGCGGGAAGTCACGTAGCAAATCCCGTGGCAGGAATGCAGATGTTACTTGTCACCATTGTGAAAAAAAGGGCCATATTAGGCCACAATGCCATGAATTGCACAATGAAAGGCACAAAGATAAGGGGAAAGACAAAGTGCAGGATAAGTCTTCTTATCGCAGCATAGTGCCTGCAAAGTCCAGTGTTAAAATTGAAGAGATCAATGTTATGCAACTTGAGGATGTTGATGATGATGATTATATCCTTGCAGCTTCTTCTAGTGCTTCGCAGATGATAGAGATACACTCTATGTATGCACAATGTTGGCTCTTGGACTCAGGTGCATCCTTTTATGTGACACCTTGCCGAGAGTGTTTCATTCATACCGTACTGTTTCGGGTTTTGTGCGCTTGGATGATGACAGCTCTCTTGATATTGTGGGCATTGGTGATGTTAGGCTATAGTTTCCTTCTGGCAGTAGTTTTGTTATGCAGGATGTATGTCATGTACCTACTTTGACACGCAGTCTCTGGACAGCTTGATGACGCAAGTTATCATGTATCTTTTGGAGACTCTACGTGGAAGATCACTCGTGGTAGACTTGTGATTACGAGAGGTGCCAAGGCTTGCAATCTCTATCCCTTGATTGTATCAACTTCTTCCCTTGATCATGTTTTGTCCGTGGGTTCTATCCCACATGTATCTCTTTGGCATGCCCGTTTGGGCCATATGTCTTTGAAGGGAATGAAAATGCTTTCTGGTTTGCAGTACTTACCGCCCCTTGATTATGCATGTTTTGATTCATGTGAGCATTGTCTTTATGGCATGCAGACTAGGTCTACGCATAAGAAGTCTGGTAGGCCACTCGTGAGTGAGCCCTTGGCATTGGTACATTTGGATGTCTGTGGGCCCATGCCTTGTCAGTCTATGGGTGGTGCAAAGTATTTTGTTATGTTCATAGATGATTTTTCACAGAAAGTTTGGGCTTATCCCATTAAGCTGAAATCCGATGTCTTGGATGTGTTTCAGAGATGGCTTGCATTGGTTGAAAACCAGTGTGGGTATAGGCTAAAATGCCTAAGGACAAATAATGGGGGTGAGTATATCTCACGTGCTTTTGAGCAGTTATGTGATGAGAGGGGTATTAAGCGTCAGTTGACCGCCTCCTACACACCCCCCCCCCCCCAAGAATGGTTTGGCTAAGCGGATGAATAGAACCATCCAAGAGCGTGTACCTAGTATGCTTAGTCATGTAGACCTACCACAAAGCTTTTGGGCTAAGGCAGTTAGTACAACTGTGCATGTCATAAACAGATCATCTTCTAGTGGTTTGGATTTCCAGGTTGCAGAGGAGGTATGAACTGGAAAACCCCCCTCTTATGCACATCTCCATGTCTTTGGATGTGAGGCATTTTGCCATGTGCCCAGGGACAAGAGAAGTAAGTTGGATCCCAAGAGTGTCAAATGCATTTTCCTTTTTATGGGGATGCAGGCAAGATGGGTTACCGTCTCTGGGATCTGCAGGCATGGAAAGTCATCCGTAGTCATGATGCAGTCTTCCATGAAGATAAGATGCATAGGCAGCCTGAGAGAGTTGTTGAGATCTGCAGGGTCATATTTTAGGAGGAGCCGAGAACTCCTGCACAGCCAGTTGGACATCCTACAGCTGCAGCAGATGCTCATGGTCAGGGTGTTGGACAGGCAGCTGGGCAGGCAGCAGAGCTTGCGTGAGACGGTCTACTAGAGACAAATGTCCACCTGATAGATTTCAGCCCTCGATGCATTATGTCTTGGTTACAGATACAGGAGAGCCTTTCACTTATGATGAGGCTATGTACATAGGTGACAATCACTCCTGGGAGAGGGCTATGCAGTCTGAGATAGACTCCCTGCATAAGAATGACACTTGGGATTTGGTTTCCTTGCCTACGGGCAATAAGGCTTTGCCATACAAGTGGGTGTACAAGCTAAAAAGTACCCCTGGATACCCTAAGCCGGCATACAAGGCTAGATTGGTAGTAAAGGATTTAAGCAGGAGTATGGTGTGGACTTTGATGAGGTCTTTTTTCCTGTGGTTAAGATGACCACACTGCGCTTAGTCTTGGCTTTGGTTGCTCAGCTTGACTTGGATTTATACCAGATGGATGTCAAGGCAACTTTCTTACATGGGGACTTGCATGATGAGATTTATATGGAGCAGCCTAAGGGCTTTGCAGAACCGGGTAGGCAGCACCTAGTGTGCAAATTGAAGAAAATTCTTTATGGCTTGAAATAGGCACCTAGGGAGTGGTATCATAAGTTTGATACCTTTATGCAGTCACAGAGCTATAGCCGGAGTGCTATGGATCCTTGTCTTTACACGAAGAAAGCCTGTGATGGTACTCTATGGGGATGATATATTGATAGCAGGGAAAGCTCATGATGAGCTAGATGCTCTTAAGGCTCAGCTCAAGAAAAGCTTTGAGATGAAAGATCTGGGACAGGCTGCTCACATACTTGGTATGCGCATTAGACGCGACAGGCATCAGGGACTCCTCTACTTGTCACAGAGGGAGTACATTCATAAAGACCTTGAGCGCTTCCGCATGTAGGACGTAAAGCCTATTGGCTGTCCATTGCCTTCTTATGTGAAGGTATCACAGGCTGATTGTCCACAGACAGATGAGCAGAGGGCCAAGATGGCCAAGATTCCCTATGCATCCGCAATGGGCAGTCTTATGTATGCCATGATAGCCACTCATCCAGATATTGCCTTTGCAGTTGGTGTTATGGCACGCTATATGGCTATACCTGGCAAAAAGCATTGGGATGCAGTGAAGGGTATCATGAAGTACCTGAAGGGCATTGCAGATATGTGCATATGCTATGGCAACCAGGCTACAGGAGTCATGGGGTACACTGACTCTGATTATGAAGGACATGCAGATAGTAGGAAGTCCACTTCCGGCTATGTATTCACCTATGTTGGAGGTGCTGTTTCTTGGATGTCCAGGGTGCAGAAATGCATGGCCCTTTCTACTACAGAGGCCGAGTATGTTGCAGCCACTGAGGCTTGCAAGGAGGCCATTTGGTTGGGTCGTTTAGTTGCTGACCTTGGTATTGATGCTATCCCTACACTGCATTTGGATTCTATGAGTGCTATTCAGTTAGCCAAGAATCTGGTCTTCCATGTGAAGATGAAATACATTGAGATGAGGTATCACTTCATACGTGGAGTCGTTGAAGACAAGTCTGTTGATCATGTCAAGATCTCGACTGACCAGAATCCTGCAGATCTACTCACAAAGTCTCTCTACAGAGCGCTTTGCCTTCCTCAGGAGGTTGATGGGCGTGGGATGAGATGATGTCTTTCCTCATCCTATTGTACATGTTGTACTGTCTTTTTTTCTTTTTCTTTTCACTCCTCGCTGGGGCAGATTCGCCTTAAGTGGGAGGTTGTTGGGGGTAAAGGCGCCTCTGCCTAGCCGCTCGTGTATTACTACACTGACAGTCACCGCCACTACACACTGCAGGTGGCGGGCGCTCATCACCGTCATTTTATTCTTTATTCTTTTAGTGATAGTTTGAATAAAGGAAGGCCCGGTCACACATTGTGACTGTTGGAGTTCCCATTTCTAGTCTCTCCCTTTCTTGCTCTTGCTCTCCCACCATAGCTCTCGAGTCCAACCTTCAATCCGTTGCTCCCTTTCACTCATAGCATTTAGCTTATTATTTGTACTTGTTTCACTGGACACCTTCATCACTCTATTATGGATGACTCTCAATCGAGGATTTACAAGATGAGGTTTTCTTTTAGCATGAGTTTCTATTGTGTTTTGTACCTCATTTTAAATTTTGAGAACAAAATTGTATTGGGCTAGGATGGATTGTCATGATACTTTCTGTCTAGTTTTTTTCCAACCACTAACTCTATGAATTTAGAGTTAAGTATAACAGGTAGTAAATTAACATTGTGCATACCTTTGACATATCATTTGTACTCTCCTACTTTAAGGATCACTCTTGGATCTCCCATCTTACACGAGGGTGAGTTCTCATGTCCACTTAGCATGATGGTGCATTCTCATGCAAGAGTTGTGGCCTTTTCAAGTGCCTAGTCCATTTGTATTGTATCTTCTTTGATCTTAGCCAAGAATTCTTGGTGCCATGTGCATTTGATCAATATATGAGATGGCTATGGTTTCTTACTCTAATTCATGGTTATGTATCATGGATTTCTTGCCATATTTGATTAGTATTTTGCTAGAAGTTATGGCTTATTTTCTGTTCGAAGTATGCTACATTTCAACCCTCCACAAGAAGTAGAATAACAGGGCACAAATTGAGTAACTTGCAAATCTCTCTTTGAGCTTTGATGTGGGGAGAAAACGATATTGGCTCTAGGCAACTTCCTCTTAGACCCTTCAAAAAAAGCCCTCCTTCTGTCATAACGAAGTTGCAAGTCTTTAGGAAAAGCCTTCTTAATCTTTGTAATATCTAGTCGCAAACACTAGCAGCTTAGATCATTATTAGCAAAAGGAGACACGTATGAAGGTTACTTGCATTAGAAGTTGCAAGTCTTTAGGAAAAGCCTTCTTAATCTTTGTAATATCTAGTTGCAAACAGTGGCATAGTCTAAGCCTAGATCATTATTAGCATAAGAAGACACATATGAGGTTGACTTGCAACATAAGAGCCTTTTTCATTAGGTGATCTCCACTTTCTTGCAAGTTATTGTGCATCAAATATGGGGATGCTTAGTGGTTAGTGGTCACTCTTAGAGGGGCTTCCCACATGCCAATTTCAAATGATGCCTAATATATAGAACACATTCCACCATAGCTTTTCCATGCTAGAGGAAGAAGGGATGTCAAAGGTCACACGCAACATTAATGTAGTTTGCTTACCTCCATATTTGCATATTTACAGGCTACAGGTCATGAACTTGTAATTGAACAGCAAAACTTTTGTAAAGTGTTGCAAAACGCACAAACAATGTTCGAAATTATTGACCATTAGTTATTTTCAAGATTTGAGAGTTGTGAAATGCATTTGTGGGAAGGCCATCTTACATGTAAGAGCAACTCATTGACCACACTCCTTTCTAAGCACACACCCCCTTCCTAGTGGTTGGTCCCTAGCCTCCCTTGGTATCGTGTTGTGACAATTTGCAAGACTTTGAGAACAATGATATGCTTGCTATTAAGGGATATTGTGTGGCCATTAATTGAGGGTGCATTCTCATTCATCTGGACCGATTTGCAATATAGGGTTGTGCGCTTACGTGCCAAGATGCATGAAAAATGTCTTCGTAACATGCATTGCATGCCTGCCATGACCCCCATGCCCAAGAGAAAACAAAAACGATTTGCACACTATCGATGGATTTGAACCTGTGCGGAATCTTTACTATTAGTTAAGGGGAGGTGGGGGCGGGTGCCATGTGGCAGCCCCCAACCTCCCCACAAAGAAACGCGGGGGCGGGTGCCACACGTCCAGCACCCGCCCTCGTCGCGAAAATCGTGCCCGCCCCGGTGCGAAGTGCCGGGGCGAGTCTAGGCGTATTATCTTTGTGTGGTCACGTGTGGAAGGACTACATGACCTGTTTCTGAATTCAGACTCGTTTGAAACGGCCCTAATTCGGGTCTTAGGAATCATAAATTAAAGTCGTTAAGCAGTTTAGAACTTTAAAGGCCCGAGTCTTCCCGTCTGAACCCAAGGGCCACAGGAAATTCGTGTGAAACGGCCCTTTTAAGAGCGGGGGCCATAAGTTACAAGAAAGAGCTAGGGTTTTCTTCTGTCATTTTCGCTTTCGCTTCTTCCCGTTGAACAGAGTGCGTAGGTTCGTTTAGGGTTTGCGGCAAGGCTAGCCTGCTCACGCCATAGCCAGAGGCCCGCGCGTATCATCACCATCCCTTTCATCAGCTATGGATTCCAAGAAGAGGAAAGTGGAGGAGAACGGCGAGTCTGACAGTGAGGTCTGCGCTGAGGACGTCCGCTCTCTCATGGAGCCTCTCTCCAAGGAGCAGCTCATGGACCTTTTACAAGAAGCAGCCATGGATCATGCCGATATCCTGCAGGAGATCAAAGACCTCGCTGACAAAGACCCCTCGCACCGGAAATTGTTCGTCCATGGCCTCGGCTGGGAGACCTCCTCCGAGACTCTCAAGGCGGCCTTCGCTCCGTACGGTGACATCGAAGAATGCCTCGTCATCACCGACAAGAAGACTGGCAAAGGTAAGGGCTACGGCTTTGTCACATTTAAGCACAGGGACGGCGCGCAGCGCGCGCTGAAGGAGCCCAGCAAGAAGATCGATGGCCGCAAATGTGTCTGTCAGTTTGCATCCGCGGGGCCTTCGTCCACTCAATCGCAACTTGCACAGGCAGCATCTACCAGTGCGCGCAAGATTTATGTGGCGAATGTCCCCCGCGACATGCCAGCTGAGAAGCTCCTGGCTGCGTTCTCCAAGTACGGAGAAATTGAAGAAGGTCCTCTAGGGTTTGATAAGCAGACAGGTAAGTCAAAAGGATATGCTTTGTTTATTTACAAGTCAGCAGAGTCTGTTAAGCGTGCTCTAGAAGTGCCTTCGAAGACTGTGGAAGGACACCAGATGACTTGTAAGCTTGCAGAAGGCCAAAAGCAGAAAGCTGCTGCTGTAGATAATCAGACTGCAGGGCTAGTAGCTCCTGCATCTGGCTTGATTAACAGTGCTGCTCTTTCTGGTTTGTTGCCACTTAATCAAGGGCTTCTTAGCCAGCATTCTGCTTTAGCAGCTCAAGGTCTTTTCTCAGGTTTGACTCCAAGTGCGAGTCTTGCTTCACTTTATCCATCTCTTGGTTCTTCAATTGCGCAGCAACTGGCTTTAAATCCTTCCCTGGGCTCATCATTTAGTTCTTCCCTTAACCCATCTCTTACGCCATCTCTGTCAGCCTCATTGAATGGTTCCCTTGGCCAAGGGCATGGACAAGGCCTGTCACAACAGGGATTGGGTCAATCACAGTCATCCATGTCAAATCCATTTGGGCTTTCAGGATTAGGTGTTTATGGATCCCAAGTTGGAGGTTTAGGTGGAGCAGGTGGTGTGGATTCCTCCCTTTATGGTTTGTCGTCAACATCACAGTCAGGTCTCCTTCAAGGTTCAGGAGGTGCTCATACAGCTGGAGGATCTCGAGTTACATCGCTTTCATCATACTATGGAAAATAAGTAAGGTTTGCCCCTGCTTGTGTTAGCACTTTGTACTTTTTCAGCAAAGTATCTTTGGTATTCACTCTTTTAGCTGACTGGCTTTGCTGTTTCTGTGCTGTGCTTTATTTTTATTCTAACACTCGTTCATGTTTCGCCTCATCAGTTGCTTTTTACAACTTGAACTATTTGAAATGGTGTTGTTTTTTCCACTAGAGTTTTCTTAAGGTATTGATTTGACACTAGGCAACTGTTTGTGGTTGCAGTTTGAAGTGTCCAGCCTTGGTGGTCCTTTGTGCTGAGTTCCTTTAATGAATGGATCACTCATTGAACCTTTGAATTCAAGGCTTCTTCACAGAAGTATTCCATGGTTGAATTTTGGATCACATGTTGCGCCTTCTCTTCGATGCTTCATAGCTTTCTTTGGCGGGTTGTTGATCTTTGATTTTTGAATCAGATCTATCTGCAGAACAGTGTTAATCTTGAACTTTACTCAACTCTCATCTACATTCTCATAGTTTTTGGCTACGTCCAGAGGGCTAACTGGTCTTCTGTACGCTGTTGTCAAGCCAGTGACACTTGGCAGAAGCTTCTTTACACTATCTGTATTTGACATTAAGGCTTACTATGCTTATGGATCAACTTCCTTTTTTATCTTCAGTAATTTGAATGTTATGAATTGGCCTTCACTTTCATCAACTCAGCTTCATTGCATCTTTATTTATGCATAATGCTTTCATGTTCTGGTTCTAACTCACTGATAAAATCTTTGATTAAAAGTGCTATGTTTGATTTATCCTGGAACCACACTTTCGATATGCAGTAGCCACATTTGTTGCCTTTTTATGGCTACTTCTCTCTATCAGACCTTTTTGTAAGTGTCACCCGTTTTCCTTCATATTTTTCCAAGTAATGTTTATGAGCAGTTGAAGCTTAGTGCTCTGATATTTTTCATATGGGAGTCTTATGGCTGAGCCAATCCATTATCTTTTCTCTTTACTAATGAGCACAGCTTTTAATGGCTACCTAATTTATTGGCTGCTTCATGCTGAGAGTAGGAGGTGGTGTTTGCATCATAATGGCAAGTTCCCTTCTTTAAAAGGCTCTGGATTTAAGATTGAATGCTGTTTGTCACTGTTCAGAGATGGTTTTTCCTTCGGTAAGATTTTTTTGTTTGCTTAGTATCTCATATTGTTTCAGGAGTGTGTGCGCCTATGTGCAGTCTTATGATGGCCATTTTCCATTTGATTCTTCAGCTGAAGTAGATACTAAGGAGTCCTATATGTGTCTGCCTGCTGAGCGCTCACTAGTTACGGTTTTTGTTAATGTGCTGAGCCCTCTTGCATATGTGGCAGCACTTATTTCAGTCTGCTGAGCCCTTGTAGCGTCATGGCTTAGGTCAATGTGCTGAGCTCTCTTGCATGTGGGGTGCAGTGCTGCTGTGTGACACCCTTGTACAGCTTGGGTTTTCTTGGAGAGAGCAAATGCAGTTTAGACAGCTAGGCTGGTTGGTGGCTTTGTCTTGGAGCTGCACCCTTGTCGATGGCACAACGCAGGATGATTGGCAATTAAGTTTTGAAAGTAGATTGCTTGGAGAGACCAGGTGCTTTGGTGGCCTTACAAGGGTTATGGTGTAGTAGATTAACTACTTATTGGGATACAGTGGGTTGAAGATTAGCCAATGTTCAGGGCTGTAGTTGATGCTGGCAGGGATAATTCATTCTCTAATTTCCTTCCTGATGCTTTGAGGCCTTGCAAGGTTTTACTGTGTAGTAGATTGCATGAAAGCTGGGGGACCCAGCTGCAGGACTGGCTAGATTCACTTTTCTTGGCTTCCAGAAGCACCTTTCTTCTGGCAGGGATAATTCATTCTCTAATTTCCTTCCTGATGCTTTTGAGGCCTTGCAAGGTTTTACTGTGTAGTAGATTGCATGGAAGCTGGGGGACCCAGCTGCAGGACTGGCTAGATTCACTTTTCTTGGCTTCCAGAAGCACCTTTCTTATTCATAACTGGGTGATTGGAATCTATAGTAATTGGGACAGCAGGGGATAGCAATTAGCCAATATTAAGGGCTGAAGATGACATTGGCAGGGAATAGTCATTCTTGAATTTGCTTCCCGACATTTATACCTTGGTGGTGGAGTGACTGCCTCCCGAGTACACATAAGATTTTGTTTGACTTAGAGTTGTATGTTGTGGCTCTAACCAATGTGTAGATTCCTGTCTTTGTGAAGGAGTAAAAAAGAAAAACTTCCCACTGTACCTATGTTTTGGCTCTAACTAATTAAGTACGATCTGGAACCTATCTAGTTAAAGTAAGATCTAGTGTATGGACAATTTTGTGTCCTAAAATATACTGCTAAATTTGGCTTGTTTCTATTGTAAGGGGTATTATGAGTTCTGCTATGGGCTGGTTACGAATTTAGGCTGTCAGAAGGCTGCTATGGGCATTCTAGATGTGATGGGGGATGCACAGTTGTAGAATGTAATCAGACATCTACTGATTTAATGTCTGATGTGGGTATTTCATGAGTGGTAAGATAGAGCTGGTAGAATAGGCAATAATGTATAGTTGAAAAGCTAGCACAATACTCATTTGCTTGCTTCTATTGCTTTCTCTGAATGAAAGATTTTGTTATAACAGCTACCATTTTCAATCTTTTTGATTTATGAGCAGTTGGAAGCTAGCACAAATGCTTCTACTCTTTCTTTTAACTATAGATTACATTTGCTCTTTCTGTTTGCTTCTATTACCTTATCTTAACTGCGGATTTCATTGTAAAACTTAGGGGAATCGATTCGATTGTTTCACTTATCTTCGTTATTGGAATGATGCATGTCTTTTTTTAACTAGTATTGTTACATTGGCCTTTTGAAGGCCACAAGCCATAATGAAAAAATTGCATTGCCGACATTGAGCTTTGCCGACACTTGTAATTGAGATATGTATATTTTGAAGTGTGTGTTGTGCTAGCCAGTCCAAGGCACATCACCCATTTGTCAACAATTATCAATTGTGTTGTTGCGTACAAGACTTGCATAGCTTGCTCCCCTTGATTCCAACATTTAAAAAACTAGTCTTGTAGCCGCTATCTTCTTCTCCCCTCTTTTTTTTTCCCATCACGGTTTCTCCTTCATCGACCATGGTTTTTTCGAAATTGCAGGTTTGCAAGTGATTCTTCCTTGGATATTTGATAATTGCATCATTTGAAAAGTGAGCCATGGTAAGATCAAATTTTAGTGAGGATTTGTTGACAAATGTTTAGGACCGAAGTGATGAGTGGTATAGGTGGAGCATGAAGGTTGAAAGGAAGCTTTGCATATGAAGTGGCTATGCACCAATGATGTATTAGATGGGCCAGCTTTTTTGCTCAATATATTGTGAATCTTAAAATGCACTTGCAATAACTGTTGCAACTAATAGATTAAAATGCATTCGTCTCTCTTAATGGGGCTTATTGGATCCCATGAGATGCGAAGAGGGGTTGTGGTAGGGTTGCCTCCTAAGCCCTCTCCTATTTGCCTTGGAATTGCACCCATTTTTTTGATTGTTGAACAAAGCAAGTGAATGATGAGAATTTGTGGGGGTGAAATATAGGGATAAACAAATCACTTGTCAAGGCTATGGAGAGATGATTTGCTAATACGTAAGGCATTAACACAATTAGAAAACTATGGGGTTGCAATTGGGATTCTTTGTTAAATGCAAGAAATCAGCTCCAATCGGTGTAATGGAGGATGACAAAAAATGCAAGAAATCAGCTCCAATCGGTGTAATGGAGGATGACAAAATCATTGGATTGAAGAGGTAATTTCAATATAAGAGGAAGCATTTTTGGATATTTGGGATATCCATTGGGATTAGGATACATAAAGGTAGCCAAGTTGTATAGATCATGGATAAGGTATTAACAAAATTAGAACCTTATGGGGTTGCAATTGGGATTCATCATTAATCGCATGAAATCAACTCTAATCGGTGTAATGGAGGATGACAGAGAGTTGTTGGATTGGGGAGGCAATGTCAATATAAGAGGAAGTATTTTTGGATTTTTGGGTTATCCATTGGAATTAGGATTCATAAAGGTAGCCAAGTTGTATAGATCATGGATAAAACTAGGGCAAAAGTGAAGATGTGAAAAGGTAAAGGTTGGTGGCCCTTTCTATGTGAAACTCAAAATTTTAAATATCTTTATTTTGGTGATTAACTTCTAAATGCCCTTCATGACTTGGAACCAAACTCTATAGGAAGAGTGTGAGGACCCTCTTGTGGGGTAAGTCAAGGGGGGAAAGAATACTTGGTATTGGTTGCAATGTAAGTTTTGAAAAGCACTCTAGGAGGGGGGGAATCGTAGTGGATGATATGGACTTCTTATGGAGTATCACATGCTTGCTAGTTAATTTGACAATCACCTTATTCAAGAAGTGATCCCCCTAGTCATTAACTCACTCAATGGGACAACAAAAATTTTGCCATGATATTAGAATAAAGAACTTATGTGATGCAACAATTATATTTTATCACAAAGGTTGAGCCTCAATCAATCAAGCACTATGAACATGTTTTGTGTGTGTTACATGGGAGGCTTAATTAGACTTAGAAATTTGACTCCCTATTTTTGAATTGGCTCTAGTAGCTAATCAAGACAATAGGACTTGGTTGACCCATATTTAAGCATATTAAATAGGTCTTTGCATGCTAGTGAATTTCCTCAAGTATTGTAGGCTATGGTAGACCAGTCCAATTAACTTCCTTATTAGTGAAATCAGTAGAAAAGTCACATTCTCCCAAAAGATGTGGCTCCTTGAGTATACACCTCTACTTCTCCTTTAGTATACACCTTCAAAGAATTTGATTAGGTCCCCTTTTGTACCACGATCTCCTAATAGTGCAACATTTTGGCACTTAGCTAAGAATAATGATTAAGGCATTAAGCACTATATTGAGAAAATTGACTAATGTTCATTATGAGAATCAAGTTTACAATATGCGCATTAAACAAGCAACATTTTGGCACTTAGCTAAAAATACGCATTTAGGCTTTAAGCACTATATCGAGAAAATTGATTGTACAAAATTAGAATCAAGTTTAAAGTATGCACTTCAAACAAGTTGGGATCTAGTGATTGATAACTAGCTCCTACACTAACTCCTAATGATCTAAAATAACTTGTTTCATAGTGCACCATTTTGGCACTTAGCTAAGTATAAGTATTTAGACATTAAGCACTATATTGGGAAAATTGACTTTGTACATAATAAGAATCAAGCTTACAATATGCACTTCAAACAAGTTGGGATTTAGAGATTGATAATTAGCTCCTACACCATTAATATTAGATTCCAAATTGCTTAAGAAATCTATTGTGACATGCTCTTTTTTAGAAGCATGTACCATTCTACAAGTAAATTCTTGCAAAAGGGCCATCCATTGAGTTATTATTCCCAAAGCTTCTCTTCAAGAACTAAATAATACTTTTTTGCTTCACCAAGTCTTGTGCTAGCTTAATAAACAAGGCCCCTTTTGAGTCCAAATAAATTCATTTATCGGAGTGGGTGATATGATTAAAATATTGTGACTTGTTTGGCTTTTGATTTATTTTGAGATGATTGTTAATTGTTAGTTAACAATTGTTTCGAGTGTAGCATACATTGCTTTTAATTTGTATTACACTGACAATCATAAGTCTTTAAGCATCTTTACCATGCAAGTGATATTCACAGTCAACTTGGTATTCTAATCCAATGAGGTGTTAAATGATTTGCAATTTGTTTTTTCATTCTTCAACATTTCCAATGCATATTGTCTCTACATTAGCCAAGGTTGGTTTGTTGAATTTACCATTTTAATCCTCAAAGAGTTTTAGCTTGCTTAGATCTTTTACGTCAACTTTAGTTTTTATCATTGGCATTACATCTCTTATTTCAATGTCAATATCACTTGTAATAATGAGGTCATGTACATAGATGGCAAGCACCACAATACTCATTTGTGTTTTTTCTAAATAGATTGTCTTGTCTATTGCAAATTTAAGACTTATACATTTGGAACTTATTTCAGCCCACAAAGAGCTTTTTTCAACTTCTTGATAGAATTCAAATGGCAAGGGTGTACATCCCTTCATGTTGAACCATAAACATTTTTTTTCTCAAATCAACATGTAGGAATGCATTCTTCATATTCATTTGTTATAAATTATTGCCCTTTGTTGTAACTAAAGCAATCATAGTTTTGATAGTTACCATCTTGGCAATAAGGTTAAAAGCCTCTTCATATCTGAAGCCATGTTGTTGTGGATGCCCTTTAGCCATGAACTTGGCCTTATATCTTTCAACCATCGGACTTGCACTTAACTTTATATACACATTCATAATCAATAGACTTGCCATTAGTCAATGCAGTCAACCTAGGATAGTATCAATAAAGGGAGCATGTTCTAACATGTTTTGTGTTCCATGATCTTAGTCGTGTGCATAATGCTTACGAGATTTCCATATAGCATAGTTGTTATGTAGTTTTTCAACCATTATTTAAGTGATTGTTAGTCCTATTAGCATTCACTATGGTTGTAGCTATGTATTTGTTGCAATATTCAAACTGTCAATGCTTGACTTCTTACAAAGCAGAAGCGGTATTTTCAATGACACAATGCTTGCATAACATTCAAGCAACTCTCACTCTGTACCCAGTTCAGTCTAGCTCATTTGAGTCATAGAGGAAACATCAATACATCAAAATGTGTTCAAAGATCTCAGTTTCAACTATGATAGTTTCAGTTTTAGAGTGACTGCATTACTATCTTTGTAGTAACCATTAGTATTTTAGTTTAGTAGCTTGCTATACATCTCCAAACATTTGACAACATCCAAGAGTGATAAAATACTCATGCAGGCATCGTTTATTGCATAGCCCTTCTGTAGACAAGCTTTCCAATAATAAACAGACAATTAGTTTGTGAGGTACTAACAATTAATTCTTTGTCACAATGAAGCATTGTTAGCTCAGAAATAGCTCAAGGACATATTAGGCAAGTGCCATAACCATTGGGAGTCCATACATCGAGATATGAGTATTGATGCTTTAAGGAAAAGCCTTTAGACATGCTATAATTGGCGAGTAACTTGTTAAACCAATTGGGAGTCCATACATGGAGATTTGAGTATTGATGCTTTAAGAAAAAGACTTCAAACATGTTATAATTGGCCAGTAACTTTTTAGACCAATTGTAGATCAGTTTAAACTTGAGCAATCAATGCTCATAACATCCCAAAACACACCTCAATACTTTTGGAAGACATCATCTAACCATCTACGTAGATGTGGTGTCAACACAAGCCTATGGAGACTTTGAGTATTGTTAAATTTTTTTTCCCAAACCTATAAATAGCAATTTGTTATGAATGAACATTAAGTGAACCATTGGGGAAGCTCCAAACCAATTCCCAGGTCCACAAAGTTGATGCCAAGGTCAATGCCAATCATTTGCTCAATATTCAAGTATACTATCATATCATTATGTGTACGCTGGCTATCCATCATGCCAAAGACTTGAAGAAATAGGCACATTTTTTCTTGATTTGTCCACGCTAACTTGTTGCTCACATTTTGATGATGATGAGGGTGGAGGTATCCCACACAAGGCTTCGAAAAGGTAGCCAAACTAGGCACCAAGTATAGGGCAACAATATAGTTGCTTCACTTAGCCATGATGATGTCCATGTTTTTAGCTAAAAACAAGTGCATGCTGACACCAACACTCTCATTGTCTTGCCTCAATGTTGGCTACTTTGGTTTCATAATAGTAATAGCTTTAGAGTCTAAGTCTTTATCTCTAGTCCCTTTCATACATTTCTAACAACAATTTTCAAACATGTTTTAATATACCTTTTGCCAAATAATCCAACCATGCTTATAGGAGGGGTTTTCACATCATAACTCTCTTCTCAAGAGTGCAACATTTTCATAAGGTTCAATACTTAGAGCTCTTGCCCTTGAGTGCACTCTTATAAGTTGTGGACCTACAAATGATACAAAAGTAAACCTTTGGATTACAAGGTTTAAATTCTTTGGATAAACCTAGATACGAATTTTATTGAGTTTAGATGTTTGACCCTAATCTTTCAATGTTTCCCTCTTGAAGACAACTCTCTCAATAACCACATAAGCAAACATCATATAAGTAATATCTTCTTCAATTTAATGGAAAGGCACTTGGATAGAAGTTGGTGCGGGTGGAGGAGCTCCACTTATCTTTGCAACTTTTTGTCCAACTTTAGTAGTACTCCTCTTAGGTGTCATTACATGCTTTTCACTTTAGTGCTTCCATCCTTTGATCTCACTTTGTACAAGGTCTTTGATGATCTTGATAGCTGGAATAGCTCATCTAATGGGTAGAAGGCCTAGTGATGGGGATCAATATGTTGTTGACAAGAGGGTCAAATTAGATAGCAATGAGGGAGCTTTTAGGGGATTGGAATGGGGAACAATGATGGGACATGCTCCTTTGAGATTGTGCATCGTCTCTTTCTCTCTCATAACCTCTCTCTTCCTCTACACACACACACACACACACGCGCGCGTGCGCACGTAGGCACATGCCCAAGAGTATTAAGGTTTTAGAAAAAATTGAAAAGAATCTTAGTAACTAAGGTTTCAAGACTATTATATAGTCTTTACATCAAGACTTATCCTTGGATCCATTGTCCTTCCGCTTGTTATACCAATCTATCTCAATTTGAACACCTAGTGCTCTTTGATTGATATGTCAATTCAATAACGGCTACAACATTGGAGAAATGCTCAATGATAATGTACAATCTATGATTATTTGGGGGCAATGTTGATTGTAGCAGGTGGAGGATTGAATGATGATGCATGCATTTGAGGCTAGAAATGATAGTGAATTATTAGTTAAGGTGATCATTAAGTTTGTGGTAGTTAGGTCATGATATTGATGCATTAGTTGGTGAGAACAATGATAATAAAGATGGCCATTGTCTTGGAAAATGATGCAATGAAAACATTAGAAAAGATGAGGCATTAAAAAAAAAGATATTAAGGTGTTCTTTTCAACCTTTTTAAAATCCCACCCATTCATATGTGAGGAGTGTGGAAGATTTACAAAATCATTAATACAGTCCTACATGAAGCAATACTTTTTCGGATTGCTCCTTGGAAATCTATGGGATAATTGTTGATGACAAGATGCATCATTTTAGATGTGGGTTTTATGGATGTAATTAGATTTGGATGGAACCTTAGCATATGGATAAGATGGATTTTATCACTAGATAAGGTACATTTGATGTCCAACAATGAATTCTTAAGTAGAATTGGAAATGGATTTGCTACAATGGCTATGTTTAACTTACTATTGTCCATACACACGTGTATCTTGCCATTTTTCCTTAGGACAACAATAATAGGGAACAAGTAGGTGATCTCATTCATTGGCTTGATAATGGCAACCCATGATAACTTATCATTTTTTTCCTTGACGTGTTTTGCACTCAATTTTAAATTATTCTAGGCAATCCAGGGGTATTCTACTTTGGCACACTTAATTGTAGGCGGTCACCTTAAACGTTCTTAACTTGTGTATAATTCTAAACTAGACTTTTCACTTAATCTCAAATACTAGAATGATTGTTGTGTTTGATGGTATAAACATCTCATCATCTTCCCCTTGAAGTGCTAAATTATTATTCATGAAACAATAGGTTTGCACATTTATTCAAGTAGACCTTGTTAATTGTATATAATAGTATCTCTTGTATACAATGTAGAACTATGATTGTATGAGATTCCCCAATCATGTTTTAACTTTACTAGTCTAAACCTTGGTCTTCCCAAAAGTATATGCTATGATTCCCCTAGTTTATCAATGTGTAGAATCACGAAACTAACCTTAAACTTAAATCAAACTAATTTTATCTTATATGTTGATGTTTTAAGATATCGAATATGTATCAAATCCACCATTTGAACTTGAAATGGTACTCATTCCAAATTTGGCATCTTATTAGCCAAGTACATAGATTCTAGTAACATATTAACCTAGGAACCTCTACCTCTAATTTTAATCATACAAAATCTTACTAGCATAATAAACTTTGATAATAGGGATTTTGTGGTCGACAATATCTATTTGGGATTCAATTATTGCTTTGCATCCAATAACAATTTTATTAACCTCTACTTGAGTTCTTAATATCTTTTATTGCAACTCACAAATCACAATAATGATTGATATTTGGAACCTAGGATTAAATGTATCTAGTTAAGGTTTAACTATTAAGAAGACTAAGTGGATGGCTCTCTAATAATTCTTATGACCTACTCCATTCTTACTTCTACTAAAGGTATTTGAGCATATTCCTAAATGCAAGTATGATCTACTTCTTGTTTTTTTACATTTGAGTGCCTATATTCACATTGCAACATGCATGGACATTGCAAGTTGCTTTCAAGCTATGTAATATCTTACTTCTTTTGGTCCTTTTATACCTATTAATGCCTATATCTCCTTGTAACATTCCTTTATTATACTACATTTTGAAAAATTTCATCGAACATGTGCAAAGAGATAGAGAAGAGGTGAAATGGAGCTATTAGAGACTAGTGAAATGGAGCAAAATAGCTCAAAGAGAAGGGATAACCAAGAGTTTTAGATTTTAGAGAATTTAAATTTGTCTCCAAAAATATCTTAAAAAAAGAAAAAATTGATCGATGGTTTTTTTAAAAAAAATCAAAATCTAGAATATTGAAAAAATCAAAAAATATCTTAAAAGAAACTTTTGAAATTGATTTTTTAATTTTTGATTAAAAAATAAACTATGTTGCATCTATTAATCATTTTGCATTGAAAACCAAGGACTACACTTTTGTATCTAAGTCATTGTTTAGTATTAAATTCTTGAATGAGGAGAGAATTAATATGAGCAAAATCTTTGTGGATAATATACAGAGGCAAAATGAGATTGCAAAATGGAGAGAGAAGATGATTATTTTACTATTCTCTACTTTTTCTTGTTTTAAGGAGGAGAGGGGGGGGACTAAAAGGTCCATTTGTTAGTACATTTTTTTCCTAATGTAAACTTAATCCAAGCAAAAGTAAATCAAATCCTCCTTAAGCTAAATTAAATTTTCATGAGGTTGTTGAATACTCTTTCTTTATGAGTGTTAGCTTAGTTATGATGAGTAAGCAAGTGGTGAAAGACTTATGTAGTGATCCTAAGATCCTCCTCCACAATGGTTGATAATAACAATTCATCCAAACTGAAATTCAACATATCATTCCACCTTTGGTCCATTAGAGAAGTTTTAAGGGTTTACCATGTTTTCTTGATCCTTGATGGAGTCTAAAGCTTGTTCTATGAATTTGGAAGCAAGCACTACCTCCCAAATTTTTTGTTTCTTTCCTACCCAAAACCTTATCACACTTGTTCTAGTCTTAAGAGCATAGTTTTGAATAAAATTATGACAATTAACAAAGTGGATTGGCCCATTGGTTATCTGAATGTATTCTTTCAATCCACACTTAGCCACTAATCCCCTAGTTTTAGGATACTTCTTGATAATGTTTTCCAAATTGGTGAGTTCGTAAAATTTCAATGATCCAAATCCCCACATGTTGGATTTAAGACTGAACTCTTTGCATTGCTCCAAAGTAAATACACTCTTGTCATCATTATGAGAATGCTTGATGGACACCAATGTAAGTATGTTAACTAGTTTGGCTGGTAGATTTGTGGAACTACCATTTGCGCGTGCACAAATAAGATCACATACTAAGAAACTTTTAGTTTTTCAGCAACAAAAAATAAATCATATCTTCCTCTATTACCTTAAATGCCAAGGCTTATGGCCATATCTCTCTCCTGTACCCCCGTGCGGACAATAAAAGTCAACAAGTCTCCTAGTTGGCAAGTGTAACAAGTTGAGGATTAGGAAAGATATCAGTGCAACACAAAAAGAAGAAAAATTATGTACAAGGAAAGTCCTAAAGGAGCTAGAGAGAGGGTGATAAGGGAGGGTGTGTGTCAAAGTTGGGGTTATAGTCTAATTTAGCAAATGTAGCAAGGTCATATGGATGCATAGCCAACCCACACACATAAGTGGTAATATTCATAAGGAGATATGATTCAACAAAGTGATTGACTACATAAAATTCCTCCTCATGAGAATATTGTCGAATAATGGATGATGCTACAAATTGGATGGTACTTCTAGCTTAAAGCCAAAATGAAGGAATGGAGTCAAACATGAGACTCATATGTAGGGTTAACTTGAAGAGAGCTAATAGCATGCCGCACTTAATAGTGGCCATGAGGCGATTGCCATCATGGGCAAGTGGTGACTATATCATCACTATAAGAAAGGACTAGAAGTAGCTCATTTGGCCTTCAATTTTGCACTCTTAGTGTCATCATCACATTTGGTCACTAAAGTGCAAAAAGAGAGAAAACGAGAGGACTAGAGATGCTTTTGGGAAAGAGTTAGCATGCTCTATTTGTACTAAGAGACGCTTGTGGAATGATACGAATCAAATTAGATGTACAATGGAAGGGAGATAAACATTAGATTTGGGGCCAATTCATCATCATCTTCTTCTTCATTCTTTATTTGTCTCTTTCTTCCATTCTCATACACATACAATGAGTATTCCTAAAAGTGGATAAATACTTTTTGGATCTTTAATTCACTTTACACAATCTTTATTTTATGTGCACATAGAATATGAGTGCAATGTATGCGATATTTCTCAACACTTGTCCTCAAGCTTAGAATGAGATTGTAGATATAACACTCCAAGGGCATTCCTAAAATTCTCAAACTTATTGTTACCCAATGCTTTGGTAAAGATGTTTGCTACCTGGTCATTTGTTTTGAAATGCACCAAGTTTATCTCTCTATCCATGACATTGACTCATACAAAGTAACGATGCACTTCAATATATTTTGTTCTTGCATGATAGATTGGGTTCTTTGCAAGCATAATGTTACTAATTCTACCACAATTAATATATAATAACTTTGCTATCTGTCTCAATCCCCATGTCACATAGAAGTAGTCTTAGCCATGTTTGCTCACAAGCTCTCAATGCTATTTCTCTATACTATGCTTACTTCTTGGTACCCAATTTGCATTTGTATATCCAAACAATGTAGGCTTGATTCCTTTCTCATAGAATAAGCCATAACTTGTTGTTTTCTTACTCTATCCAAGTGTGATTTGTATGGCTTTTACATAAACTGACTTATCACTCCAACTGCATATGTCTAATCTTGTTATGGTCAAGTAGATCAAATTGCCAACCATCTTTCTAAACATACCTAAGTATTCAACATACTATCCCCACAATCAGTCACCTTCACATTTTGATCCAAAGGTATATCAACTAGCTTATATGCAATCATCCCATACTTTTCCAACATCTACAAAGGGTATTGCCTTTGTACCAATCAAATTCCATATGGTGTGTCTATCACTTCAATACCCTTTGTAGATGTTTTACTCCTTTGTAGATGTCTATCTCAATAGTCCAAGGTTCTTAAATCAAACTTCTTGTGTAAACCATGCTTTACTTTTCGATCTTTTTCTTAAGAGTACCTAAAATGATGAGATCATCAACATAGATGACAATAACCACCATATCATTATAATATGTCTAAATATAAAAAGAGTAATGAGTTATACTCTTTTGGAAACATGTATTGCATAAAAATCTATTAATCCTCACATACCAAGATCTAGGTGCTTGCATCAACCCATACAAGGTCTCTTGTAACTTGCATACATAATGCAAAAACTTTTGATGTACATACCTTTCTAGCAGTTCCATGTACACCTCCTCTTTCAAAGTACTATTTAAGAAAGAATTTTTAGCATCCATTTGATACAAGTTCCAATCATAAAATAGAAGTTAAAGAAATAATAGATCTAACATGGCCATTTTGCAACTAGACTGAATGTTTCCTCATGGTCTAATCCATAAGTCTAAGCATATCCTTTTGCAATCAACCTTGCTTTGTACCTATTAAGTGAGCCATCCGATGTGCATTTCACTCTATAGATCCACTTGTAGTTGGAAGCAACGATAAAGTGTCTTCATCTCGTCGTTTTGGTGGATTTGTGTTACTTGTAGGATTTGTCACACCTGTGGGGACAGCTAACAAATCCACTACTTTTTGCATTTCTTATGGCCTATATACATCCTCCATATATTGATTTCCATGAGTTTTATTTGTAGTAAGTTTCTTCACATAGACTCTCATTTTGCTACTATCGTAAATATCCATGTCCATTATTGCCTTAGGTCTGTACCATGTTATGCTCATTGAATCTCACATCCCTACTTATGTAAACTATTCTAGTCAGAGAATCATAGAACTGATATCCTTACTTCTCATTAAGATAACTAAGAAAAATACATTTCATAGCATTTGGTTCCATCTTTCTTCTCAAATCATCATGGATATATGCCCATAATGTAGACAACTAAACACCCTAAAGTGAGCAACTGTAAGTTTTCTCCCATACATTTTCTCATAGGGTGACATATTATGCATGAATGTTGTAGGTGCCTTGCTCATGATGTGCCAGGGTGGATACCAGCATCTACCTTTTAATCCCATGATCTCTCAAGTAACCATTAAACTCATTATCAGACCTTAGACACTTTATGTATGAACAAAATTATTTTTGTTGCCAATACTTTAAAGTCCAAGAACTTCTCAAATGCTTCATTTTGGTGCTATAAGAAATAAACCCAAGTCATCCTCCTAAAATCATCAATGTGAAAGTGATATAAATATGCATTTCCCACTCAATGACATGTTCTGACATGAACCCCATATATCTATATGCACCATTTCCAAAGGATATGCATTGATTCTCTCCCTCTTTGGAAATGGAAGTCTAGATTGTTTTCCAAATTGGCATGCCTCACATACATGGTCATAATTCACATATCCAAAATGTAAAAGACCATGTGCTATTTGTCTAGGTTGCATTTGTTTCAATAATTAAGAATTTACATGTCCAATCTATCTATGCCATAATTTCACATCTTTATCTTGTCCATATCTTGCCTCTATATATATAGAACTTTGCACAATGTGAATGATTAATACCTCTTTTAGTGGCACATAGCAAGTAGTAGATTCGATATAGACCTTGATTTGATGCACTCCTTGCTCTAAATCCATGCTCTTATTTTGATACCAACTAACAAGAATCAAAATAGATGCACAAAGGAAGGGAGAAAAGCATTAGATTTGGTCTTAATTTATCCTCTTCTTCTTCATTTTTCATTTTTCTCTTTCTTCCATTCACACATACATAAAGTGAGTACCTCTAAAGGTGGATAGATATTCTTTTGACCTTTAAGTCACTTTACACACAGTTTTACTTTATTTTATGCACACATAAGGATGACTATAACATATGAGACATTTCTTAACACAAAAGAGATATTCATTCTCCTCACAAGTGGAATTCCATCTTGTAGCAATTGCAAGTGGCTCATTATCTACAAGGTTGAGATCAATCATGCAAAGAGTTTAGCAAAATTTATTAATGTAGATTCAAGTTGGGGTAACTGATTGGCTTTTAGGAATTGTCCTTCTTGGCCAAGCATGTAGCCATGCTATTAAGAGAGCGATAGACAAGCAGAGGTTTTAGAATAGAAAGTGGATCAAGAGTAATGTGACTAATTTGGAGATGCATTTGTACTTGTTCTCCATGTCATGTTGATTTTTAGCTTGCATTACCTAATCCAATTGGTGGACTAGCTAAGAGGGGGCTAAAGAGGATGCCTTAGATGATACCAAGTCCTCAAGGAAGGGCTTGGGGAAGTATTAATATGAGGATCTTGGTCATGAGAACTAGTAAAAGATGTAGAATGTGGGTAAAATTGGAATGACACAGTAGACTCCATGTGCATTGGTTGCTCATATTTGGCTAAAAGTATGTAGTTGATTCTATGTGTTGAAGATAGGTGAGCTAGAGGAGGCAATCTGTGAGGTTGCCAATGATAGGAAGTTTGACATTTGGGTATGTCTAGAGCTGCCTTAGACAGAGTCCGAGGTGAAGGAACAAATGAGGGTTTAGATATTTTTAGGATCTAAATATATACATTACCCTTGTAGTAGCCTTGATCAATTGGATATTATCCATAGTCGGAATGTATACATCTAGCTTCTGAGAGTTAGCAATAGGAGAATATATTCGATACTACCATCAAAAGATATATATATGGGTATAGAAGAATTGGAACTAACAAGATAATCATAAAACCAAACCACATATATCATATTATCTTACTGGTAAGGCTATTGTATTAGAAATCACATCTTTGGGTATAGGTACAACCTTATCCAAATCTTGCACTCCAAGAAAGACTATGAACTCTTTCTGTATGCCAAAAAATTAATGGATTCACAACTAAAATTATTTGTCTCCAATATTAGGAAAGTTAGTGAGTAAAAATTTGACTAATTTACCTTCTTTAGAAGCCCCTTTTTCCTCAAATACTTCCTCTCATCTTGCCTTGTACTTTTCCACCAGTCATAAATATTACACTTTCTCCACAAGTACTTACATCCATAAAATTTCATGGCGATTTTGAGAGATTATTAATTCAATATGTTTTTTTTCAGCCTTTTTATAGAGTAGATAATTTGACTTTGAGGAGTTAAGCCATCTTCGTACCTATTGATAATTTTCAAGCATGATTACATGTTAGCTTTTAAAGCATTCAACCAATAGTTTTTTCCCATAAAATCTACAATTTTCTCTCTTTTCCAAGGTGGGTGGTCGAAAGATTTTATCATATGATGGTAGAGGTGAATTATACCTGATGAAAATTAAGATATTAAATATCCCTAATTAGATAGTTGTTCTGATAATAGATCATTATCTACAAAAACAAGGTACATTAAGATAAGTGACCTCCTTATCTTCCTTTCACGTATTCTCTCTTGTGTCATCTTTAGTAATATTTTCTTCTATATTTGCACACAATTATCAAAGTTTATAATGATAATGAGACTATAAAATTTTGAGAAAGTAAAGAAACAAATAAAAAATGACACTTTTGATTGAACCACATATTACTAAATACTAAAATCACATAAAATGTATTAATCTCAAAATTTTTGTACCATCCACCTCATTTATCATAGAGTCCATAAGCCCAAGGAACTTGGGATCTTCACTCATCATCTTCTTTAAAAGAGCAATCATCTCTATGCTAGAAGTTGACATTTGAAACCTACATAAATGTGGTGACTATTAGAAAACGTATATTAATTTTATTAAAAAAATGTTAGGTAACATAAAAAAGAACTTTAATAAACATACCATCATAAGATTGTTAAGTCATATTTAAGTGAATGCCACATAATATGTGTAATTTTGTTTTTTTAATTGATTATCATTGTTTTTTTTAAAATTACACGCCATCACTTTTGTGTGGGTACACACAACCACCAATCTTTCCATTCTAGATCCTCTCCTCTCATCTTTCAAACATTCTCTTGTAAGTAGACCTTACTCAGCCATCCCACTTTAACTTGCTTCATTTCATAATTAACTGAGCTTATGATGGCATATTTTAAATCATTTGGTCCACACATAATACTGATAAATCACCCTTCATATAAATGATTTTATTCTCCTCTAGCCAAGGACGAATGCAACCTATCTTTGTTAAGCGCGACCTTAGTCTTAGATCCTTTGTCTCATATGCAATAATAGAATTTTGATGTTGAAGTGGAGTAAATTTATGTAATAATGACTATATTGGTCTAATGCAATTCCATGAAAATGGCACAAAACTATTAAGAGAGTCATGCATGTAGTGGTATCCACAACCAAACTTTCATGGCTCCTTTTAATTATAATACATTGTCTATAGTAATTTGCACAAACAAAGTCTCACTTTGCCATGACATTGGAATGAGAAAAATGATGATATGCATGCTTTTCAATGGCCAATATTCATATCAACAATGGTATCTTTGTCACATCTTACAACTACTTTATCTTCCACTCTATAAGTTTCTCCCTTAAGAAACGCTTTTTTATGTTCTATTACTCGTTCCACCTCTATGTTGAAAGTTTGATAAACATATCTCATTTCATCACTAGTTGCATTTCTGTATCTCAATCTCTTTCATCTTATAACTATTCACTCTATTACTATTGCTATTTTGCACATGCACAATCATTAGCTTTCATAGAAAACCTCCATAGCTCTTTTGCTCTATCAATACTGATACATGCACGAGACCTAATGCATGCCATTCTGAACGTTTATCATCATATCTATCAAGATCCACTAATAAGTATTCATCAGGTGGCAAGAGAGCTTTGTGAAATTGTTTTATAATCCTTTGATGTGGCATAAGTTTGTCAAGCTGGTCTTTTATTATATGAATGAGTACCATGTAAAGAAACTTCACCTTTGATAATTTGCACAAGAAATTTCATTGTCATTGTTGTTTGTTTTGAAATTAACATATGTTGAGACCATTTGTTTATATATATATATATATATATATATATATATATATATATATATATATATATATATATATATATATATATATATAAAGCATCATGACTACCGTGACGAAGAATATCATCCAAGAACTCTTTAAAACTTATAATTCATATAAAAAAGATTACGTTATTAAATTGAAATGTAGACACCATAAATACATAAACAAAAGGAAAGTTGAGAAGAGTTTATACCTACAATGTACTATAATGGAGTTGAGTTGGATCCTAAGAGTTCTTCAGACCTTACTCTCCAAGAATCAAGCAACTCTATCAAAGTAGATACATATTCTCTAGACCAATCATGATCACGAGGGTAGTTATAAAAAGCTCGAGCAATGTCTATGAGTATTAATCCCAAGTCATAAAAGACATTTGAAATACCTTAAACCTTACACAATACATATGGCAAACACCATTGTATCCGCTTCTTCGGCCTTGTAACTTTCATAATATTTACTAGGATACCTTGGCCAACAATCATATCATATAGAGTATGGAGTTACTTTTGTAATATGATGTATTGCCTCATCAATTTGGATTTTCACTGTATTGTCCACTATCCTTATTAGAGCACATGCATAATTTGAGAGCAAATTTAGAGCCAAAATATGCATACAATCATATACAAAGATCCAAGGACAAATCAAAGCCGTTAATCTCCACAAGCATGATCTATCAGAAAGTCTTGCTTCTTTTAAAAGTTCATCTCTATCTGCTTGTGTAAGGGCTCTCTCTGCCATAATAAAATAAGTAAGCATTTTATCACTCAATTGAAACTTTTTATGATCATATAAGTAAGGCATTGATCCCTCACTTTCCAAGGTAGCTATCGCTTTGTGTCTACGACAAAAAGATTGATCACCCTATTTAAAAAATCGAATCTTACACTGAGTTGGATGGCCAGTAGTTACCATTACTAGCATAGTACATGCAATGAATCGTCTATTGAGAGAATTTCTATGTTCAATAATTTATGTGATTGGATAATTGAAATATACTTTAAATCCATCAACAAACATAATTTCCAACTCATTAATCAATGGTTGCATGAAGACATGAAAAAGTTTGCTAGAGCTCCCGAGCGCCTTTTTACAGCTAAATGGGATAAATAAAAGTGATATAACTCTAATAAAATAGATATTTCTTGCATTGAGGACCTTGACCTCAACAATTCCACAATTCTTCTAGGTTGTCTTCAAGGCTTGAAGCCCATCTCAATGCAATAATAAAGGAAAATTTCGTGGATCACCCTACACACACACACACAAATTCATGGGATTTAAAAAAATTTACATTACACACACACACACACACACACACAAATTCATGGGATTTAAAAAAATTTAAATTACAATAAAGTGTACCTTGTAGAGCCTTTTGTTTTTCTGTATGTGAGTTCGACATGATTTGTAAATAAACTTGTAGGTTTTCTCTGTCTCATTTTAACCATCTACAAGTGTTGGGTGGCAATCTTAGGGAAGGAGGCCATACTTTATATACTTGTTTGCAATGCATATTATTACATATCACTGGAAGCTCAATGTATGATTCTGGATCCCAAATTTTTTTTATACTCTTGCACTTTGTGCCATCCCAAAACTCATTTATATGCGAAGTACCAATTGCCCTATCATTTATTAACCTTTTTTTTTTAAATCTCTCCACGTTTTCAACAATTCATGACATAGGGTTCTACTTTTGGTTAGTAATTGTAATTGTTTGATAATGGAGATATAATCAAAAGAAAGCATATCTTTCTTGGGTAGTTAACAATTGGAACACTTTTCACCGCATTGTGGACAATTATGCTTTAAATTTTTCCTTCTCATGGCATTGAAGTTGCATTGACATTCAAGAGTGT
Source organism: Lygodium microphyllum (assembly GCF_053477565.2). Classification (NCBI taxonomy): domain Eukaryota; kingdom Viridiplantae; phylum Streptophyta; class Polypodiopsida; order Schizaeales; family Lygodiaceae; genus Lygodium; species Lygodium microphyllum. The sequence goes on from NC_141136.1 coordinate 67,127,461, forward strand.
CTCGGGTACAATTATCTTGTTTGGTTGGTATAGCAATGATGCATGAGAATAACTCTCATGTTCTTGGCATATTCTATATCATTGAGGGTTAATCATACCAAGTCGTGTTAATATGACACTGAGTTACTCCCAAACAAGTAGGAATACTTATACCACCTAAGTCTCCATCCCATGTGTTGGGTAGCTGTACTAGCAGTTTGCCTAAGCTTGGAGTGAACATATTGTCTGTATAAGTTTGAGAAGGCATCCTCCCAACAATATCACCAAATAAAATTTGAAGCACCTTGTCTTAAAACTCAATTGAAGCTTGATGTTCATCCCAAAGTGCTTGCATTTGAATTGGTCTTTGAATGATTTTATCAAACAAAGATTGCTCAATATCATCAATATCAACCTCATCATCCTTACCTTCATCCAAGCTATCAATCTCATGTGAGGACTCATTATGGGCTGACTCAATGTCACACCCTTTTAGAATGCCATCCAATAATAAATTATGAGGGTCATGTAGACCTAGATGAGTTGTAAGACTCTCTAATCTCTCCTCAATTTTTTGGTGTCATGCATAAGTTGAAGGAGGAACCAAACTTCCACCACCACAATATGTTTTGCATCTACACCATACACGTCTGTTTAGGCAATGATTGAGATGATACGTGACTTTCAACAAGGTTGTGATCACTCATAGTAGCATTATCTCTCAAAGAGTTTTGATTAGTTTCATAAGCCACAATTGATGGATGCATATTGCCATTCATATCTTAATGACTATGTGCATAATAAGTTTGTCTTGTAACATCTTGATAGCCAAGAGATGAATGTCTACACTTGTAATTGCAATGACATCTCATGATACGATTCATTATAACAATGTGAAATATATAAATTTATTAGAGCTAATCAATCCATACATTCAAACGGTATGTTAAAGGAAGAAGCTTTGTAACATAAGGAAAGCATTAAAAAGACCAACACAATATTCAATAATTATTATTGCTACATAAATATAAGTAATCTCAATACTAGAGATGCAAAACCAAGATTTCATGCTAGACGGTTTGAGATTTCAAACCAAACACAACAAGGAAGGTCATGTCCCTAGGACTTAGTAGTATGTCACAACAGTTATCCCTTTTGAGTGTGGTTAAACATCTCCTTGTATAATGATAGTATAATTTCTATCACACGATTCTTTCATTATTGTAATCCTAGGTGTTACTACACATAGGGTTTGACAAGGTCTACCATAGGATTTGACAAATTTTCAAACCTATAAATTATCAATTAATCTCTTGAACATGTACGAATTGCTAATACAAACCATAAGCACACAGGTGTGATGAGCTTTGTCCACTTTATACATTGTGGCATTGAGAGAGGGATGATAGTACAATATCTATCACACGGTTAAATTGAATACAAGATTAGTTTAAGAGCTACATAAATTTAAGTTGTCAGAGATGCCAAACCAAAAATTGATAGGAAGGTCGTGCCCCTCGGACTTAGTAGTATGTCACAACAGTTATCTCTTCTGAGTGTGGTTGAACATCTCCTCATATGTTGACAATATAAAAACAATCGCATGATTCTCTCTTTGCTTCAAATCGTTATTGTAATCCAATGTATTACTACAAAGCATGTTAAGTTCAAAATAAATGGTGGCATGCATGAATGAATATAAAAGGAGCATTGATGACTTGATGTGATGAGCTTTGTCCACTTTACACATTGTGGCATTGAGAGAGGGATGATAGTACAATATTTATCACATAGTTAAAATTTCATAAAAGACTAGTTTAAGAGCTACATATATTGCACACTAGCTTTGAGATGTCATACTTTCAATTACAATAGATTATTAACTATGGATATTTCAATGACCCACACACCCCATTTCCATTAAAGCAAGGTCTTACCCCATTGGATAACAAAGGACAACTTGGAGAGCCAAGAATGAGACAATAGAATAATTAAAAAAAAGTCTTAGTAAGGAATTTCAAAAGAAAAAGACTATAAAATTTTTAAAGAAGGAGATTATTAAAAAGAAAGATTAAAAGAAGTCAAAGATGCATGGGAAGTGATCCACAAACCAAACCATATTGGCACCCATAGCACAAAGGTAGTAGACATCAAGAGGCATTGTAGTTTTCATTGTAGTTTTCATCCTCATTGCAAGGAGATAAAGTCATATATATCAAGGAGTGACAGGAGGTGGAAACATCCATTAATGAGTAGAAAGCATTACATCAAAAAAAAAAAAGGAAGAAAGTAGACTGAGAGATCCATGAGACCACTAAAGAAATCACACTCAAAGAAACTAGAACATATATCACATAGTTAAAATTTCATAAAAGACTAGTTTAAGAGCTACATATATTGCACACTATATTTGAGATGATCCACAAACCAAACCATAGTGGCACCCATAGCATAAAGGTATTCATATATATCAAGGAGTAACAGGAGGTGGAAATATCCATTAATGAGTAGAAAGCATTACATAAAAAAAACAGGAAGAAAGTAGATTGAGAGATCCATGAGACCACTAAGAATCACACTCAAAGAAACTAGAACAAGTGTAAATATTTAAGAGTTGAAGAAAAAACTAGTAAGCATAAAGGTCAATCTAAAAAAAGTCAATTAGCCTTAGCTAGACAAGTACATGGCACTATAGAGGCCCGCAAATCTTGTTGGATGAGGCACTGTTCAGTCACGCAAATCCCGTTGGATCTACAATGTCTATCTGCGGCCTCCAATCATACCCTACTTGAAGTACAAATCAGCATGCTGTAGCTATGCATCAATATTTGTATGCCCTACTCGAAGTGCAAATCCACTTGCTGCCCTCCACGGATGATAAGCTGTTATAATAATAGGTCATTAATGGAGTATACCATACAAATAAATCGATGGATTTCAAAATAGTAGAGTGCAAAAATTAGCGACCTTTGTAGTAGAGGTATTATGAAATGACTTATGCCCTGCTTGAAGTGCAAACTAGCCTATTGCCCTCCATAGATGATGAGCTATTACATGTCACTAATGGAGTTGTGCTTGAAGTGCAAACCAACGTGATGCCCTCCATGGATAACAAGTTGTTATATATTATAATAGGTCATTAATGGAGTATAACATATAAAGAAATTGATGGATTTCAAAATACCAGAGTACAAAAATTAGGGACCTTTTTAGTATAGGTATTATGATATGACTTATGCCTTGTTGAGCATGCTCGCAGGAAGTCCAAACCAACACTGGCCTATTGCCCTCCACGAATGATGATAAGTTGTTAATCATAGGTCTTTAATGGCACCCTACTAGAAGTGCAAACCGACGTGCTCCGCCCCTCCACAGATGATTAGCTGTAATTACAAGTTGTTAATGGATCACTATAAGTATATAAAGAAATCATATTTTGAAATACTAGAGTAGACGTCAAATAGAAAGAAACCTTTGCAAATAGAGATATTATGAAATGACCCACCCTAGAGTACAAAAAGTGACCTTTGGCGCAGAGGTACGATGAAATGACCATTATCCCAAAAGAACTTCCTTGATATCACCTACTATTGCAAAATGAGCTGGAGAATGGTATTCCATACAGGCCACTGCACCACGTTGATGTCTTCCTCTCTCTCTCTTTCTCTCTCTCTCTCAATTACTTCTTCTCTCTCCCTCTCATTCCCCAATTCGTTGGCGCCAAATCAATGCAATCCAAAAAATATTCCCAAAAACCTTATTAAATTACTTAAAAGAGAAGGTGATAACCTTCAAATAGAAAAGGTGATGAACATGCTCCCAAGAACCTATAATAGTGAATTGCATCACATTTGCCACCATTAGAGTAAGACTTTCACGAAGCCAAGTATCATCGATGCAATTCATTCAATAAGAGTTATACCTTGTCCTTGTGTCGGCAAAGATGGTAGAGGGGAACAAGGACATTTGTTCTATGGATGGTGCACTTTTGATAGTTTAGAACTATCAACATTCATACGAATATGTCAGCTTGGAAGCCATGCTACCAAGTCATCACATTTCCACCCCACGTTCTTATAACGTGTGGATTTAGAAGATAGAGATGTAGCTCCTCAATGACCTCTCATAAATGTGATGACTAGGGTATCTCCAAGTAGATGAGAGAAGATACCACGTTTATACACATACATATGATCCAACACTAATTCCAAGTTGTTCCTTACTGTCAGAGGATTGATGCATGATCACTCTCTAATGATGGACAAGCTTGGAATAATAGTATCAGTACCAAAGTTAAGACACGACATAAGCACCATCCTAGGTCATATACAAAGTGATTTGAGTTTAGTAGGTGACACTATGGTCATATACACACTCTTTTGTGAAACCAATGCTTCTTTTGTGGTGAGGTGCAAATAGCATGTATTAACAATACCAAAATATGTGCCTTACAGTCATACATGAGCATGCACATGCACACACATACTTTTTTTTCCTTTCTCCCTCCCCCACCTCTCTCTCTTAAAACGGAATCAAATGTTGGAAGAACTTGTGGGAGCATAAGGATCTAATATGGTGCCTTTGCATCTAATTAGAAATCAATAGTCCTTAATACCATAGGAAATGCATTGATTAACCCAAATCATGTCAAAGTTTAGGGACTTATTGGCCGCTTCACCTATGGTCAAGCTCAATTTAGGCTAAGCCATTTGGCAAATCAAGGTATCTTTTTAGAAAATGTGAAAAACATCAAAGCCTGAGGTAGAAAGGCTAGTTCCCCAAGGCGTAAGTATTTTGAAGTAAGCACAAAAACTTATGCATGTGAGTGATCAATGCGAAATTCTAATTTTAGTGACATGGAATGCCACATTTTTTGGTAGATTTAACATTTTTTTGGAGGCTAGTTGTGAATGATAGATTCTTGGAACTAGTGCAATCTACTTTCTTGATTGAGATGTCCCTACTACTAGCCAAAACCATTTCAAAGGAGAAACTTCCCTATATGTGGTGAGAAAAAAAAAGACAAATGCTCAATTTGAATTATTGTCTCTCTCATTTGAGGTGTATGAGACCATCTAGGATGTTAATTAATAGAGACTTATGTGCGTTTGCCAATGCTTATGTAATAAGAGGTGACATTCCTATCATTGCTAAAAGAAAAGAAGAATTAAGCTATCCCTAAGTCTTGGATTCAAGATAAACCAGGTATATGAAGGCCCCTCACATTTTAAATATTATCTATAAAATAATTGTAAAGGTAAAAGCATGAAGAGTGAAGTTCATACTACCAAAGGTGCTACATAAGTCTCAATATGGATTCCTCTATGGAAGGGAAATACATGAGATAATCCTCAATTTAATGGTTGCCATTGAATGTGCAATATAAAGTGAGGGAAACTTGATGATCATCAACATAGATTTAAACAAGGTCTGCAATAGGTTTTGGTGGGGTTTTTTCACTATCGTCATGGCTAGACTAAGAATGAGGAGATAATTTTACTATATGGTGAATGTACTCTTCAACAATAGCTTTATGAATGTTCTTCTTCTTATCCCATTACTCTTCAAACTCAACTCAAATCTTATGTGATATGTATCTTTCTTGACTTGCGTTAAGCCTATAGGTAGCTCGTAAGAATTTGTATCATAGATTTAAGGGAGTAAAAAAGATATGTCTTTTTAGCAAAGTTTTCACTAATTTGGGATGGGGTATGTTATACTTTTGAGGGGCTTTCTAGATCTCATAAATCATCATTATCCTATAAGTTTGCCTCTTCTACACCATGAAGCAAGTAAGGCCATATAGGCTTTTAAAAAAAGCAACATTTGGGGTATTCTACATCTCTTAAGAGCATCATCATCCTCCAAATTATCCTCTTTTATGTCATGAAGCAAGCAACTATATACATGCAAGGAGATCAAACAATGTGAGAGAGAGAGAGAGAGAGAGAGAGAGAGAGAGAGAGAGAGAGAGAGAGAGAGAGAGAGAGAGAGAGAGAGAGAGAGAGAGAAGCTTGCAAGATTGGCTTCATTAACATCTTGGACATTTCAGACCTACCATTATATATTGTAGAGAGATGCTTTTTAATCCCATGCTTCATACGTAATGAGTATTCTTTGTGTTGTTTTTGAGGCATATCTTATCTATATGCGAGACTTGAGCATGTAGGAAGTTGTTTTCGTATCCCATTCTTTATATTGTTTGTGTAGCTTTACATTGTTTATCAACATTGTTTATATTGTTTATGTAGCTTTGGATCGTTCATGTAGCTTACCTCATTTAGGCTAGATCATACATGAGATTTGTCCTTAAACACTAATTGAGCTTGAATAAAGCCATTTCCAATAAATGTATATTTGACCCATTGTGAAATCTCCTCCTTAGGGGCTATTTACCCATGAAAAAACATGAAAAATAGTAGCCATAGCTTGAAATACTCAAGATCGGCTATATGCCTTCGTGAGGATTGATTCATCAGATGGATTGTCTATTTGATTGAATGCTTTGGGTTTCAAAGAGGGTATATTTGTTATTAAGAAAAATATTGAAATTGACCTATCAATTCTCAAAAGGAAATGAAGTTTTAGAAATCTTGTTGGATTACAATAAATGAACTAGGTATCTTTGTAGCTAATTATTTTTAGGCACCCCTTGATATCAAAGAAAGTGAGGTAAAACATATCTGCCTTGAGAACCCAATCCATTTGACTCTGGGCTTTGATCTCCAAGTACACTTTGTCCATTACAATACTTAGTATTTCGAACCTCAACCATGCTTGATTATATGTAACATGGACAATGTGTCCTATAACTCAACCTCAAGTAGGCTTGATTACAGGTGATATGTCTAATATGTTTTTAGACGCTAACCTAATTTGGGATAAACATATATAATAGTAAGTGTAATAAGCTTACATATGTGAGCAAAATGCAAAAAATTAACCTCACCAATATGGAATGTCACATCTTTCTATAAATTTTAATATGTTTCTTTGGAGGCTAGTTGTGTTGAAGTTTTTCAAAGGTGGACTAATTAGTATGTTAATGCTTATTTTAGGACATTTATCTTGTGAGAAAGAGGATCATTTTCATCTCTTTTTACAATGCACATGTATTAGAAATGTATTGACAAATATGAAATGCCACACTACAATTGGTTCCTAATTTTCATAACTATTGGGCTAGGTCACATAGTGCTCAACATTAAATTATTTATAAAATTAGTTACCTTTATAGCATCGTGTATCAGGTCCAATTAATCTTTGGAGATATAAAGAGAAGAATTTTGTACAATTTTGTAAAAAAGGATGAGAAGCAAAGTTATACTATTGAGTAACTGGTGCGCAGATCGGATGCTGTACGCTCGCGTAGTGAATGTCGGAAGGTCCCCAAGAACAATAGAACTCTACTTTTTGCACAAATTACAAGGTAAAAAGCATGAACGACAAGAGCAAGAGACCAATTGGGTGCAATCTCCCCCCATGCCTTGTGTGAGCGGTCCACAAAGCATGTATTTTATATATTATTCATCTTCAAGCTCAAATAATAGCCCAAAGTACAAAATAACAAGCTTTTAGCTTTTGAGTTTGCTTTACCACCAAATAGGAATAAAGCTAATGGATAGTGCCCAAAAAGGCTGACACACCCAATACAATGTCCAAATAGAAATAACATAATAGTGCGCCATGCGCATACAAAATAATAATAAATATCCAACGTCTCAATAAATAGGCGTAACAAAATATAGGCGTGGCGCCTATCAAAATATAATCCATAAATCGAATACTTGCTATCCTCCAATGCTTTCCTCCGCCACTGGTGCTATCTCTACACATCAACTGAAGCATTCACAATCGTTAGTAAAATAATACAATTAAACCGACAAAAGTGAATACCTAGCAGTCTTCAGCTACATAAATAAATCAACTGGTTAGAAATAAATCCTAACCTTAATTTATTACGAGTGCGCACTCTAAACTCATAAACGTTTATTAATTTAATATGCATTTTGCGAAATCACCCATGTACACACTAAATTAATGAAACGCTCGAAAAGGACAGGTGTCCCCATCAACTTCTCGCACAAAGAATCAACTTTGTGTATGAGCCCCAGTCATCAAAGTTTACGGAATCCACCGTAAAACCTCACGGAATCCACCGTGGCACGGAATCCACCGTGAAATATGCCTCCTGGCATCATACCCCCGGGGTGGGATAGCAATTGACCTCAATTGCTATTAGCTCAATGTGGAGCTAACAGAGTGGGGAAAGCATTTAAGTCTCTAGCGTGCATCCATTGTGCTTCCTCTACAGGATGGTTCTTAAATTTAACTAGATATCTAGAATATCTTCGGCCAGTTCTAGTGGTCATAAAATCAGTATCTACGATAGCTTCGGGTTCAAGTATTTCAGTCTCTTCCTCTAACAAAGGTGGGTTTTCATAAACAGGATGTACATGTAATTGGCCTCTAAAAGGTCTCAATAAACTAATGTGAAATGTATTGTGAATTTTCCAATGAGGTGGTAATTCTAACTGGAATGCATTGTCGTTAATTTTATACATGATCCTAAATGGTCCATAGAATCTAGGGGCTAATTTGACAACTAGGTGTCTATCTACACTTTGTAGTCTACGCTTTTCTATTCTCAACCAAACATAGTCATCAACTTTGAAATTCATTGCTTGTCTTTTCTTGTTGGCTTGTTTGGTATATGATTGCTGGGCTTTAGCAATCATATCTTTAACCTCATAAAAAATACTATTATGCATAATAGCAATATAATCAGTACTTTGAATTCTATTTGACAAAGATGGAACATGTGCAGATAATCTATATCCATAAATCACTTCAAACGGTGCTTTCTTTGTAGATGTGTGTGGTGTATTGTTATATGCAAACTGTAATAAATGCAAATGTGTGTCTCATGTCTGAGGTTTAGAAATAGTATGTGCACGTAAGAGATGTAGAATAGTGCTATTAGTGGCTTCTGTTTGTCCATTAGTTTCAGGATAAAATGTAGATGAGAAATCAATCTTTGTGCCTAGGTTAGCAAACAGAGTAATCTAAAAGTTGTTACAAAATCTAGAATCACGATCTGAAATAATAACTTTTGGCAATCCATGGTTAGTGAAAACAGTTTTCAAAAATAATTGTGCTGCTTGTGATGCTGTTAAAGTTTTCTTACATGGAATGAAATATGTTTGTTTACTAAATCTATCTACTACTGTCCAAATCATATCATGGTTAGATTTAGTATTAGGTAAACCAGTAATGAAATCCATAGAAATTTGTTCCCAAGGTTTAGATGGAATAGACAAAGGCATAAGTAATCCATACTGTTTACCATGATGTCTCTTAACTCTTTGACAAATCAAACATTTAGAAAACATTAAGTAGTGTTTCCACTATCTTAATGCTTGTACAACTGCTAATAGTTCTTTGTCATATGTGGAATATTTCAGTTCAGAGGGTTTCAACTTACAACTAGAATAGGCTATGGGATGATTGTCTTGCATAAGTACAGCTCCTATTCCTGATCCACTAGCATCGGTCACTACTAGAAAGAATGGTCTATTAAAATCAGGCAACTGTAGGACAAGGGCATGGGTTAATACATGTTTCAATAAGTCCAAGGATTTCTGTTGATTCTCGGATCAATGATAAACAATTCCTTTCTTCAGAAGTTTGGTTAATGGTAAAGCAAGTAAGGAAAAATTACGTATAAACTTCTTGTAGAAACTAGCAAGACCAAGGAATGAGCGTAACTCATGTACGTTTTTAGGTACATGCCAATTCAATATTGCATCTATTTTCTTAGGATCAACTTTAATTCCATCAGATGATACAATATGACCTAAATACTCAATTTCTGTTTTAAAGAATTCACTCTTTTCAGGATTTGCATACAGTTGATTATCTTTTAGTAACTGAAAAACCAATGACAAATGCTCATAATGTTTATTTTCATTTTAACTAAACACCAAAATATCATCAAAGAAGATAATTACACAATACTGATATTTCAGAAATATACGGTTCATCATTCTACTAAACGTAGGAGGTGCATTAGTCAATCCAAATGGCATCACTAAAAATTCGTAATGACCAAACTGTGTTCTAAATGCAATCTTGAATATGTCTGACGTATCTAGTCTCACCTGATGATAACCAGACTTAAGGTCTATTTTACTAAATATAGCAGATCCTTGCAGTTTGTCCATAAGGTCATCAACTCTAGGAATGGGATACATATTCTTTACAGTGATCTTATTTAAAGCTTGATAGTCAATGCACATACGATAGATGTTATTCTTTTTCTTGACTAACAGAACAGGTGCACCAAATGGAGAACTACTAGGTCTAATCAATCCTCTATTTAGTAATTCCTCAACTTGACTCTGAATTTCTTTTTGCTCTATCTGGTTATGCCTGTACGGTGCTTTGCAAGGTGGTTGTGTACTAGGAATCAAATCTATTTTATGGTCTTCTGGATGTGAAGGAGGTAAACCAGGTGGTAGGTCTTCGACAAAACAGTCTTTAAAATGTGCAAGAAATTCTTTATACCTAGGGTGCATATGATTTTCTTTTACTTGCAATTCATTCACCCAAATGAGATAAGATTTACTACTCTTGCGTAATACACGTTTAGCTTGAGTATGCGAAAGCAGTGGAAAAACATTAGATGCATGCATACCATATAATGTAATAGATTTTTCTTGAAAATTAATATTCATTGAATGTGTGGAATAGTCTATATCTGGGTTATGCTGGTGACGCCAAGGCATACCTAAAATAATGTCACTCGACTGTAATGGAACAACTAAGAAATTTCTTCTTTCACTGTATTGACCAATTTGAATCTCTAAGTCATGCACTTCCTGTGTACCATTATACCTAGTGCCTAAGAATGCTGCTTTGATGTGATAATACGTAGGTACAGTCTGTAATTTCAATTCTTTTACTAATTTTGCTGAAATAAAATCATGAGTGCTACTGTCATCATGCAAAATAATCTTTTCCTTTTCATGCGCTAAATATTTCATAGTCAATAAAGAATGTGGAGTTGGCATACCTGGTAAAGTATCCGAAGGAGTAGGAATATCGTCCTCATCTTCTGTGAAATTGGGCATATCTTCATGTTCGTCTTCGTCCATTGCTCCAAGGTAGTTAATATGGGCATATGGCTTCTTTGAATGTCAATTTGCTGTTAGATGTCCAGGCTGGTGGCATTTATAGCATAATATTGGCTTAGCTTTGGTTACATTGTTTGCAATGGCAGGAAGTCTAGGGACATTAGGGTTTGACTGTGGAATAGGCTTAGGGTTTGGATTGACATTAGATGGTAAAGCAGGAGGTTTTGCCCAATTTTTACGGAAAGATGATGAAGAGAAACGACCTGGATTAAATCTTCTAAAATTGGAATTGAATTGCTTAGATCCATAGTTACCATTGGCTTGGAATTGCTGTGGACATCTGTCTCTACCTCGCAGCTTGTCTTCAGTGTCGTGAGCTAGTAAAATGGCGTCTTCAAGAGTAGCAGGCTTGAACATGTTAACTTCAGCGTAGTAATGTCCTAGGAGTCGAGACATATACTTGCGCTTGTGTGTCGCTTCAGGTACATCTTCAAGCATGCGTAGCTGGAGTAATGCATTTCAAAATCGCTCTGTGTACTGAGGAATAGGCTCACGATCCCGTTGCTGAATAAGATCCCATTGCTTAATAGCTTTCTCATGAAATTGTGGAGGAAGGAAATTCTGCATGAACTTCTTCTTGAAATTCTCCCAAGTAGCAGGACAATCTATACTCTTGCATACTACAGTCCACCAAAGAGATGCTCTGTCCACTAAATGATTAGTGACACACTTGATTTTATCTTTTTCTGCATAGGTTTCCTCATGGAAATAGTCGTCAAACTGACTAATGAATGCAAGAACAGTTTTTCCTTCTCGTATACCATTGAAAGTACGGAATTTGAAACTTCTTTTACATATCTTTGATTCCTTGCGGATGGTTTGAGCTCCGAGAGTTCCGTCGATGGTACGTCGAATAAGATCTTCAGCTTGAGGTTCTTCTTTGTCGCTAGACGCTCTTTGTAAATTTGCCAGTTGAACTTGCAATGCTTGCCTAGCCCTTCGTTCTTCTTCCAATTGCATCATAATTAGATCCAGCTTTTGCTCCATCGTAGGTTCAGGTAGGTCGCCTTCAGCCATAAGATCATCCATATGTGGTTCCGTCATCCTGCAAAACTCAAAAGACATTTCTCACTCAAAATCAAGTTAGCGGGATGAGCGTAGCTCAAGTTCGGGAATACAAGGCTTATGTATTTTTGGGTATGGCTTTCACAATCTTCGAAAAATCTGTGTTTTATCCTTCTTCGTATGCTGAAAATGCTTCATCAAACCTGCGTATGGGTAGAGTATCTTCCAATGAACAACTTTGCAGTTCGGAGTTTCTGCGCAGAAACAACCCTTCTATGAGTTTTGAGCACAAGTCAGTTCTGACTCTAGTTGACTTGTCTGACTTGCAGAGTTGCAAACTTATGTGACTTGCAGAGTTGCAGAACTTAGTCGATTTATGAAACTTGCAGCACTTCAACTTGATAGACTTGCTAAATCTGACTGACTGTGTGTGACCTATGTGGCTTATGACTTAGCTTAGTTATGGGACTTATGGCTTACTAAGCCCAATGTAATTTTAAGGTATCGCGGCATGTTGACGTCGCGTTTGAAGACGTCGAGTATATACTGACGCCGCCCGAATCGAAATTTTGGGTATTAAGCTTTTTTTAAAAGCTTAATACTAAGCTTTATAACTTTTGATTTTTAAGCTTTTAGGCTTATAGTCATGAAACTTAGCTCTGGTTTTTGACGACTTGTATGTGAGGATGTAGGAGTGGTCCTCCGCCTCTGCAGACCGGTCCTTCGCAATCCAATGATGGAAACATGGGTTCTTGATCGCCAGAAGTCTGTCTGTATCGACGGTTTGCAACGAGATTGACTGTAGAGCCCGATCGTTCCAAGAGCTCCGCCTTCGCATGAGATGGGTAGCGATTGGAAGCTCTTGATCTCAGCTTCGCTCTGATACCATTGGTACGCAGATCGGATGCTGTACGCTCGCGTAGTGAATGCCGGAAGGTCCCCAAGAACAATAGAACTCTACTTTTTGCACAAATTACAAGGTAAAAAGCATGAATGACAAGAGCAAGAGACCAATTAGGTGCAATCTCCCCCCATGCCTTGTGTGAGCGCTCCACAAAGCATGTATTTTATGTATTATTCATCTTCAAGCTCAAATAATAGCCCAAATTACAAAATAGCAAGCTTTTAGCTTTTGAGTTTGCTTTAACACAGAACAGGAATAAAGCTAATGGACGGTGCCCAAAAAGGTTGGCACGCCCAATACAATGTCCAAATAGAAATAACATAATCGTGCGCCCATGCACATACAAAATAATAATAAATATCCAACTCCTCAATAAATAGGCATGACAAAATATAGGCGTGGCGCCTATCAAAATATAATCCATAAATCGAATATTCGCTATCCTCCAATGCTTTCCTCCGCCACTGGTGCTATCTCTACACATCAACTGAAGCATTCATAATCGTTAGTAAAATAATACAATTAAACCGACAAAAGTGAATACCTAGCAGTCTTTAACTACATAAATAAATCAACTGGTTAGAAATAAATCCTAACCTTAATTTATTACGAGTGCGCACTCTAAACTTATAAACGTTTATTAATTTAATATGCATTTTGCGGAATCACCCGCTATGGAATCATCCATGTACACACTAAATTAATGAAACGCTCGAAAAGGACAGGCATCCCCATCAACTTCTCGCACAAAGAATCCACTTTGTGTAGGAGCCCCAGTCATCAAAGTTTACGGAATCCATCGTAAAACCTTACGGAATCCACCGTGGCACGGAATCCACCATGAAATATGCCTCCTGGCATCAGTGACTACTTAATTTAGTCTTGATTTGCTTGGCAACCATTTCCCATAAACTATTTGTAATTTGATAGGGATGTACGAGATGCGGGAGAGAAGAGCACACACAATGTAGATGCTTTCAACAATGTTATGACAACCTTATTGCACTTTCATATATATATATGAATAAAGAATATGGTTGGTCACTGTACACGGGTAGGCCCAAGGGCCTTTTACCCCAACAACCTCCCACTAAAAGGCCAATGGACCAGGGAGTGAAAAAACAAAAGAAAAGAAAAGAGACAGGGTGAGGAATCATTGCCTCTCACCCAACACGCAATCTAAAAGCGAGATGTGCAATAACTGGCGGGAACCTCCTCACAAGAATAGTCAAGAATCCCTAAGTCCATGACATCCAGGAGATAAGCAATCCCATAGCTCTAGATAATAGAGCAATCCATGACTGCTTTCCATAAAGCAAGCAACACAACTCATAAGTGCACAGCTGTAAAGCATCAGAGTGGCGCATAGCATCAACGCAGTGCATAAAAGACAGCGGAGAGCATATAGACTCTCCAAGGTCAATCATCAAAAGAGGGCCAGCATCCCGGACACAAGTCAACGGGGTCTCAAGATAGTATGCGGCCTCAGCAAAGTGAAAGACTGACATACGGCTGTAGAATCAGCCATAAAGTGCACTGAATGCGCATCAAGAGGCCTGAGAGGTGTCTGCGTCTCATAAAAGAGAGCATGACGACTGTGTAGAACCTGCTAGGCATCTAAATCCCAAAACCTATAAGCCGTAAAGTCACCATCTCCATAACCAAGGAGTATGCATCTGCGTGACATAGGCTCATGTGGCATACTGACAGATGTCTAGTAGCCAAACATCCTCAAGTGATCATAGGAGGGTCTCATGCCACTCCATGCCCCATTTGGAGTAATAACATCCAAAGAGAAACACGACGTCTGATTAACCAAGTAGACTGCCGTCATAAGGGCCTCAGCCCAAAAGCCATAACACAACCTAGCTGTGGTAAGCATAGAAGCAATCTTTGTCTATAAAGTCAGGCAGATACCATGAGCAATCCCATAATACCGTGGGCATAAGAAATCAATGCCATATTGTTGACAAGAGATCCGTAAGCTGGGAGAGATAGCACGACTCTCATAATCCATCTGTAAGCATCTAGGACTGCTACCAACAGAATCCATAAATATGTCAAGCATAGTAACAACATCCTCAATCCGTACCAAAGGGTAAGCCCAAACACGGTGGGTAGCATGATCCATGAAGGTCACAAAATACGAAGCTCCACCAAGTGACTGGGAAGGCATAGGTCCATATACTGCAACATGGATTAGATCTAGAGAAGCATGCCTCACATGATCGCCATAAGCCAAAGAGGCTCTGCACGGACCATGAGTACAATGAGGGCAAGTAGCATGGGAAAGAGTAGACAATAAGCCCATATCACATAAAGCATCCATCTCAGTGTGTCGTACATGGCCTAGGCAACAATGCCATAACAATGCATGTGGTATCTGCGTAACTACAACCATAGAATCTCCCACATGAGAGACATGCACTACATAATCACTGCCATATCTAGCACCTCTGGCCAATACTAAGCAACCACGATGGATTTTCCATGAAGTATCCCCCAAAGAGACAAAATCTTGCACCATGCAACTGACTGTAGGCTCTTACTAAGCGTAGGTATATAGAAGACATCACGGAGCATAAGAGAAGACCCATTTGGCAAAGCC
This sequence comes from Lygodium microphyllum, assembly GCF_053477565.2. Classification (NCBI taxonomy): domain Eukaryota; kingdom Viridiplantae; phylum Streptophyta; class Polypodiopsida; order Schizaeales; family Lygodiaceae; genus Lygodium; species Lygodium microphyllum. Next base: position 67,143,152 of record NC_141136.1, read on the forward strand.
AAGTGTATATCCCCTGTACCAATAACATGACAATCTTGCTCAAGGCCCAAAGAAATACATTCGTTAACCTCCCTATAAGAAGAGAACCAAGCTCTATGCGGAGTAACATGACAAGATGCCATACTGTCTAAAAGCCAACCAAAGGTATAGGCCGTATCACTGAGCAAGTAATCTATAGGGTAACATGATGTTGGGAGTGTAGGCTCAGCTGCATCATCATGGGTAACTACATGCACCATACCACTATTAACAGTGGTCTCACCTACTGTATCACTGACTTTGCTCTCATATCTAGTGCGGTGCAATCTTTTTTGCTCTCTCATCCACTTGAAGCATTTACGCTTCACATGCCCTGTCTTTCCACAATGAAAGCAAATAAAACCTGTAAAACCTGTAGAACAGGACAATTGCTCTGTAATAGCATGAGTAGGGCTGTCCAATACATCCAAGGAGCTCAAAGAATCAGGGGAACTCTCATCAGAGAGAATAGGCTCATCAAGAGGACTGTCTGCATGACTAGAAGAGCTTGAAGTCGTCATAGCATACTGCAAAGGGGACTCATCCAAACCAGAAGGGGAGAACACAAAGGCATCAACCACGGATGTAAAAGCTCCCACAGGGACAAGCCTAGCAGACAAAAGCATGACATGTCCAACCACTATAGCTTGCAGTCATAAAATCATAAGCATGCCTCGAAGCCATAAATGCATAAGCATCCCCGAAACATAGGAGTATACATAACTTTGCAGTGTCTCATACCATGTACTGATATACATGTCAGCCAAGAACGACATGTGGTAAATAAACCTGCAAGAATCAAGCTCCAATAAAAGCCCAAATATTTGTGTAAAAGCATCTAGGTAAAAGGGTCTGTAAAATACATAGTAGTAGACCATGTGCATACACGGGTGGCCATAAAGATCAACTGCTCTCTGACATACATAGGCAATAGCAGCCCAAATAGCATAGATGGCATACAACAGAGAAGCAAGACGGCCATAGCTGTAAATCCCAAGCACTATCCAAGTCCACTGATCAGTAAGTATCCCGCATATCAAATGCAAACGAGCAATCACAGCTCAATAGGCAACTGCCAAAACAAGGGAGCAGTTCACTGCTCAATACCTGTAAGTGCATCCAAGTAACAACCAAGATCCATAATCAGAGCATCAAATCCCATATAGCTTCCAAGGCCGTAACGGAAAAGCCACAACTGCTCAAGGGAATACTTAAATAAATGTAAATACGATCTCAAACAACTGCCATCCATAGCCAAAGCATAAAGCATTCACCAAGACATCATAACCCGTACTAGGTAGCCTAGGCATAAACCATGTCATAGATGAAATGCCAGTTGCAAAGAAGTGACAGTCAAACCCAAATCGAGCTCTAATCTCAGCTCAAAAGCATTCCAGAGCATAAACAAGACATGTGGCATAGTTCAAATACATCATGACATCATACCAAGTAGCCGGGAGCACCCCTTGACCAATAGGCATAACCCAACTGTAGCATAAATAGCTTTAGACCTGAAGTTTCCAGTAGCAAATAACAGTTCAAAACTGAGTAAAATAATGCTCAAACTAAGCTCAAATCAACTGCCAACTCATAGGCATACATTCCCAGACATGTAGGCACCAATCGGGCATAATCGAGCATCAAATGACCATGTAACATGAGCATAAAATGTAATGACAGGGGGTTGCCCTGTTTTGGGCTGCCTATGGACTGTGTAAAATAGTCAATGGTTGAGCAAGATCAGCTCCAAAACCATCTCACAGGATAGGCATACATTCCCTCATCATTCTGGGAGCATTCGGGACCAACCGGACGACCAATGTCAATGCCAATGTGGCCCAAACATAAAATGCTAATATAGCACTGTTGTAAATTGTCTGTGAACAGTCCTGGACTGAAGCAAATCAGCCCACAAATCAATGCCAAGTCAAATGCCAAGTGCTGGGGGGTCTAGTGGACCAAGATCAAGTACCAATGAGTAGCCAAGTGGGTGGGGGAGTTGGAGAATGATCATGTGCTGTCCAGGACCTGCCAAAAAATGGCTCAAAGTGTCTTGAAGGGGACTGATCACGTTTTTGATGAAGGGGGGCTCAAGGGAGCCACAAAGGGACTCAATAGGTGCCAATGAAGGCCCAAACAAAGCCTCAACAATCCAAGCAAGGCGGGAAGCTTCAAGCTTCAAGGGGGAAGCTCATCAATGGCTGCCCCAACCTATAAACCCTACTGTACCTTTGTGGACTGAAATGAATGAGAGAGAACAAGATCCCATACCTTGTGTAGATGCCGAGAAGAGCTCGCAAAGGAGTGGCTCTGATACCAGCTGAAAGGGATGCAGGAGACGCTCTAGAGAAGAGCACACACAATGTAGGTGCTGTCAACAATGTTATGATAGCCTATTGCACTTTCATATATATATGAATAAAGAATATGGGTGGTCACTGTACACGGGCAGGCCCAAGGGCCTTTTACCCCAACATAATTTTGCATGAAGTATATATATGTTCTTGATATGGCTATTTGTAATTGCCCAGTATGAAATGTGAGGAACCGACTTCCCTAGCTGTGTGGCCCAAAATTCCCTACTATGTTGTACGGGAAACATGTTTCCCAAGTTATATGACGACGTACAAATCCCTAGTTTAAGATGTGGGAAATTAAATTTCCTAATTATATGAGCTACAAATCCCTAGTTTAAGATGTGGGGAATACATTCCCTAGTTATATATAAGGAGTTCATACATGCATGCCTAGGATTCCCTAGCATGGGATGTGGGGAAAGTAATTCCCTAGTTATACATAGGGAATCTATATACATGTACCTAGGAAAAGCTCGAGAATTTCCTACATTCCAAGAGTTTTCCTATGTAGGAACTATTCAAAAACTCCTTTTGAGAGAGAGAGAGAGAGAGAGAGAGAGAGGGGGGGGGGGGGGGGGGGGGCAAGGAGGGATAAGAAGGAGAAGAATAAGAAAAACCTTGTTTCTATGTGGTAGGAACAAACTCAACATGCCTAAAGGAATATCCCACAATTCTAGCTATTGAACCCCTTTAGGCTCAAACTTGAAAATTGAAACCGTTGCATAAACCATTCAACCACCATAAAGGAGAGAGAAAGTGAGAGAGGACAAGACTACATAGACGTTAATTGTTTGTAGGTGGGAGGTTCAACATTCTTTCTAAGAATGTATGCCATGCTAATCAAAGCTTTTGATCTTCCACGATATTAGGGTGAAATGGTAATAAAAAATTACATAACATTGACTTGCACTAACCATTAACAAAAATATGGATTCGGCTCTAAAAAGTTTGAGGAGATGCAAACTATTATCTAGGTCCTTGGAGCTTTAGAAGAAAATTTAAGTTGAGTAAAAGATTCTTTTTGCTAAAATACATCATGGTCCTTGTAATAGAGGCATCACTAAGATGTGAAAAAGAGAGGTGTTGCAATTGGTGGTTGGTAATCAAAGTGATTGGTACAATGAATAACAATTATGTACTATCACTATCATCAATAGATTCACACTTTAGATTTAGCCTTTTGTCTCAATAACTTTTTTGCATTAGAAGGCTTGGTCAAATAGATCCTATGTTTCACTTACTACCATTCAATAGTTCAAAGATATGCTACACTTGACAAATTAACAACATAAAAAAGCTTAAAGGGGTTTGATTGATTGAGAGAGAGAGAGAGAGAGAGAGAGAGAGAGAGAGAGAGAGAGCTCTTATTTGACTTTCAACTTATAAGATTGATGAGTAAGTTCTCTTTTGGGTTGCAATTACAATGAAACTCACAAACCTAGGTGCATAGAATGGTTAAGAAAATGTTGAAACAACAATTTTTTTGTTATACGTGCTTAATAGGCTTGTGATCACATAAGTACCTTGAAGTTTCAACAGACATGTACACAGTACTGGAGTGAAAAATCAAAACTACACGTGTTGTTTGGAGTAGGCTCTTGATAGATTGAAGTTATTGTAAAAAGTTGGGTTTATATATTCAGTAAATGTCACATGTACAAATCTTTGCCTTGTCATTAGGGTTGGGATCGCACGAGTATTTTTAAGTTTCAAGGACAGACCAATCAATAGATTGGTCCTAACTAGGGTAAAAAATCAAAATCCTATTATGCTATTTAGAGTAATGATAGGCTTGTGTCCAATAGAAGTTCATATAAGAATGTTTGTCTATACATTCTAGCAAATGTCACATACATGAACCTTCACACTAATAAGTTGAGAATGCCTATTTGTTGTTGAAGAAAATATGTTTCTATGGTTTCCTCTTTTACTCAACTTTATTCTTTAGCCTACCTAAGGTCTACCACAACCTTTTTCTTGTTCATCCATGGGCACCATTTTGTAAGGATCATTATTCTTTCTTGTTGCTTGCTCTAGGTTCCTTTCTCCTTCCCATTTTTCATTCTTTATGCATGGATATTGTTTTATGGCCATTTTCCTTTAATCATGTCTACTTCTAAGGTTGGAAATTGTAGTTTTCTTTTTTTAAATCATGGATATAATTAAGATCATTTTCCTTTCTTTGCAGCCACCTTTAAGAAGTTGTGTTCATGAAATGCATTTTGAGAATCGCTTCAAAATGTCCAATTCAAGATCTTGTAAAATTTAAACCAATGCATTGAATGACATTTTACAAAACATAAGTAAATCGAGTCATGTTATCAATTTATAGCAACTTCCTCTTGGCAAATGTAGAGGTGTTTTTTAAATTTTACAATTTGTTGGTCACTAAAATTGGATTCTTGTTGGATATAGTGCCTCCCAATATTCATTAAAAACCAAGATTTAATGTGAGGTAAATTGCAAACATCTTTTAAAAAAAAAGCTTTGAAGTTTTAAAGAAGAAAGTTTAAACCTTATTCTTATCAAATAGTTTAATTATAAAAATAACAGAAACATGTAATTTGATGGAGAAATTCCTTTCAAAATTTCGAGTTAAAGGTTTTTGCGGATGCTAAATATTTTTCATGGAAGGAGGTGCTCCCATATGGGAAGGTCACATAACCCAAGTTTCTAAGCTCCTTTGCATTTTTATTTAATTAAATTATTTTTGATTTTTTATTTTCATGCAAAAGGAATCATGTAAGGACGTGCAAGGAGTGAAGTTGGAGGGGTGTGTCGAACAAACTGCGTGGGACAAGAACGTACGAGATATGATTCGAATTTAATCTATAAAAATATGCGAAATAAGGTAAAATTAAAAGAAGGCGAAAACTGCATTTTGTATTATGCGGGGGGGATTTGGGGGGGGGGGCGGGCTTGCCGGCAACTTTGGGCTGCCCGTCAAACTTGATCACGTTTAATAATTTGGCCTACAAAAATCCCTCACGCAGAAAACCATAGAAAGACATTATACACAAAGAATGCAGAAATCAGATCTACTAATACTCCATGATCAGAATATATGCACGTAGAATGCTAAAATCCTTAAGACCTTCTCATGATTATGGTTCATAATATAAAGCTACGATATATTTAACTAATGTGTTACTATAAATATGCTAAAATTGTTTTTTCGATTTTTACTTTTGACGAAATTAGGAAATTCATCGCGCCTTAATCCATTATTCTTTCATTGGTTGTGCCGGAAGGTGGTGTAAGAGTTGCTGGTCATCCATACCACCTCCCTCTCCCTCTCCCTCTCCCTCTCCCTCCCTCCCCCCGCCCCTCTCTCTCTCTCTCTCTCTCTCTCTCTCTTTCATTCTGTCTGTCTGTGCTAACCTGCTTCGTTCTCGCCATCAACTCTCCATTGCATCGTCCTTAGAACCAGCTACCACTGCCAGTTGCATGCAAACAACCCGCAGGTGAGCTCATTTTTCAGTTCTATTGCTTCTTTTCTTGCTTTCGAACTTCAATTTGTAGCTTTGGACTCACAATCAATGTGCTAATTGCCGTTTGATCACATTTAGTATTTCCATCTTCTTTCCTGCGTCAATTCGTAGCATTTCACCCGTAATAATATGTGCCTAATTTCCCTTTTGATCACGTTTGACATAGTTTGTAGCATGTTTGTCAAATTTTCAATCTGTTCTTCTCAATCCGTAGCGTTTCAACCATAATCCATGCGTCTAATTTCCATTTAATGACGTTTGAGATAGCTTGTAGCATGTTTTGTAGGATCTACCATCACAGATCAGTTAATGTCCTTGGTCCGAATTCATTCATTATTGCACGGACTGCGCATCAATCGATTTGTTTCCGTCTACGGACATCCATCAGTTTTGATCACAAACACTTGCACTTGAGTTAATCTGACTTTGTGCCGCTTGATCATTGCAAAGTCGCTCGGCAAGCCTTAAAAATATTAGAGTTGGAAAACTCGGCTTTTCCTGTTCGTCAAGTGCTGTGAGGCCCCTGCTCTACTTATCTTTCTGTGTGAAGTCGATTTGTAAAAGGCCTCATGGATAGAGGCCACTGCACCTTATATGTAGTCCTAAGACCCCTAGTAAGCTGTCTTTCGGATGCCCTTAGCTTTGACTCAGTTTCTTTAAACTATTAGCTTCCCTACCAATGACAGTAATGGAAAAATAAGTAACAGAGGATTTCTCTAGAGAGAGCATTGAGGCCACTATCTATACCAGTTTCGTGAACATACATTTTATAGCATGACATCAGAAACAATTTTGAAAGTAAAGGCTTCGAATCTGTGCATTCCTGTATCCCAGAAGTGTTGTAGGCCCTTTTATGAGGGGATGAGTAGTTTTTAAGTCAGCTACCAGCATGATCCACTATCCCATCCTTTGTCTACCCAAACCGTTGAACAACCGCATACGCAATGGTAGTTTTGGGAGACATTTCATGCAATTGGTGTTTTCTTTGGCTAAGATTTTGGCTCTCACTTAACTTTAGAATTGGACTCTGCCTGCCGCCTAACAGCAAACATGTGTGCAAGGATGGGAGGACTTGTTAGAAATGCGGGATCTAGAGCATGGCAATAACCGGAAGCTATGGAGGATGAAGAAATAAGTGTAGACTCATGATGGAAAGGACACTGTTTGTTACACAAGTGAATTAGGTTCCAAGATTGAGACTTGGACTCATAAACACAATCTTGTGTATGTGGACAATGACATTGACACTTCACTGAAAAGAAAAGAGTACTATCATTATATTAAGAAAGGAAGCAAGTACAATGCTTTATAGGAAAGTAGGAAACTGCAGTAGGCACCATTGTGCATATGGGATAAGTTAGCCTGCATATCCTTGACCCTGAGACTCCATACAAAGAGGCTGTTTGAGTGTGATTGCTGATTCTCAACACCCCTCCTCAATCACAACTAGGAAAGGCACAGAGTGTGTAGAGGCTGTAATGAGAACCACCTGCAAAGTGTGGGCATACCACAGACATGGCAAAACACCAGAGGCTGTTGCAGAAAAAGCTAAGTGTGGGTACCATAAACATGGTGGACATCCAGAGGCTGTAACAGGGGCCTCACAAAGTGTACAGGGACTATAATGCCAAGTTACATAAGGAGTTTACAAAGCTTATGGCAGGAAACATTAGGGCAAGGAACATACAAGGCTATTAAAACAGTCTATCAGAATTATGAGAGTACAAGGACTGATGAGTCTTGTCCTTCCGATCCTGGTGGTCTTCATCTTCATCTTCTTCCTTTGCTCCATTTTCTTCTTCTTCTTTGACTGCGACTAGATAGGCCTTTTGGGATCTCTTTCTTGCGTGGCAGAACTTCTCGGTGTGTCCGGTCCTTTTGCAGAAGTCACAAAAGAGCTGATCCTTCTTGCCTTTGTACCTGTTGCCAACATATAATGCATGCTCATCTCTAGAGGTACTTGGTTCTTCTTTAGTTTTTAGCTTCTTTTCTTCTTCTAACAGTGATGCTTGGATATCAACAAGTTCAGGATTTGGCATGTTGATTAGAGTTGTTGATACATTATTATATTCAGGAGGCAAGCTCTTAAGTAGAACACCGATGCAAACATCTTCATCCATTTTAATGTTGATTCCTGCAAGTTGGGTTAGGAGTCCTTCCATGTAATTAAGATGTGTGGCAAGTGATGTGCTGGACTTCATTTCAAGCCTGAAGAATTCAATTAGGAGACCATACTTTGATGATTTAGATTGTGCACCGAACAGGGTGTCAAGTCTTTTCCATGTATCCTGTGAGGTCTCACAGTTATCCACGTGATGGATATAACTGTCATCTAGCTCCAATTTGATAATGGCCTGGGCTGTGTCATCATTCTTTTACCAAGTAGTTGCAAGGTCCGCGTCCCGAGGTTTCTTCTCTTTGCCATTTGTGATGGCCCAGAGACCCTTCTTCATCAGGATGAGCTTGATGCGGGTTTGCCAAGTGTGGAATCCGACTCCTTTGAATCGAGCATTTGGCGAGTCTTTGCCCATGTTAGATTTACGGGAACAGTAGCAAATCAACTTCAGACTTTATTAGATTTGAGCAACAGAAGAATTGATTGAGAGACACAAGTGCTAAAAAGCACTAACTGAGTGTCAATGAATACCAAATCTGCAAAAGTCTTTTACTCCAAGTGATCTTCCCCTTCTTGATTTGATGCTGATGCCTTCAGATCTGAGTGACAGTACTTTAACGAACTTCAGAGAGTATTGCTCAGTGATTAAAATCACTGTTGATAACTTCAGTGAGAGAAACAGTGAAAAATGTCAAGATTTTGAAGCTTTTGGCTATGGTGGAATTAGGGTTTCTGAGACAGGGGCCTGGTTTTTTGTTGATTGCAGGAGCTACAGTGCATCATTTTCAAAACTTTTTACATATCTAGGAAGCTTATGTCATGGGCTACCAAAGCCCCATGGAGATTGTCAACATCGTGGTCAGTATGCAGCGCGCAGGTGCCGCGAACAGAATCGGCGCAGATCTGGACAGCGAGGTCAAATTTGAGCAATGCTGGAGCTGTAGATCATCAATGTTGGTGTTTAAAGTGACAGGGAGCTGCGCCCTGAGCCAAGGAACATTTCTCCAGAAGAAATCGTGTTGAAATTCTGCCTGGTTGAAGAGTTATGGAAGCTCCAAGCAAGGTAGGTCCTGTCTGGCTATGGCAGACACAGAACAGAGATTGGGGATTTTCACAATGCTGAGCTCCAGATGGTCCAACGTCCTGGATTGATGTGATACAGGGAAGCTTTATGAGTTGAGGAATACTTTTCCAGAAGGAAGTTCCAAGAGATTTGACCTGTGGAGTGAGATATAAGCAGTTCAATCTGACAGGGTGCTGCTGGCTATGGCTGCCATGGAAGCTTCAGTGAGAGTAGAGTTGAGAAAAGAAGTCATACACTGACACTGAGCTGGATGGAGGTTCAGAAGAATCAAGAGAGGCTGGAGAAGCAATGCCATGCCCAACTAGGCTCTGGTACCATGTTAGAAATGCGGGATCTAGAGCATGGCAATAACCGGAAGCTATGGAGGATGAAGAAATAAGTGTAGACTCATGATGGAAAGGACACTGTTTGTTACACAAGTGAATTAGGTTCCAAGATTGAGACTTGGACTCATAAACACAATCTTGTGTATGTGGACAATGACATTGACACTTCACTGAAAAGAAAAGAGTACTATCATTATATTAAGAAAGGAAGCAAGTACAATGCTTTATAGGAAAGTAGGAAACTGCAGTAGGCACCATTGTGCATATGGGATAAGTTAGCCTGCATATCCTTGACCCTGAGACTCCATACAAAGAGGCTGTTTGAGTGTGATTGCTGATTCTCAACAGGACTAAGGCTGCTGCTTGCGACTGTGATGTAGCCAATCTACCCACATCTCCACAAGTATGGATGCTAATTTCTACTCACATAAACCCCTTCTCTCTCCTTCTCATCTGTTACCCCATGTGGGCTTGGTGTCTAATGCTTCTGTGTGGGCTTGGTGCCTAGCGGGGGAGTCCCAACAGCTTACACTCTTGTGTTGGACTTCTGATGGTGAACATTCCAGTGGATTATATGACAGACACCTTGGGTTTGAGCCTATCATATCCCTCTTGGTGTTAAAGACTACTTGTGGTAAGATGTTGTGAGAACGTGCAAATCAACAGAAAGGAGAAAACACAAAGCATAAACTATGAGAGAACAGCACAAAACTCAAAGAATGAGTGATGAATGGGCAATGGAATCCAAAAGAGAAGCATGAGATGTACAATACAGTACCACATAGGTACCAGCATGTGTGATGACCAGTAGTGCTTCTAGTCTCCTTGTCTCTAGATGGATGACATCCGATAGAATGAGGAAGATGAGTGATGTTCTATGTAGGCCTCAGGATCACACCCTATGCAAAAGGTCAGCCCAAAGTGAGCTGCCTAGCTTTCCATATAGGCACCCGGATAGTGTTCTAATAAAGTTCCCTAAAACCCATGAAATGTACACATTGAGATTCTTTAATGCTAAGCTACGAAAATAAGGCTAAACTAAAGGAAGAACAAAATGTAGTGGAAGAAAAAATGAGTGAGGGAGTAAATGCAGTGGAAGATAAATAAATTCGTAAAGGTGCTTAGCCAGAACAGGATATAAAGATATGCTCCATAAACAGAAACCAAGCAAGGCAATGAGTTGATGAAGAAAGTGGTGGGGGGGAATGGGTAAGGGTAAGGATGAAGTAATGGTAGAAGTATGTGCTATGTGCTCCCATAATACTTTGCCATAGTAGATTGTCATATGGGATGTCTTCGTGAATATGGTGGATCCAAGGTCAACCACTCCGTGATGAAGTAAAAGGAAACTATGCACAAATGCAAGGACTTTTCATCTCTAAATGAGTACCTGCAAATATAGGTTTTCCCCTCATCTGAAGCACTTTGTTTATAGAAACAAATGCCAATGCATGATTTTATGCAAGCAGTAATGCAAGGTGTTATACTCAAATAGAATGCTATGCAAAGTGGAATGGTGCCACTTGGATAGTGGTCTTACATGGAGTTCACTCGTGCAAGTGTCTTTTTACAGGTATGATCATCAAGACACATATGCATACTAATACAAAACATCTATGACAAAAGTAATAAGAGACCAAAATCCTATAACCCTCAAGAGAAGGAGCCAACCCCTCTCACCACTTAACGGGGGAAGGGAAAGCTATGGGAATCTTGAAATCAGCCTTCCTTTTTGGAGAGGGTGGTAATTCCTTGATTAAGCACTTAATTACAGCAATTAGCAAATAAACATAAATTGAATTGCACAATTTACCTTAATAATCTTGAACAATAGACACCCAGTTGGCCCCAAAACTGGCGCCCCTTTCGGTATTTCTTTAAATTCAATTGCTAATGGATTGAGTACAAGTTGAGATTCCACAATCTCCTTTGCTAATCGAAAAGCCCATTTTTGTACATACAATCAACAAGCAATTTGGGCCAATTGCCCCTTGATTTTTCCCTAGAAATTGCACAAATAGAACTACTAACTGGCCAAATCTTACCTCAATTCACAATGGATGACCTGGCATCTGAAATCCCTAACAATTTTAGGAATTTCAAGTACTGATTTCAGTGTGCGTTGCCTTCTCCTATTGGCATGGGTCCCAAGGTGACTGCTTAACCCTAATTTCTGCAAAAATTTAGGGTTTACAACAAAGATCTCTTTGTTGTTCACCAAATTTGGCTGCTAAACCCTAATTTCTGTAAAAATTTAGGGTTTACAACAGAGATCTCTCTGTTGTGCACCAAATTTGGTTGAGATTTGCTCAAAATACTTGGGAAATGCTACGATCTCTTGAGAATGGGTTGGAGAAGGTGAGAGAAAGCCAAGATGAGAGAGAAATTTGATTTTCTTCGCGAAAAAACCCTAGATTCTGCCTGTTGCCTGCTCTAGTCTGCATATTAATTAATGCTAGTCCCTATGTCACCACTGACACTTATTGGCTAAATAACTGTCCTAGGGTCAAAACTAACACCAGCCCCCCCAAAGCCCAACTGACATAACTGATCACAACTTTTGCCTTTGACACCGTTGCATCCTCAAGATCCTTGGCCTGTTACCATGAAATAACTACCAGGTGCATCACATGTGCTAAACAACCTTGTACATTTGATTAATAACTTAGTCAAATGTTATCAACAAGAATAAAGCATCTCAAAATTTGATGTCCCTGTGATAGATCCCCTCTCTTGATTGTGCTAATGTCCAAGGGGAGGGAATACCAAGTTTGATCCGAGAAAGAAGATAGCAAAGGACCGGGTGGTTGATTGGTTTAGTCAAGGTGTTGGTGAAGTTACTCGATGATAGATGATACCTAGCTTTACATGCTCTTTGATATGCTTTGTCTTTGGGTTAATAATGTTGGTGCTAAAATTGCTTTTGCACTTGGCTATCATGTGATACATCGGTGTGAGAATGGAACATGGAAACTAAATCTCTACCAACAAGCCTCTCAAGAAGATGGCCTTAGTGGTACCATTATGGAGAGCTTGATATTGGGGCATGGTAGAAGATTCAACAAATATATCTTGTTCATGGCTCGACCAAATGGCCCAAGGAGAACATGTAGACACCATGGAAACATTGGGGTTTGGGCAAGCCTGTTGAGAGTTTGGCAATTACTCCCATTTGTGTGCCTCTTTGTATGGAGTTGTAAGGCAAGAGACATGTAACCACTCTTGAATCCCATATGCACAGTGGGGCAAAATGCTACTATCCAACTACCATAAAACATTGTACTTGGCTATCACTTTTAGTGAGTTGAATGCAATATATCTTGATGCTTTCTTCTTTCAGTTAGTGTCATTGTCATTGTCAGTCTCTTACACAAGATTTTGTTTATGAGTCCAAGCTTCCATCTTGGAACCTAATTCACTTATGTAACAATTAGTCCATTGCCTATGTCATTATAAGTCTTGTATTCATATTCCAACCTCCATAGCTCCTGCCATACTCTAGATTCCTCTTTCTAACATGGTATCAGGGCTCAGCTGAGTATGGCTTAGCTCTTCTCTTTGCTCCTCTAGTCCCTCTCTATCTCTGGTCAAATCAATACTTGCTCAAGATCTCATCTTCCACTTCTATCTTCAATTTACCTTCAAGTTTGCCATAGCCAAATTGCACCTGCCTTGCTTTGAGCTCTTAGATCTCTTCAACCAGGTAAGATCTTGACAAGCTTCCTTTTGGAAACTTCTCTCCCTGCTTATTGAGCTCCTCTTTGTCACCTGAGAGCTTGACATTGCTCACCACATAGCCCAACATTGCTCAAATTCGAAGTCGTTGTTTGAACTGCGCCAAATTCTGTTCATATTGTCGATTCTCGTTTTGTGCAGCGTGATGTTGTCCAGGACCATAGGGCGTTGCAAGCTCCATACCTAAGCTATCTCCCACTAAAATGATTTCTCAAATGATCCACTGTACAAGCTGCCCCAACCAAAAAATCAGACCCCTGTTTTGAAAACCCTAATCTGCCATAGCCATGTACTCTTCAAGCTCTTTTCCACTTCATTTATCCTGTAGTTTTCAGTCAACTAAAGCCGCCTTTACTCAAATCTGAAGTTTCCAGCAAGGATAAACCTTCAAGAAGAAGATTTGGAGCAGTCCTGAAGATCAAGCCACCCACTTGAATTCAAGTAGTCTACTTGAAGATCGAGAAGACCACCTGAAATCAGGAAACATCAATCCTGAAATCAAGCTAGTATCTTTTGATACTATTTAGCTTGTGTCTCTTGACACAGTCAAAGATAGCTTATTTCTGAGAATCTTGGTGCTGATTTGCTGCTGTTCCAACCACTCCAGCATGGGCAAAGACTCTCTGATATGTCACTTCAAAGGAGTCAGATTTCATACCTTGCAGACCTGCATAAAGCTTGTCCTGATGAAGAAGGGCCTATAGGCCATTACCAATGGACAAGAGAAGAAGCCGCGGGATGCTGCCCTTGCAACAATGTGGCAGAAAAATGATGACAAGGCTCAAGCCATCATAAAGCTTGAGTTGGATGACAGCTACATTCATCATGTGGATGCCTGTGACACATCCCATGACACCTGGGATAGATTGGACACATTGTTTGGTGCCCAATCAAAGTCTTCTAAGTATGGATTGCTAATTGAATTATTTAGACTAGACATGAAGCCTAATACATCCCTGGCATCTCATTTGAACTACATGGAAAGTCATCTAACCTAGCTTGCAAGAATAAATCTGAAAATGAATGAAGATATATGTATTGGTGTCTTGTTAAAAAGTTTACCTCTAGATTATGATAATGTCTCAACCACCTTAATCAACAAGCCAAACCCTAAATTGGTTGACATTAAGGCCTCCTTGTTAGAAAAAGAAAAGAAGATTAAAGGAAAAGAAGAAATTGCAAAAGATGGACAACTGTTGTATGTCAGTAATAGGAACAAAGGCAAAAGGGACGAGCTAATTTGTGACTTCTACAAAAAGATTGGACATACTGAGAAGTTCTGTCAGGCCAAAAGGAGGTCTTAGAAGGCCTATCTTGTAGCAGTGAAAGAAGAAAAAGACCATGGAGCAAAAGAAGAAGAAGAAGAAGAAGGAGAAGACGACGAGGAGTAGGGAACAGAAGGACAAGCCTCACTAGTCCTTCTATTCCCAATTTTCTGATAGAATTTTTTGAAGGATTGTATGTACTTGCCTCCAATGCTCCTTTCATAAGCCATGAAAAACTCCTCATGTAACCTATGCATAACAGCCCCTACACAGTTATTGAGGCCTTGTAACAGCCCTTAGATGTTAGCTATGTTTTTGGTACCCACACTTAGCCTTTTCTGTGATAGCCTCTAGACGATTACCATGTTTATGGCATAACCACACTTAACAAGGTTCTACTCATGACAGCCTTTGTATACTTAGTGCCTTTTCACGATTGTGATTGAGGAGGAGTATTGCGGGTACTACCTTACCTCCATTGAGGCGGTTACCCGAACTGATAGTGGGGTTGAGCAATGGGGCATTTCTTAGGTTGTGCACCTTTGACCTTTGAGTGATTCTCATTGTCAAAATGGCCAATCTTATGATAGTGTTGGCAATACCTATTTTTCTTTGGTACATTCTATCATTTCTATTTAAGTGACACTTTTCTTCTTGATTTTCGTCTTTGTTTTTGTTCTTGCATTTTCCTTGCTTTCCCTTCTAAGAGGTGGAAACAAGGGCCCTCTCTTATGGATGGAAGAGGAACTCCCTTATGGTCCATGGACTTGGTCAAATAGTTGTGCATAATGTTGGCACTGAAACTCCATAGAAAGTATGCATGGTTGGTTATGAATCACTTGTTGTATGAAGTTGAAATATTTTGGGGACCATTTGTTAGGGGAAATTTTACTAGCCATAAGGGAACTTAGGAAGTGCAGTAGTGGCACACTTGGTGAAAAATTACCAATGGTGATTTAACTTGATCTTAAAGGTTATCTTGGTTTGTGATTTTGAACTTACATGCCACATGCATTTAGGCATTTATGTTTGGAAAAATGCATATAGTACATTAGTGCATAATGGGATGTATACTCCACAAATATGAAGTGGTAGAAAGGAAGAGTAGGACTTGAAGCTCATAGTCAAGTTTGATACCATGGGTTCTATCCTGCAGGTCCTATCTTGATCCGCACAGCAATGAGTTAAGTGTTCCCACCACTTAGATGCTAGGTCAAAGTGTCACAATTGAGAGTGGAATTCAAGTCATACACCTTGCATCAGCTCAATAATGGCTGAAGCATTGCGTGCTTTCCAAGAGCAAAAAACCTTAGGGGGAGCCCAATGGGGTCTGACTAGGGGGTTCCTACCCCTGAACAAGGATTAGGAGCATACACTAACATTGCTCCTAGAGGTCCTTAAGTTAGAGACATCTTATGGCCTTGGTAGGACAGCTCTAACCCCTTGGCTCTCTTTCACCACTTTACATTTTACGGCACATAAAGGGAATGACACCCTAGGCTTGCCTCAGAGACCTATCACCTTTGAATTCACTACACAACATAACCACCCCTTCATCAATTATGTCCCATAAGCATGAGACTTATCAAGGAAGCCCCACTTGCCTAGTGTTAAACTCAAGTCTGAATTGCACACTTAACCCACCTACCTTGCACAAAAAGATACACCCCAAGGAGAACATTTTTGTTAGATATTCTCAAGACCCATCAATGATGATGACATCCATTGTATACTTTTCTCCAGGGTATAGATGGGATCATTTGGATGATATGCTGAAGTAGGAGTGTAGGAGTAGTAGTGCATGATGTACTCATTGGAGGTCCACATGTCTCTTATTGAAGATTTTTTGCTCTCAACTTGATGACTTCAACATATTCTTTACCCCTTGGACCTCTACCCATGGTCACTCAGACACACAAATATCCATGTTTTGCTTATGGCACACCTCTATGCACTCCTTGGGCTACTCTAGTGCAGGGGTACCATTCCATGCTTATAGTGCACCCATTCATCCTCTTTGGGCTACTCATACTCTAATCATACGTATGCCTAATCAGCCTAGTCACACATTTGGATCCACTATGTATACCTCACTGATGCATGGTGGGAACTTTGGAGCAATTTTCTAAGTGTACTGGAGTCCCCATCCCTACCCTCCCTATTCATCACTCAACACTTGTATGTATCATTTTGGTAGGATGACCTAAAAGGTTAGGAGCATAGGAATAGTTTCTAGTCTCTCTGAGCTTCCATGGAAATAGGTATCCACACTGAAGAAGTTAGCTCTCGAGGAGATTGTTGAAACCAACCTTTCTCCATGGATACCATGATAGATTAAGCACTAATTACAACAAGCATAAAATTCACGTAAACTGAAAAATGCAGACTTTACCACTTTAATCTTGGATATTGGATATCCTATTGCTCCCAAAATTGGCGCCCCTTGCGGTATTTCTCTAACTTTTATTGCAAATGGATAGAGTACAACTGAGATCCTCTAACCTCCTCTGGTAATGCAAGTGCCTTTTGCTGTCAAAACTAACCAGCAAGTGTCACGGGGACGTGAAATTTTGAGATGCTTTAATCTTGCTAGTAACATTTGATTAAGTTACTGATCAAATGTGCTAGGTTGTTTAGCACATGTGATGCACATGGTAGTTATTTCATGGGAATGGGCCAAGGACCCCGAGGATGCAGTGGGTGTTAAAGGCAAAAGTTGTGTTAAGTTATGCCAACTGGGTTTTGGTGTTCAGTTGGTGCCAGGTTAGACCCTAGGACAATTGTTTGGCCATTAAGTGTCAGTGGTGACACTAGGGACTAGCATTAATTAATTAATTAATGCTAGTCTAAGGGTCAACAGAGGTTGGGAACCGCTCCAAGTTGCAAATGGCCTAGCCAATTTCATTTCAGATGGGCATGTTTAATTTTGGGCAGGGTCACAAGGGCTTAAATTAATTTTCAGAATTAATTAATTTTGAAAAATTAATTTAATGACTGAAAATGCATTAGGAAGGCTGCCACTTGGCAAAACTTTCCCAACTAGGGAGAAGGCTGTTGGAGGGTGGTGGAAGTTGAACGGCAGCCATTTGGAGCTAGGTGGAGGGAGAGGAGGTGATCAGATTTGGCTCTGAGAGGCGATGATGACTGATCGCGCGCCGCGACAGGACAGGGGGCAGCAGGTTTTCTCTTCCGCCTCAAGAGAGGCGGTGGTAGGAGAGGAGGGCTCCCCAGTTGAGCTGGTGTTTTACCGTCCTTTTGAAGCTGTTGGTGCCATCAGATTTGTCATCAGAGCTACGAATCAGAAGATACATTTCAGCTGATTTTCTCTCTTTCTACAGCATTCTCTCATCTCCTCCAGTTTATGCTCAAGTATTCTCAGCAATTTTCAGCCATGGGTAGCAGAGTACAGCCAAATTTGGTGGACAGTAGAGAGTTTACTGCTGTAAACCCTAAATTACAGCACTAATTAGGGTTTAGCAGCCACCTTGGGACCCGTGCCATCAGTCAAAGGCATTGTACATTGAAATCAGCACCGGAAATTCGTGGAATTGTGAGGATTTCAGATGCTAGCCCATCTATTGTGAATTTGGGGCAGCATTTGATCAGTTGGGGTTCCATTAGAGCAAGTGCTGGGTGAAAATCAAGGGGCAATTTGCCCGAATGCTTTTCTGATTATTGGAACAGCAAGGGGCTTTTGAATCAGCCAAGGAGATTGTGAAATCTCGGCTTGTAATTTATCCATCAGCAATTGAAATTAAAGAAATACTGAAAGGGGCGCTAGTTTTGGGGCCAACAGGGTGTCCACTGTCCAAGTTTATCAAGGTAAAGTGAGCATTTCAATTTATGTTCATTTGCTAATTGCTGTAATTAAGTGCTTAATAAGGTTAAACCACCCTATCCGAGAAGGAAGACTGGTTTCATGGTTCCATTGCCGGGATAATCACTCAATCTCTTGATTTGGTGAGCCCGAGGCACTTGATTGCAAGCCAAAGCTTTGTGCTAGTGCTGATTTTTGTGCTCAGTTGAGAAATTACAGCAACATGTCTTCATATAGTGAGATGGAATCAAGCAGTGATGATGCCTCTCAGTATGGACGTTCTCATGGGAATGAAGGAAATGCAATGCCTAATCTTGGACAAGGCTCTCATGATGGAAAACAAGCTGAAAATGTTGTTGTTGGGCAAGATGCAGGGCCTTCAAGCCGTCATGAGGTAGATGGCCAGCAAAGTGAAGAGGAATTTGATGACCAGTTCAAGAATCGGATGAGGACAGCAGCAAATCTCTTTGCTGAATTGGCAAAGGATCCTCAGTTCACTCGATTTTTGAATGCTCCGAAGAAGGACAACAAGGGCAAGAAGAAGAAGTCAACTTCTACACCTTGGGGACAGCAAGATGCACGGAAGGTAGTACCAAATCCTTCACTTGAAGCTCCTAAAGAGGCCAATGAAGCTAAACAGTTGGTACCTATGGGGCAAGGAATGCGAATGCAAGGCCATTATGGAAGTGCCAATCCAATGGATTTTGGACAGCCGGGCATGCATGCTATGATGGGTTAGCCAAGATACTTTGGTGGTAGCACGATTTTTCATGCAATGGTTGGCCAAGGGCAGCATACAGGAATGTATGGCACAAATCCCTATGGTATGCAGTAGCCTATGCATGGTGTGCAAGACCCATTGTTTTTAGGTATGGGTGGAAATGTGCAAAACCTTATGTATGGTAGCATTGGCTTGATGCATGGGGCACAAAGTGGAATGTTTGGCAATGCATCTGCACCTCCGAATGCTTACGGGGCTCAAGGAATGACTGCTGGTCATGCAAATGCTTCATTTGGGCTTGGTCATGATGTAAATACAGCAAATGCACCCTTTTTACAGCAGCCAGTGTATGACAACTTGACTCCCAAAGGGGAAGCAAAAGACTATGATGAGGGTGGAAAAGCAGTGAAGTTTGAGTCCTTCAGTGGTGCACAAGATAGGCTGAAAGCTTTGACCTTCATTCAGCAGTTTGATGTAGCCTATTCAGGGGGAAACTTCACCGAATCCTCTAAGATTCGAAAGGCAGTCATTTTCTTGAAGGGGAATGCATTGCAGTGGTGGTCCATGCTCTTGATGCAAGGTAGAGCACCGTCAACATGGGTACAATTCAAGCAAATGTTTGCATTGAATTGGTTGACTAGTACCTTTGAGGTGGACATCATGATAGCTTGGAACAAGCTTGATGCTAAGGAATGCAAGAATTTAGAGCAATACAATAAGAAGTTTTGGGATGCATTGCTGCCCGCTACTTCTTATCGTGCCGTACCCCTTCATGAGCAAGTGGAAAAATATGTATGTGGGCTGCCCAAAGGAATCAGGGTTTTTTGCATAAAATCCATTGTGTCTAGCATGTCTCAGCTCATAGAGACTGCTGCTACAGCCGATGCTTTGCTGCGTGAAAGGATTCGGGCTTCCAAGAGAGTGGGGAGAAGCCGAATAAAAAGTTGTTTAAGGCTGAGAAAAGGGGCATATCTGAAAACCAGCTTGAAAAGAGGCCAAAGCAGCAAAGAAAGGGCTCGAAAACATTGGCACAACGTAGGGAATTGATCGCTGCAAATAAATGCTTTATTTGTGAACAGGAGGGTCATATTGCAAAGAACTGTCCCAATAGGCAGCAAGCTGCAAAATCAGAAAATCAGGGAGATCCTAAGGGTAAAAGGCCCAAAAAAACAGTGGGATTGGTGCTTGATGTTGTTAGTGATCAACCCAATGATGATGCTACTGAGTTGTGCAGAGCATGGGGCAAAATTAGGGATCAGCATGCATTGATCTTTTTTGATAATGGTGCACGAGCCAACTTCATCTCTACTGACATGGCAGCCCGTCTAGGCATCAAAGAGGATGAGATGGGAGCCATGGGGGAAGTTGGAATGGCATGTAAGGGTCATGCAGAACCTGTCACACCACTCATTGGAAAGCTTCGGTTGCATATACAGGGATATGTGGACAGCGAAGAGTTTTACATTGCTCCACTTGAGGGTTGTGATGTGTTGCTTGGTATGCCATGGCGCTACCGTATGCATGCAGTGATTGATTTATATGTAAAAGAGATCACTATTCAACATAAAGGAAAGACACTCACACTTGATGTAAAGTTGAAAGGGGAATCTGTCCCTGTTGTATCTGCAGCTACTATTTCTAAAGTAATGAAAAATCATCTTTCAGCATATTTAGTTTTTGCTAAGGATAAGGATGACAGTGAGATTGTTGGGAATATGTCTAAATTAGAGAAGGATCGCATGTCATTTCTGAAAATGTATGCTGATTGCTTCTCTCAGTCACTTCGAGGGCAACTACCACCTGAAAGACCTGAAGATCATGGCATAGACCTTATCCCTAGAAGTAGCCCTCCTAATAAACCACCCTATAGAGTCAATGCAGCCCAACAAGAGGAGATTATGAGTTAGGTAAATGAGTTGTTAGAAAAAGTGCTGATTCACCCAACTCATCTCCTTTCTGTTCTCCAGTGCTTTTGGTGCAGAAAAAGGATGGTTCATAGCGTATATGCATTGACTATCGTGCTCTGAACAAGATCACGATAAAGAACCGCTTTCCGATCCCTCGGATCGATGATGTTATGGATAGATTGCAGGGGGCAACAATATTCAGCCGCATAGATTTGAAAAGTGGGTATCATTAGATATGCATTAGACCGTAGGGTGTGCCTAAGACAGCTTTTAGGACATCTTTTGGGTTATATGAATTTCTTGTCATGCCTTTTGGACTTACGAATGCTCCTGCCACTTTTAATCGGATGATGGATCGCATCTTTCGGCCACATAGAGCATTTGTGGGTACTTTCTTTGATGACATGATTGTCTATTCAAAGAATGAGACGGAGCATAGAAAGCACTTGGACATTGTTTTCAATGAGCTACGTAAGCATAGGCTGGTTATCAATGACAAGAAGAGTGAATTCTTTTTGCATGAAATCCACTTCTTGGGACATATTGTATCGGTTGATGGTATTCGTATGGACCCTGCTAAGGTTGAAGCAATACGTTCATGGCCAGCTTTGAAAAATGTTCATGAGATCCGCAGCTTCTTGGGTTTATGTTCTTACTATAGGAAGTATGTACACGGGTTTGCTGAAATTGCATCTCCATTGCATGCTTTGCAAAAGAAAGATGTGCCATTTAGATAGACAATAGTGGAAATTTCAGCATTTGAAAAGTTAAAGGAAAAGATGACTTCAGATCCTGTGCTTGTGTTGCCTGATCTAAGGAAGTCATTTGTGGTTCAGTGTGATGCATGTGGTAGCAGCATTGGGGCTGTCCTTATGCAAGATGGCCGAGTTGTGGCTTATGAGAGCTGAATTTTTCACGGTGCAGAGAGGAATTTACAAGTTTATGAGAAAGAGCTCTTGGCTGTAATTTATGCACTGTCTACGTGGAAACATTATTTGTTAGGGGCTGATTTTACAGTGCAAACAGACCATCAGACTTAGAGGTACTTTCTGATGCAAACAAAGTTGTCAGAGAAGCATATGAGATGGGCAAATTTTCTCTCTATGTTTCATTTTCAGATTGTACACATTGATGGTAAAAAGAATGTTGTGGCTGATGCATTGTCACGTAAGCCACAAATTTTAGCCGTCACTATGGTTTATCACACTGAGTTGGATGCCATGAAAGAGCAATATGCTGCTGATTCGAACTTTGCTAATGTTTATGATCAGCTTTGCAATGGCCAAAGGCATGATCATTTTATGCTAAGAGATGGATTTCTGTTGATGCATGGATGACTGTGTGTTACAAAGCAGTTGAGGCCTAGAGTGATCATTGAAAGTCATGCTCCTCCGTATGCAGGACACAGAGGTATTGATGCCATAGTCAAGGCAGTGGAGCATTTCTTTTATTGGCCAGTTTTGAGGCATGATATAGAGCAGTTTGTTAGGGCATGCATCATATGTCAAAAGGTAAAGCATGATAGGCAAAAGATGCCGGGCTTGTTGCAGCCCTTGCCTATTCCAAATAGGCCCTGGCAGAGCATTGCTATGGACTTTATCTTTGAGCTTCCTAGGACACCTACAGGGAATGATGGAATATTGACTATTATTTGTAGGTTTAGCAAATAAGCCCATTTCATTCCGGTGAGGAAGAAGATAAAGGCTGATCATATGGCACGATTATTTATGCAATACATTTTCAAGTATCATGGTATGCCTGAGTTGATCATCAATGATCGAGACTCTCGGATGACCAGTCTATTCTGGAAGGGGTTGTTTGAAAATATGGATACCACGCTGAAGTTCTCATCATCCTTCCATCCACAGACAGATGGTCAGTCTGAGGAAGCAAATTCCATAGTGTTGGATCTTTTGAGGTGCTATGTTTCAGACCACAAGACACAGTGGGAGCAGTATTTTCCATTGGTTGAGTTTACATACAATAATATGGTGCATAGTTCCGTTGGCAAGGCTCCATTTGAGGTGGTTGAGGATGGCAAGAAGGTTCCACCTATTTTGCACACTAAGGATAAGATTTTTGAGGCTGATCGCTTTGTGGAAGGCTTGGATGCAGCCTATGCAAAGATAAAGTATGCACTTCAGAGGTCACAGGACAAGCAAAAGCGGACAGCTGATCGCCATAGACGTGTTTTGCAGTTTGCAGAGGGCGATTATGTATTGCTGCGTTTCGAAAAGGCAAGGCTGAAAAAGATGAAGGGAAGAGAGAGATTGTATCCGAAGTTAAGCATGAGATACTATGGGCCCTTTCAAGTGTTGGAAAAGGTGAGCGATGTTGCATATCAACTGAAATTACCTCCACATTGGCGGATACACAATGCCTTTCATGTCAGTTTGTTGAGACCTTTTCATGGTGATGTGCCAGAAGATGTATCTGTTGAAATTCAGCCAGAGATTGAGGAACTAGATGAGATTTTGGTACCTGAGCAGATTTTGGCACATAAGGAAAGGAAGGTCAGAGGTAAAGTTTCCAGAAGATATTTGGTGAAGTTTCAAAATTATTCACTAATGGATGCAAAATGGATGGAAGAGGATGACTTGGTAGACCATCCTCAGTTGTTGCAACTTTATCTCGATGCCTTTCAGTTAGAGCCGACTTTGGATCGGGCTTACTCAGGTTCAGCAAAGCGGGCGTTCGGAGCATTGCCTGATGCTCAAGGGGGAGGTAGCACTTCCACTCCACCGGTTTTGGACAGCTCTCGTATGTAGTGGATCTCGGATGTATTTAGCATGCATCCAAGGTACTGTGCTGATAGTATGTCTGCCATGAGGTCACTACTCGGTGTACTAGTCACTGTGAGATACATGTATATGAGTATGGTTGTCATGGCGGCTCTGAGACTATACTTATGCATGAGTTTTTGGACTAGTTTGACATGAGTTTTTGCCTCAATTTTGAGATCAATTTCTGATTATTTTCAGCTCAGTTTTTGATCAGTTTGAGAACTGTTTATGATCACTTTGGGATCAGTTTTGCATCAGCTTTTGCATAAGTTTTTGATAAGTTTTTTTTTACCATCAGCTTGTGATCAGTTTGGAGTCACATTTGCAGCCATTTGTGATCAGTTCTCATATCAGTCCATGATCAGTTTATGATCAGGTCATGCTCAGTTTTTAATGGTTTACAGCTGATTCCATGGACAGCACATGTAAACGAATGTCATTGAAAGTTTCAGCCATGGTTCATGCTGAGAATATGCTTTACTGTGGTTTTGAAGTCACAACGGTTGAGAAACATGAGTTATGGATGCATCCAATGGTTTCTAGCAATAGTTTTGGACTGTTTTTCAGTTTTCTATTATGTTTTGCTGGCTGGAAAATTTCAATAAGTTTTGCGCATATGCAACGGTTTGACAACAGTGGCCAATGTTGTGGTGATTGTCATGCCAAATTGAAATTCCAGTGCAATATACTTTTGCTTTGGCCCAATGCAGTGCAATCGAGGACGATTACAAGGTTTTCAAGGGGACGTGAAATTTTGAGATGCTTTAATCTTCCTAGTAACATTTGATTAAGTTACTAATCAAATGTGTAAGGTTGTTTAGCACATGTGATGCACATGGCAGTTATTTCATGGGAACGGGCCAAGGACCCCGAGGATGCAGTGGGTGTTAAAGGCCAAAGTTGTGTTAAGTTATGCCAACTGGGATTTGGTGGTCAGTTGGTGCCAGGTTGGACCCTAGGACAATTGTTTGGCCATTAAGTGTCAGTGGTGACACTAGGAACTAGCATTAATTAATTAATTAATGCTAGTCTAAGGGTCAACAGAGGTTGGGAACCGCTCCAAGTTGCAAATGGCCCAGCCAATTTCATTTCAGATGGGCATGTTTAATTTTGGGTAGGGTCACAAGGGCTTAAATTAATTTTCAGAATTAATTAATTCTGAAAATTTAATTTAATGACTGAAAATGCATTAGGAAGGCTGCACTTGGCAAAACTTTCCCATGCAACTAGGGAGAAGGTTGTTGGAGGGTGGTGGAAGTTGAACGGCAGCCATTCGGAGCTTGGTGGAGGGAGAGGAGGTGATCAGATTTGGCTGTGAGAGGCGATGATGACTGATCGCGCGCCGCGACAAGACATGGGGCAGCAGGTTTTCTCTCCGCCTCACGAAAGGCGGCGGTAGGAGAGGAGGGCTCGCCAGTTGAGCTGGTGTTTTACCGTCCTTTTGAAGCTGTTGGTGCCATCAGATTTGTCATCAGAGCTACGAATCAGAAGATACATTTCTGATTTTCTCTCTTTCTACAGCATTCTCTCATCTCCTCCAGTCTATGCTCAAGTATTCTCAGCAATTTTCAGCCATGGGTAGCAGAGTACAGCCAAATTTGGTGGACAGTAGAGAGTTTACTGCTGTAAACCCTAAATTACAGCACTAATTAGGGTTTAGCAGCCACCTTGGGATCCGTGCCATCAGTTAAAGGCATTGTACACTGAAATCAGCACCGGAAATTCGTGGAATTGTGAGGATTTCAGATGCCAGCCCATCTATTGTGAATTTGGGGTAGCATTTGATCAGTTGGGGTTCCATTAGAGTAAGTGCTGGGTGAAAATCAAGGGGTAATTTGCCCGAATGCTTTGCTGATTATTGGAACAGCAAGGGGCTTTTGAATCAGCCAAGGAGATTGTGAAATCTCGGCTTGTAATTTATCCATCAGCAATTGAAATTAAAGAAATACCGAAAGGGGCACCAGTTTTGGGGCCAATAGGGTGTTCACTGTCCAAGTTTATGAAGGTAAAGTGAGCATTTCAGTTTATGTTCATTTGCTAATTGCTGTAATTAAGTGCTTAATCAGGTTAAACCACCCTATCCGAGAAGGAAGACTGGTTTCAACAAGCCTCCAAACCAATTTGCCCTATGGTTTGCTTGGGAATTGGCTTTCACTTTGCTCCTTGAGAGACAAATTCAGCCCCAAATGGGCTAGATAGCCTCTTGAATCTCCTTAAAATTCTTCAATTTCAGTTGCTAGAATTCAAGTCTTAGGCCCTCAATTTTGAGCACACATCCCAAGACGGTTGTCAAAATCCTAATTTCTTCTGTAAATTAGGGTTTATTGAAACCAGCTGAAGGGGAGCTACGGAGCTCTACCCCGAGACCTACGGACTGCTTACTAATCAAGCGTTTCAAGCCGAGCGGCCATGGCTACCTCTCATATAGCCGACGCGCAATGCCTACCTTACGGGTGTAGTGAGCTTACCTTGATGCTTGATCGAGTTCCCTCCTCTCTCTTGCGCTCCAGTAGCTCCACGATCCTTGTGGCAAGCTCAAGCAACCTCAAGCCCTCTCCATCAAGCTCCATCCTCCATATCCGCGCTAGAAAAGAGAAAAGAAGAGAATAAGAGAAGATGAAGAGAGAAGATGGGGAGCTTCTTCTCCACGATCTCTCACTCTCACACACTCATTCCCTCACTCCCTTACACTCCCTCAATCCCTCACTCAAGCACAAGCAAGAAGGCAAGAAATAAGAGAAGAAGAAGAAGAAGCTTTGGCCACACACAAGAATGATCTTCTCATTCACTTTTGAACTTTATATATATGCCCTACTTTTTGGGCGGTCATTCTCACTTTTTACATGGCCGGCCATTAGCCTAGGCCCTCTTTTCCTATTTCCCACCGTTCTAACTTATCCCATTCCCAACTAGTGCATACAATTTGCATAGGAGTGAGCTTGGCACTCTTTTACAAGGATTCGGGAGCGCTTTCACAATTAATGGTGCGCTTTTACTCTTTTCTTTTCTCGAGGCAGCATTGAGGCCTTCTGGAGAGGTCGTCATTCAAAATTTTCAGGGTCTGACTTCCATCCGGGGCGCCTTTTCCTTCCTTTGTCCTGTGCCCTTTTGGTTATCTCCTTTTTGCATTTTCCTGCTCCTCTGCTTCATTTTCCCACTCCTCTGTGCTGTGGTAAACATTACTCCCCCTCCTAGCTGAGTGCCAGTCCCATGGTGCTGTGGTGGGGAGTAGTGGGGTAGTTGGGGTTGTTGCTAAGTGGAACTGGTGGGTAGATGACCACAATCAAAAGGTGCTGTTGTGAATGAGAGGTGATGGAGTTTGATTAACGATGACCGGGAGAGATTCCGGCGTGCTTTAGACTTTATGAAGATGCTCGGCATTTCTCACACAGTTGTAGCTCCCCTTCTGCGACGGCTGATAAAGGTTTTGCATGGGCATCTCTAATCCTTTTCATTGCCGGCCGGCTGTTGAGAATCATGTAGTAATCCGCAGGTCTAGGGGGTTTGAACATACATTTGGAGAATATGAGGTTCCAAAATCTATGCCAATGGTGGGTCCATCACTGAGTTTTCCTTTTGCTTGATTTAGTTCAGTCATGATAGCCATCAACAGGCAGATGGTCGGCTACATCAAGCATGTTGGTCCATCCAACCATCGGAGTATGCAAAAGCTCCTGAAGTTGCTGTAGTGGTGTCCTGTCCGACTCATGGAAAAATTCCTGGTCATTAGCGGATGTCGTGGTTGGATGGTCTTCTTTAGCTGGGTAGCCATTCACTAAGTCATGATCATAGCCTGCAAGAGAAAGTTGTGCACTCCCTAAGGGGTGTGTCTGTCTCACGGTGTGGACCCAGTTCGTGTGTTGTTGGAGGTGCAGTGCAAAACTTAGGGTGAAAGGTCTGGAAGTCCTGCCATTGATGTGCCCTAAGCGTGAAGTGGGGGAGGTGCTAGGTGTAGTGAGTGAAGTGAACCCTCGTGCTTTTTTTTTTTGTTTGAAGAATTGTATACAAGGAAGATGTCCTGGCTAATGCCTATCACCTTTAGCTGGATTACGAGACGGTCGCAAGCATTGGGATAGGAATGCGTGACTTTGTAGATATTCTTTAATATTGGCCCAGGCCTTGGGAGGTGCGGATGACAAGAAATGATGATTGCACCTCGTGAAGCGGGTATCACTCATATCCTCTAAGATTTCTAGGCAAAAGGAGGGAAGCAGGGTTGCCCTCATCATTAGTCTAGTCATGGCTCTACTATCTATCCCTAGGTTGATGTCAAAAAAGAGTGGAGGGAGGTGGGCTTCCTCTGCTGTGGGTCTTTGCATTAGTAGGAACTTAATAAGCCTAAGATAATTACAGGTAGTTAAGAAGGATGGATCTGGGCAAGAACAAAAATCTGCGAGGAAGCGGTTGATAGATGGGAGGAGATCCTCTAACCTAAAGACTAGGCATTCGTCGAGGCTCCGGGCATTAACATTATATATCTTAGGAAAGTTAAAATCCCCATGAATATTTCGATCATAGTCAACTCCATGCCTACGAGGGTAGGGTATGTAGATGGGGTCGTTGCGTTTTTCAGGGAGCGAGCTGCAAAAGGCGGTCCAAGCGTCAAAATTGGTATTCCAAACCCTCCTCCGCCACTTCGGCTGTGTCTCGTAGCCTTGGACAGTTTTGGGAACCCTGTTTATCTTGTCTTGCCAGTAGTCTTCAGGCTCTTGCTTCCGTCTGGTTATTATGAGGCTTCTTTCCTCTATCCACCTGTTTGCAAGATTATTAGCCAGATCCTTGATCTTGGCTAGAATACCTAGAGGCAAAGCACGGTCCAGAGAGCGTGGATAAGCAAATGAAAGTTCAAACGGCCTCGTCTGGAACTCTCGTTGACGCCATATGACCAGTTCCTGAGGCCAATCGATAGGATGGGGATCCCCCCGTAGTGGCACAGGCTCTTCAGGGAATTGTCTTGGTAGTGATTGTGCTCTGCGTTGGGCTTCCTCTGCTAGTTCTTGTCTTCTTCTTCTGGCTGCCACAATGCGCTCGGGCATATGGGCATCTTCAGGCTCTTCAGGCGGGAGGTCTGGTAGAGGTGGACTGGGCATTCTTTGTTGCTCTTCTTTAGCATCTTGCTCAAAGTCCGGACCCTCTTCGACATTCTGCTCGACAACTGATAGAACCGCTTGTGGTGGTGGTGGTGGCTGCTCATGCTCTTCAAACCCAAGTTCCTTAAGCTTAACAGTGGAGAGGCCGGCACGGCGTAGGTAGTGAAGTTGCTGCTCTTTTGTGATTCCTGTGCCTGTTGGAAGCTCCCGTTCTTGAAGGCTATACTTTAGTGCTCGGGTGGTCAGTTGTTCTAGCTTCCTTCTTACCTTCTCCACTGAATCATTGCCCTCCGCCTGGGTGACGTGTAGTACTGTGCTGAGGAAGGCTTGCCTTTGTGTATTGGCACATACATCAACAGCTTCTGCCCTGGACTCCGCAAGCACTCTCTCGCGCTCAGCCACCGCCAAGCGTTTTGTTAAATCCCTAACTCTTTCAAAATTGTTTCTTTCCCACTTACCGGCTCTCTCGTCCATTTTCTTTCTTCCCTCCTCCAGCTCACTTGCCAAGGTTGTCACAACCTGCTGTTGCTCATTCGTTAGGAACCAGAGTTGGTTCCTTTCCCTAGATTATTGAGCCAACTATTCTTTAGCAATTTCTTTTGCCTGATTTGCAATGCTGAATCTTTTTTCTGCCTCAGCAAATAGCTCTGACTTTTCTTGCACAAGCTGCTTGTGACTTTGGATCTCTGCGAAGTGCAATCTTCTTTGGGTGAAGGCCATGGCCATGAGGGCCTCTATGTTTCCCTTGGTAATCTCCAATGTATCTTGCAGTCGTTGTGCCTCATTCTGCAGCCTTTGTACTTCTGCTGCGGGAACTCCCAGCCTTTCCTGTTCTAGGAACTCTATTTCCCTCTCCGATCTGTCTTGTTCTTCAAGTTCATACCATAGCCGGAAAGCTATGGCATCTTGTTGTTGCTCACTTGGCTCGCCCTCCTGAGCTTTTATCTGTCTGTACCTTTCCAGTTTGGCAGTTCTCTGTTGCAAGTCAATATACTGCTGCACTAGTAACTTCAAGCTTCGCTGTTCTGCCACCAGGTTTTGCTTTTCATCTTCCAGCCTTTGTCTTAGGCGGCTCTCATTGTCCTGGGCTTCCTTGGTCTTTACTTCCAATTGATCTTGTAGAGTTTTCACTTTCCTTCTTCGGTCGGCTCCTTGCTTTGAAACTTCCAGCCTTAAGGTTGCTGAAGTTTCCTTTTCTTTCTCTAACTCCACCAAGGCTATCTTCTTTTCTTCTTTTGCCTTGTCCAATTGTGCTAGAAGCTCAGCCACATAAGCATCATAGTCGGCACCGAATGGCATGGGAATATGGGCTGTAGTGGTTGATGCCTCTAGCTTCTGTCGTTTTGGATCTTGCCTAGACTTGGCATCTGCGGCAGCGGGCCTTTTTGCTCCCGCTTCTGGTACAATTTCAGCTACTTTATTGACAAATAGCTGCATCATGTTCATCAATTGGGCCATGTCTAGAGAGGGCGTGGATTGCGGGGTGGTTGTGGTTGTGGTGTCGGTTGGTACTAACACAAAGGAGGAAGGCAGGGGGTGCAGTAGGGACTTGCCTTTGCCTACAACCACTGGGGCCGTTTCCACACTGCCACTTGCTTCAGCTTCATGGCAGGGACTCAAAGGATCGATCTCTCCTCCCCCATGGGTTTCTTCGACAGATCTATGAGTGGCCTCTGCCAACTCAGCAAGTTCTTTCATTTTTAGTTCTTCGGCTTCCTCCTCTACCCTTCTTTGCCTCTCTTCTTCTGTCCTCTTTGATTCTTCTCTAATTTTTTCGAGTTCTTCCTCTTCTTTTTTCCTTCGTTCCTCCTCCATCCTTCTTGACTCTCTTTGAGCCCGCTTCATCTCGGCTCGCTCTTCTTTTCTCAGTCTTTCTTTCTTCTCCTTCTGGCTCTTGTCACTCTTCTTTTGCTCCCGTGGTTTAGCCACTTGAGTAGGTGGTACCTCCGGCTCTCCTTTGTCGCTTATTATCCTTTCACTCGAGCCTTCTTCCTCGCGGTGAGGTGAGCTTTGATGCACAACTTGCTCTTCATCTATACCAGCATCCTTGATAGCCTCATGGATGATTGCCGTCAAGACACCGCCATATTTGATTGTGGAGGCTTTCGAGGCAGGCTTTTTCCTTGCGGATCGTGTAGTAGAAGCAGGAGACTCCCCACCAGCTGGTGCTGTGGCTGGAGCTAGGAGCGCGGTTGAACTCTTGATAGTTTTCTGCACAAAACCATTCCAATCCACCTCCTCTGGAACTCTTGCAGTGATGCTCTCTAATAATGGCATCCCAATTCTATTAATTAAAGTGTTGTATCTCTGTCCTGAGAAAAGGGCATGGTCCATTTTAGCTTGCATCTTTGTTGCGGGGTTTGGAATATCAGCCAAACTGATTCCATCCACTGTGTGCATGTCATCTTTTTTGACTCCCATCATGGTATATACATCTCTTCTTGGGCGCCTCTTCTTCTTGGACACAAGCCCCAGGGCTTTCTCGACGATAGCTGCATTAAGGGGCACTTGCACCCTTCTTTCCTGGTCACCAGTCCTTACTGTGATTGTGCCACAGCTCCTACCTTCATCAAAGCTCCTTAAAAAGTCAGCGCACATGCTGTAATCTACAGCCTGTCCGACCTTTTCCACATACTTTCGGAGGTTGCATTTATCCACCAACTCCTTCACTGCTGGCTCTTCCAGGATGGCATCGTCTAAATTTAGGGTATGTTTGAACGTGAACTGGCTAAATCCACGTGTCTTAACACTGATCCCATACTTTGTCAGCTCCTCTTCAGTGAATGGAAGTTTACCCCCCTTTTCTTGTCCTGCCATGATAGGTGCCTGTCATTACACCATGCCAATATTAGCGTTATGAATTGACTCATCACTAACAAAAATCCAAGAAAGAATGTGTGTGACAATTTTCCGTGTTGCTTCAGAGGTATGAAACTTGGAAATAACTCAAAAGCAACATCTATTTCCTCCTTGCATTCTTTCCTATTTAAATTCAGTTGATCACATGGACTTTGTGGGGCGAGTTACTTGGCCAACAGCCAAGTATAGAGGTTAGGGTTATATTCAAGCTGAGCATGACGATCAAGTTTACATGGTCGTATGGAAGCTTGGGTGATATAGGTCAAGACATCATGACAGACGTCCCCGGAGTTGAGGCGGCTAGCAACGTGCAGTTCCTCTTCTGTAAGGAATCGGTTAATGTAAGGGTGGGCTAACACATGGTCATCTAAGTGTATGTTGCGTGTAATGGCCAAAACCCTAAACGAAAGAGGTGCCACATAAGTAGGGTCGTGTTCAATTGTTTTGATTGCCCTTCTTTGCTCGGCATTGGTCATGATGCGGCAACCTTTTTTCTGCCATTGGAGTCACAAGGCATACCACAGTTGTAAGAACAAAGAATTAGAGCTGGCAAGCTGCGTGAGCTCCTCCAGTTCTTGTTCAGGTGCAGAGCGAGCAGGCTTGCGGTACGAGGTAATTAGTCTTTTGAGAATGGCTTGCTCCTTTGAGATTTCTCCATTAGCGATTAATTCGGCGGCAATTTTGGGAAATTTGACGGTCATAAATTCGTAGTCTTCCCAAGTGCATGGCAATGAACGAACATCAGAAGCAAGGGGTTTATCGAGAAGTCCTAGGTCAAGCCTCTCATAGCTCCTAGCGAATGTGGTGAAGGTGTTATCTAACACCTTGATGCATGTCACGTCTTCTCCCGAGGTCTCAGCAAGATCCTTGGCCACTGAAAGGAAAGATCGTCTTTCATACGAAGGCCTAAAACCTGCTGGTGGTGATGGTGCAATTGGGCTGGACAGTGGTGACTCCATTGATTGCGTCACAGATGGGACTTTGCACTCAGAAGCACTTTGAGATGCTGCAGGGGGCTCCAGTGGCATAGGAGATGTGCTGCATTCTATCTGAGCCGGCATGGGGGTGCTCAACTCCTCTGACTTGGATAATTCTAGGGCATCTAGCTTTGGACGATAAATGAGTTGGGATTCATTAATCACAACCGGTGCTAGTCCAACTTGCTTTGCAGTGTGGGCTCCGTATGTGCAAGCCTCTCTAGTTGGAGTGAGGTTGCTTAGAGTTGAGCCTCTTGAATGTCCACTCTTAGGCACCCATATCCAGGGGTTGCCCTCATAGTATCCTTGTGCTCGCAAGAGATCTTTGGGGATCCATCGCGGCATAGTCGTGCGTCTATGTCGATA
This sequence comes from Lygodium microphyllum, assembly GCF_053477565.2. NCBI lineage: Eukaryota > Viridiplantae > Streptophyta > Polypodiopsida > Schizaeales > Lygodiaceae > Lygodium > Lygodium microphyllum. The sequence continues at coordinate 67,176,064 of NC_141136.1, forward strand.
GCGTCTGAGCTGCCTCGTAGGCTCTGGCTTATAGTTTTTGCGTTTAGAAGCACGTTTCTGCAGTTTACAAGGAGGTGGTCCTTGTCGTTTTGGCACCCATATGAGCGTGGACTCCTTGGCCTTGTGAATGGCCTTGGTGGGCTTGGTTCTAGCAGTTTGAGTGTGGGGTGAGATATCACAGCTCTTCTCTCTAGGCTTGGTCATAGGTGTGGTCGTAGGGGTCTCTATCGGTGGGTTTGCAATTGTAGAAGGATCAAGATAACCCTTGCTGAAAGTAGTCACTATGCGCACATTGCCTATAGCAAGATGGATGCGATCTAGGTTATAGTCCACATTGCAGTTCGTCTGCTTTTTAAAAGTGCGACCTAGTAGTGACTTATTACCGGCCCCTTTTGTGTTTGGCAACACATAAAAGAAGACTGGTATACTTTCAGACTCGATAGAGACAACCACTTTACATTTTCCTAAGAGTGAGTAAGTGTTGCCTCCAAATGGGCCGAGTTTAGCAATTGTGGGCTGTAATTTAGGTTGACCAATGCGTGTCCAATGGTCATGCGTCAAGATATTATAGTCGGCACCTTCGTCGATCAAGGCATCAAAATAATACGTCCATTCTGCAGTGACCGTGATTCGTAGGTAGGCGGGTGCCACTACTTCATCTTGATCTGTCAGTTCGGTAATAGTGGCCACGCAGACGTTGATAGGGGCTTCAAGCATAGGTGGCTCGTGCAACGGATGGGAAGGAGGATAGTACTTTTTCATGCGACTGCCATTGAAAAAGCCTATTCCTTCACCTTCGAGCGTCTCCGATTCAACATTGCCTGTTTTACTAATTGTACGTACTCGGAAAGGTCCTAGTCCTCGAAATTTCATTTTCTGTTTGTGACCCTTCACAAAGTATAGTAGAACGAGGTCCCTCAATTGGCGGGTCCCTCAATTGGCCTTGGCGGGTCCCTCAATTGGCTCAGTGGTTTGCCCTTGTCTCTTTGCTCCTAGTAGGATCACCACTCTATCACCCTTCTTAAACTTTGTGAAGCGTTTGGGGAGATCCTGTGGCTTCTTTTGCCTCTCTGCTTCTGAGTCCTTAGTTCGCTTCCCGGCCTCCTCCTTTAGCCGTGTGCGCTGTAGGTGGACTGGCAAGTCCCCTTTGGTGCGTTTGACCTTAGAGGGTTGGGGTATTTCGGGATCACTCTCCGTATTGACTTCTGACTCCGAGTTAAACTCACATCCCTCACTTGAGGAAGGAGTTTCGTCAGGGGGTTGTAATTTAGTAGGTGTATCCATCTTAAGCACTAGAACTACCAATGGTTGCGTCACTTTTGCCTGCTCGTAATCCATGGCTTCTATGTGCTCCAACCAGGATCTATCGCACTCCATCCGCATGACTCCTCTTTCTTTCCAGTCTTCCCTTTCCATTCTAGGCCTAGAGTCTGCCTTGATCTGTTCGATCGTTTTTCCTTTAGTGTCATATTCTATCGTGTCTAACTCTTCTTCACTCTCGTCTCCAATAGAGCAACAGTCCTCGTACTCCTCATCATCAGAATCTTGCCCCTCTCATTGCTCGTCATCCCCCATGCTTTCCTCTCCAATCTCCTTTTCGTCAGTGACTAAAGCCCAATTGTATAATAAGTTCAGATCGTGAATTTTGGTCCATTTTCACTTAGGCTTAGCCAAAGGATCACTCTAGGGGTTTAGATTGGCAGCCATGTTGCCCTTCAGTTTATCGGTCAGGTACTCTATGATTTCTTGAAGCTCGAGCTTGTTGGTGGGGATATGGAACGAGACCGGTTTCCCTGGGTTACGTGAGCTTCCTGCCATCATGCAGAGTGGCACAATGGGCTCCCTTGCTAGCATGCTTGGGGATTTAGCAGCTTGCCTATATAGCTCTTCCTCATTTGAGAACGGTAGATCAATGGTTGCCAAGACGTGCATCCAATCCCGCTCGTCCTTAGGGCAAGGAATGTACTTGGTCAATGACCCATAGGGTTTGCTTGCCTATGCATCACCTTACAGCATGGTTGAGATAGCATCAAGGTCGGCTGGGGTAGTTTTCCAGGTATCCATCTCAACCCTTACCGCTTCTGTTCTATTCTCCAAGAAGATGAGATTGTTACCCCAATCTTCAATAACTCGAGTGTTCCTCATCTAGGGTCAGCCTAGTAGTATGTCGTAGTCCACTCCCTTCATGATAATGAAGTTCACGGAAAATTGCACCCTTGCGACCTTCACTGGCCAGTTCTTTAGGACCCCAAATGGTCTGACCTTCATTCCGTTGGCCAATGTGACATTGAACCTAGCTGTTTCCACGGGTGGGTTTCCCCAGGCCTGTAGAATTGCGTGGCTCAAGACACTGACACCGGTGCCTGTGTCTACGATTCCTTTTCGTGTTACATCCCCTAAGGCTAAGATAGGTAAGACTGCATGCATCTCAGTGCCTTCCCAGAAAGCATTGACGTGCAGTGACCTTGGAATTGAGTGTAGTATTAGGCTTGGAATTTGCGTGACTGCGTCCTGCTCTTGCAAGTCAGCGGCAGTGTGCCCCTCTTTTCCCTTCACCCAGTGCTTTAATTCTTGCCATAAGGAAGGGTGTTGCCGAAGCAGATCTCCTAGGCTCAAGGTTACTGGCGTGGTTACTAAAGTGGTGAGGAGGTTGCCTTCCTCCTTGGTCAGCACTCTTTGGCCATATGTCTTGGTTAGCTTGCTGACATGCTTCTTCCTGGTCTTGCCTCTGTGGCATCTCATGTGGTGTGGGTGCGTTCCCCGATTGAGGTCACGACGGTGAAACGAGTGTACTCACACTAGAGAGGTCTTCAATTTGGTCTTCCAGTATGGGCTCTACGTCCTTAAGGTGTTCCTGGGCGTCCTTGACCCACTCCTTGACTTTGGCTATAGCCTTGAGTTGCTGTTTGGGGTGGGGGTATTCCCCTACCTTGGCACTCCCTAGTTCTGCTGTCTTAGGAGCTGAGGTCTCTGCCTCTGCATTAGTGACCCTCTTTCCTGTCACTAGTGTTGTAGCTTTCTCAGTCTTAAGGGTAATCTTTGCGTCTGTTCTCTTTCTCCTTCTCCTGTGGCTTTTCTTTCCCAACAGGCTGCATCCAGGTTACTTGGCCCAGGCAATGAGATGCTTGCCTGTTTTGTTTGTGCTCGTGTCATGACATGTAGTAGGATGGGCGTAACCTCACTGTTAAAGGTTTCCACACCGAACAGCCCCAAGGGTAATGAGGGCACGTTGGCAGAACTAGTTGATGGCTTCCGTCTAGGACAGTCAGGAAATAGGTGTGTGATTCCACACTCGGTGCATCGAAGGTCAGCTTTGTCCTTGTTTGCCTGTTCCCTTTCCAGGCAGCGTGATGAAATATGGCCTGGATGACCGCAAGTCCAGTATGAGATTGAATCTTGGCTTGGTCCTCCAAAGCCTCTACCTCTTCCTCTATCTAGCGCCATCACCGATACTGGTCGATAGTCCATCAGGACTGGATTGCCTTCCTCATCATAGGATATGTATGGGTTCACATAGGTCTTCTCTTCACTAGGTTCTTCCACATAGTGAACAGGAGCGTCACTCGGTGGATGGGTTACATAGGGCCCTGGTGGTCTGGGTATGCCTGTTGGGTTCATCTCTAGCCTAGGAATGGCCGGCCTTGCGTCATTTGGTGCTGGAAGCGCCAACTGGGCTCCCTTGCCAAAGAGGTTAGGTGGCCTATTGTCTAAGTATGGACGGTTGTATTGCTGCGCATATGGGAATCTCCTTGGCGTCATTTGGTGCTGGAAGCGCCAACTGGGCTCCCCTGCCAAAGAGGTTAGGTGGCCTATTGCCTAAGTATGGACGGTTGTATTGCTGCGCATATGGGAATCTCCTTGGCAGTCTGCAATGTAATGAGTCATGACCGAACCTACCGTAGTTCGAGCACGGTCTAGATCTAGGATCTTGGCACTTGGCTGGGAGGTGGTTACCGCCATAGTGTATACATTGTACATGCGACTGCACAGGTTTCCTCATTTGCTCTTGCAATCGTGCAAGCTTCATTCTCACCTCAGCTACCTCCTGGCCTTGGTCAACACTCTTTCCCTTATCCTGTATGCTAGAGTTCTCTCTCTCTCCTGAAACTGTTGATCACTCTGGAGCTCTCTGACTTGTACTGTCTCGACTGGTGTTCCTCATGCTTCGCTCCCTAAGCTGATCGTCCACCCTTATTGCTCTTCAAAGACTCTAGCTAACACGTCTCAGTGTAGAGTGGAGTTACTAGCCAAAGCCTTGTAGAGCTCCTCGCTTTGAATTCCATTTATAAATACGGTAGACACAGCCTTCTCGTTAGGTCGCTCATTTGCAGGGATCCTCTTGAAGAGGCTACGCACATGGATGACTTACGTCTTCCTTTTCCCTCTGACTGACATTCATCAACCGGACGATGAGATTGTCAGAGTACCCTGTCTCAGAGAATCTCTTGATAAATAGGTCCTTAAGACAGGCAAAGTTCGTGCACTCAGCTGCATCTAGACTAGTGTACAAAATTCTCCCCTTATCACCTAAGCACAGACCAAAAGCTTGAGAGCGTTGTGCAAGGCCCGTGAGACTGTTTGCTTCGCAAACTTGTTCAAATTGCTCCACAAAGCTATATGGGTCATTGCTAGGTTCATACTTGTCTAGTTGCTTTGCTACAATAGGGATTCTAGATTGCCCCTTTGCCCCTTGCGTGACCCCTAATCCCGAGAGTAATGCAGTGACTAAGGCTGTTGTGCTCTGCTCAGCGGACGTATTGTCCATGAGCCGCTTGGCTACGAGTTCACTCAACGATAAGTCAGCCTCTGCTGCTCGTTCTCTCTTTGCATTTGGCCCTGCTTTGGCTGCACCAGCCAAGGCTAGCACACGCCGGGCCTCGTACATGTCTACATCTTGTTGGAGTTTCCTAGCCTTCTGCTCGTGGTTATAGGCAATTATGCCCTCTAGCGCCTTTCTAATCGCCTTTCTTTCCTCTTCTAGGCTTGCTACCACTTCCTCTACTGGTCTGCCCTGAACTACCGTCCTAGTCAACAAGTCGTACTCATTGACTAACTCTTGCACTAAGACTGTAAATTCTCCCAAGTCCAGTCGGTCCTCTCCTTGTCCGCCTCGTGATCCTGACATTGCTCCCACTTCTAGCTCCACAAGGTTGTCGATCAATTTGAGTAGCTCTGGCAGCGTCCGATCCTCTATGTTGTTCCCTTCTGGATCTTCGTGTCCTCATAAGGTCCTACTGATGGGGCTCTCAGGCACCCAACTATGTTTTGGGATCTTCTCCTAATAGTGGGTTCCTTGATATTATTATATCTCCTGATGAGTTCCTAGTTATTGAAAGCAGTTGTCAATCTTATTCTCAAGTTGTGCTTCGTGCTTTCTAGTGCTTAGTGCGAAAACATGCTTTTTCTTTTCTTGTAGTGTATCTTTGGTGATAAAATCAAAAGTGAGGTGCGGATGTAGGAAATGCTCAATGTAAGCTCCACTCTTCCCCTCACGTTTGTAGCCTGATATGGCTCTAAGTGCAGGTTCTGGCTAATCTAAGATCTTACTGAAAGTCCATGCTGCGTTCTCTATTCTGCTTCAGGGTTGGTTGGTTGGTTGGTTATCGAAAGTCAAGTTCGGTCCGCTCAGTGTCTAGCTATTTGGAGTGAATCCTCGGTTATCCTGTCTGGTCTCTGGCTTCTAAGGGCTAAATTGGGTTTCTAGGGGGGGGTCAGAGATGTGAACAGGGTGGCCAGGACTGTCAGGCAGGTTCAAAAAACCCTCTATTTTAAGTTCTAGTGAAGTGGTCCGATTCTGGGAATCGGACGGGGCTGGTCCAATTCTGGGAATCGGACGGGGTGGTCCGATTCTGGGACTCGGACGGGGTGGTCCGATTCTGGGACTCGGATAGGGTGGTCCGATTCTGGGAATCGGACGGGCTAGTCCGATTTTGAGACTAGGACACGTGGTCCGATTTTGGCACTGGGTCCAATTGCTGGAATCAGATCGGACGGGGTGGTCTGATTCTCATAGTCGGACGGGGTGGTCCGATTCTTGCACTCAGACGGGGTGGTCCGATTTTGAGACTCGGACAGGGTGGTCCGATTTTGAGACTCGGACAAGCCGATTTCTACTTTGGTCCGATTTCCCTAGTCGGACAGGGGGTTCGAATCTTGCGATAGGACGAGTGGTCCGATTGTGGTGCTAGGACCAATGGTCCGATTCTTGCAGTCGCACGGTCCGACTCTAGAAATCGGGTGGTCCGATTCTGGGAATCGGACCCAGACGACTTGGTCCGACTGTGCAGACGACAGCCGGTGGGTTGCGCGCGATGACTCAAGCTCAGCGCCTACTCCATGTAATCATCCAGTGCCTTTCAGATAGCCAGATAGGTGCAAAACACTATAAGGAAATGCGAGACATACCTAGAATCACTGTGGTGCTCGAATCGAACGGCACTCCAGAATTTGTGCCCCTATTTCCCTGTTTCTAGCAGCAGCAAAACCCTTTCTGTTTTCCTTTTTTTTCCTATCCTAATCTTAACCTAATGCAATAAAAATCAAAAACAGAGATGGAGATGGATGGTCTACTCTAATATTCAACAACAAATTAAAATACTTACTTGCTCCAAGGATTAAAACCTCCTAAATCTCCTAACTATCTCGAGCATCGGTTCAGGCTGTAAACCCTACTTCTATGCTTGATTCGATGCGCACGGCGCTCGAGGCTCGATTCCGTCAGTCCCGACAATGGAACCAAAATGAAGGGGAGCTACGGAGCTCTACCCCGAGACCTACGGACCGCTTATTGATCAAGCGTTTCAAGCCGAGCGGCCATGGCTACCTCTCACATAGCCGACGCACAATGCCTACCTTACGAGTGTAGTGAGCTTACCTTGATGCTCGATCGAGTTCCCTCCTCTCTCTTGCACTCCAGTAGCTCCATGATCCTTGCGGCAAGCTCAAGCAACCTCAAGCCCTCTCCGTCAAGCTCCATCCTCCATAGCCGTGCTAGAAAAGAGAAGAGAAGAGAAGATGAAGAGAGAAGATGGGGAGCTTCTTCTCCACGATCCCTCACTCTCACACACTCAATCCCTTACTCCCTCACACTCCCTCAATCCCTCACTTAAGCACAAGCAAGAAGGCAAAAACAAGAGAAGAAGAAGAAGAAGCTTTGGCCACACACAGGAATGATCTTCTCATTCACTTCTGAACTTTATATACATGCCTTACTTTTTGGGCGGTCATCCCCACTTTTTACATGGCCGGCCATTAGCCTAGGCCCTCTTTTCCTATTTCCCACCGTTCTAACTTATCCCATTCCCAACTAGTGTATACAATTTGCACAGGAGTGAGCCTGGCACTCTTTTACAAGGATTCGGGAGCGCTTTCACAATTAATGGTGCGCTTTTACTTTTTTCTTTTCTCGAGGCGACATTGAGGCCTTCTGGAGAGGTCGTCATTCAAAATTTTCAGGGTCCGACTTCCATCCGGGGCACCTTTTCCTTCCTTTGTCTTGTGCCCTTTTGGTTATCTCCTTTTTCCATTTTCCCGCTCCTTTGCTCCATTTTCCTGCTCCTTTGTGCTGCGGTAAACACCGGCCTTCCTTCTTGGAATGGGTGGTGATAACCTGATTTAAGAGTTAATTACAACAATGAATAAATGCATATAAAATGAAATACACACTTTACCATAACATTCTTGGACAGTAGACACCTTGTTGGCCCCAAAATTGGTGCCCCTTGCGGTATTTCTTTAGCTTTCATTCAATTGGAAGGAGTACAACCCGAGATTCTTCAATCTCCTCCTGCTAACCAATCGTTCTTGCTGTCATAAATGACCAGCAAGCCTTTTGGGTCATTTGCCCCTTGATTCACCCAGGACTTCTTCTCCAATTTGACCCTTGGTTGGCCAAATGCTGCCCCAAATCAATTCAGGATGGGCTGGCTCCTGAAATCCCTTAATAATCTTCAATTATCAGCTGCTGATTTCAGTCCCTTGAGCCTTCAATCTCCGTCACGGATCCCAAGGTGGCCGCTAAACCCTAATTTTTGCTGTAAATTAGGATTTACTGCAGAAATTATAGATTAGCCCACCAAAAATGGCTGAGATCTCATCCGAATGGCTAAGAATTGCTGAGAATGACTGAGCATAGGCTGAAGGAGATGAGAGAATGCTGTAGAGAGAGAAAATTGTGAGATTTGTCGCGAAGAACTGATCAAAATCAGCTGCTGCCTTGCTGTACCAGCCCCAAACGGATGCACCAACAACAATAGGAGCATCAGAGACTGTGATCTTCAAGAGAAAGTGCATCAGTAGCAATTGCAGCTTCCCAAGGTCAAGAATATGCAATCTCCATCACCAAAATGGTCTTCCATGGTTGGGAAATGGCCCCAAAGCTGGCAGCAACAGTCTAACCCCTCTTTCCAACAGCTCCAAAATGAAAAAACGAGATTTTCCTCTCCCTTCAGCCCTATTTAGCCTTTCCCCCCCTTGCACGGGAAAGTTTTGCTAAGTGGCAGCTTTCTTAATCCATTTTCAGCAATTTCCAGCCATTTAATTAATTTTCAGAATTAATTAATTTTGAAAATTAATTCAGCCCTTAATTTGTGCCCAAAAAATTGACCTTGCCCATCCAAAAATTAATTGGCTACCATTTGCAACCCAAAGTGGTCCCATGCATTAATTGACCCTTGGACAAGCATTAATCCATTAATTAATGCCTAGTCCCTAGTGTCACCACTGACACTTAATGGCCAATTAATGGTCCTAGGGGCAAACTGACACCAAAATTCATCTAGAATCTAACAAGTGTAACTTGTTACAACTTTTGCCTTTGACACCCATCTTTTTCACATGTTCCTTCGGCCTTCAACTGTGAAAAAGTAGCTTGCACCTCACATGTGCAACACATGTGGATCTTTTTATTGCACATTTGATTAATCCTTTAATCAAATGTCAATTAAACATAAGCAAAGCATCAAATTTTCACGTCCTCGTGACAGACCATCCCCTTGAAATCCTTGCAATCGTCCTCGATTGCATTGTAATGTGTCAAAGTAAACAATACTGTACTGGAGTTTTCACAAGGCATCATAGTCAACACAACATTGGCCACTGTTGGCTAACTATCTCTGATGCCCACCATTTGCTGAAAATTTTCAGCCAGCATAAACATAGCATAAAGCTCAACAATATTCCAGAACTGTTGCCAGAAACTCATCGGATGCATCCCAAACTCTTGTTTCTCAACAGTGCTGACTACGCAACCATAGTAAAGCATAATCCGAGCCAAAACCATGGCTGACTTGTCAATGGCATTCAATACACATGCTGCTGTCCATAGAACCAGCTGAATACCACTGAAACTAATGATCATGCACTAAAAACCAGCACTCGATAATCAGTCTCTCATA